>NC_134112.1:86106250-86410833 GCF_040939455.1 Microcebus murinus | reverse complement strand
GGTAATGCCTCCCAGCAAGCGCGGGTCCCCAGAGGCTCTGCCTCGAAAGCCACCTCAACACACAGCCAGGTCAGATTAGTCAACACCAACAACGTCAGCGGCTGCAGTGTCGTCTTCCATGGTGTTGCCCCTCCAGGGAACTCAAAGCTCCTCCAGTCTCTCCCCAGGGGATTGGGGATAGGGGCAGAGAATTAGAGGAGGGGCTTTCCCTCATGTTGAGCTGACTGGTCAAATCAAGGACACCGATGGGGCCATTGTTCTCTCAGGCTGGGTCGCTGGGCTGTTTAAAGGTCCAGTTCACTTGGGTGAGGCCAGGAAGGTACCGGCCACCTCTGTTTCCTCAGGGCAAGCCCTGGCAGCTCTGTAGCTGCTCTTCCTGATTCAGCTTCCACCAAAATGCCTGGCGTTCTGTACGGTCAAGAGATTTATTTGATAATGAGCAGGAGTCAGCCCTGTCTGGTATGTTTGGTTATCCAAACTTAATGTATCATGCTGGGCATGATATGAGATGGAAAATAAAACACTGGGTGGATTCTTGGCCTGGAGAATATTGTGGCCTGTATGGAACTAGCTGGTGGCAGGTAGAAGAAGCATTTATTAGAAGGACTGTCGGAACAATGGCAAGGGTCATCCAAGTGCCCCTACGATACACAGGCATTTCCTCTCTGAAAACCCTCCCATATCATCTTCCCCAAGGGGCAGCCAACCCCTAAGTGACCACAGTTTGTCTGTTGAACCTGCTGAGTTAAGCAAAGAACAACATGTGAGGGACTTTGTCTCTTAGTGAGAGTTCAAGGTCTCCCCTGCCCCCTACACCCATCCCAGCCCCCCTTACCCCACTGCCAAAGAGCAGAGCTGATCACATGGGCAGATTATTCCAGGACGTTCACTGAGGGGATTAACCATGAGTGGTTGAATGGTCCCTTTGAGACACTGCTCCACGTGGTCACAGGAGCTGCTACCGCCCCCTTAAAGAAGACCTGGCCATTCCTCTCTCTTGCTTTTCTGCAATTTTCACTCTTATGGCTGGAGAGACGTGGGGCTGTCCCTCCCAGGTGTACTGGCCCAAGTGTCTTCCAGCGGCCCAGGCCTGTGGGCAAGACTCTCTCTTGCTCTCTTTCTCTGGCATGGGGATGGGGTGTGATCCTCTGTCCTACTGGGATATACATTTTGAGATTCAGCTTTGCCTGGGGGTGGGCAGGGGTTGGAAAAGCAAGCCTGTGCAGTGCATGGATACTTTTTTTAGGTTTAATTTTCTTAAGAAAAATCACCCTTTCCAGTGTTTAATTTTGCTCACACTGGGATTTGGGATCAAAGTCCCAACTAGATAAGGGCATAATTTGCCTTGCTTTGCTTGCTCAATGTTGTGGGCAGAGGCAGGATCAGGTATTCTGGGTCTTGTGGCCGAATTCCATCATAATGGCCCCTAATGGTGATTCTTCTCTGAGCAACCCCTTATGGCCAGCAAGTTTTTTGTTTTCTTTTCTTTTTTTTTTTTTTTTTTTTGAGATAGAGTCTCGCTTTGTTGCCCAGGCTAGAGTGAGTGCCATGGCATCAGCCTAGCTCACAGCAACCTCAAACTCCTGGGCTCGAGTGATCCTTCTGCCTCAGCCTCCCGGGTAGCTGGGACTACAGGCATGCGCCACCATGCCCGGCTAATTTTTTTATATATATATCAGTTGGCCAATTAATTTCTTTCTATTTATAGTAGAGACGGGGTCTCGCTCTTGCTCAGGCTGGTTTTGAACTCCTGACCTTGAGCAATCCGCCCGCCTCGGCCTCCCAAGAGCTAGGATTACAGGCGTGAGCCACAGCGCCCGGCCAAGTTTTTTGTTTTCTTTCTTCTTTCTTTCCCTTCCTCCTAGCCTCCCTCTCCCAACAACCCCCCACCAAATTCTTTCATTTTTTTATTGTCTTTGTGGACCGAGCAGCTAACTTTTGTGAAACAAGGCAAAGTAAGCCTGCCTGTCCCGGCTTGATTTACGCCATATTTGTACAGGATCAGGTGGAGAAACTGTACGGTAGCCGGCAACGGCGCATTTGCCGCTCCTGATGGTGATGTTAGAATCAGAGTGATTCTATCCGCACCAGAAACTCGAGGCCCTGTGGAAACGCTGGCAGAGGCATGACCCGAGGTGTCAGAGAACAGGTTGGATTGGAGCAAAGGAGAGAAGCAGGTGGCTTCACGCATCTTTGTTCTCAGAATGTTTGGCTCAGTGGCCAGATTTGCATGAGGACTGGAGCCACATACTGGCCAGTGGGGTTAGCTCAGACAAAACTGGCCACAGCCCATGAATATCCTCCAGACCCGGCCAGCCTTTCAGCTCTGGGGCTAGAGTGTGTGATATGGTAGCCCATTCCTGTATTCATTACTTGCTCCTGTATTGATTGATCAATCAATCTATCTGTGATCTATATCGAATTTATCCCCTTTGTAGCCAAGGCTGCCTGCCAGGATTCAGCCCTGCCCTGAACTCGGGGTCTAATTCTTTCCTGTCCAGGGAAACTCAAACAGCTTTTGGCCAATCGCTCCAAGCTGGTGCTCAGGCCTTCCTTGTCAGTGGTCCGCTCTCAGAGAGTGCCTCGTTTGATGACAAGCCTCCTGCCTTGTTCTTTCTCTTAAAGCTCCACCTTGGGTCCTGTTATACCTTCCTGTGCTTGTGTCCCTAGCTTGGTTTCTTCCCCAGAACATCAGTTTCCGGCACCAGGGCCCCCCCCCCTCGAGATCAGGCTTTCTGTCTGGGTCCCTACTTGTCACTGCCAGGCCTTCCTAGTCCCCCTGCCTGCCTGGGTCTCTGCCTGGGTCTCTGTCGCTCATGGTCAGGTGCTTCCGAGGGCAGAGACAGAACTCTCGCCCCTGCCGGTGGGATGTGCCCTGCTAAGGTTGGGTTCACTCTCGGTTGTGCAGCCGCAGTGTCACACCCGGCCACTCTTGCTCTCTGCCCACAGCACTTCCTCACCGCCCTGGGGGGAATCGTGGCGGTGCCGCTGATCCTGGCCAAGGACCTATGCCTGCAAAACGACCCCCTGACCCAGAGCTACCTCATCAGCACCATCTTCTTCGTCTCTGGCATATGCACTCTCCTGCAAGTGTGTTTAGGGGTCAGGTAGGTAAAACTTCTCCCCGTGGGTTCTGACTGTCACCTGCCAGGGTGTCAGCAGGGCTTGCTTGGCTGGCAGCGGGAGAGATGGTTAGGAAGCTGGGGTGGCGTGATCGAGAGAGCACAGGGACAGGAGTCAGAGCCTGGGTTCAAGTGCCAGCTCCATTACTTATTATCTACGTGAGCTAGGATTCTTGATGGAAAGTGGCGCAAATCCAGATTAGCTTAAGCAAAAATGTATTCTTTATTAATTTATAAGATCAAACCAAGAGAAAGGTAGGACTGTGTCCATGCCTCGGGAGCATGATGAACCAGGGCTCCAGCGCTTCTGGGACTCTCTCCAGCTCTGCTCTCCACTCAGCCTGCCCCTGATATTCACGACCCTTGGCAAGAGTGCAAATAGAGACCCACCTGCTCCACCTCTAAACATTGGAAAGTGATAGACCAACCTGACAAACTCTGACATGAAACATATCCTCATCATCCTACCCAGAAGGCCAAGTGTGACTTTAGAATTCCCTGCCCCCCCCCCAGTTCTGCTCTGGAATGCGGCACCCCTGGGGAAGGCCAGCCCCAGCCTGCAGCCTCCTCCCTTCGCTCCTCACTTTAAGCTTTGCTCCCAATCACAAATGGTCTCACACGAGTGGATGTGGACACCCCAGCCTGCACATCCAAGTTCCATTTCCCACCCCTATGGCAATGTACTCCCCACACAGCTGCCCCACGCTGCTGGCCCGTTGCCATCCTTCAGGCCTGGGGTGTGCACACGCCTGCTCATTGTCTGCCCTCAGCAGGGTGGATCTGCACAAGATGCCCAAGTAGGCTCTGGAAGAAACTCAGGGCCATTTGGGCAGAGAATTTTAAAGACTCAAAGGGGAGGGGGACATACACTTCAGGTGAACACATCCCCTTGGCCCTGCAGACCCCTCCCCGAGGAGCCAGAGTGGACCCTCTAAGGCACAGGGCTAAGCACAGGGGGCTCTCTTCTCCTGGTTGTAGGGCGGGACCGTCTCTTCATTACTTGGCCAGTGTAGACAGGCTTCCAGCACGTGTGTATTAGTCAATGTTCTCCAGAGAAGGAGATTTATTTTTAATTTTTAATTTGAGCCTGGTAGAGCTACAGATTTCCCCCTCCATTCCCAGAGTTTGTGTTCTAGTAGTTTTGGGAGCTTGCTGGGTATGTTTTATTTTATTTATTTATTTATTTTATTTTAGCATATTATGGGGATACAAGTGTTAAGGTTACATATATTGCCCATGCCCCCCTCCCCCCTCAAGTAAGAGCTTCAAGCGTGTCCATCCCCCAAACGCTGTACATGTAAGAGGAGATTTATCATAGGACTCACATGGTTATGGAGGCCAAGAAGTCCCATGATCTGCTGCCTGCAAGTTGGAGAAGCAGGAGAGCTGGTGGTGTAATTCAGATTGAGTCCAAAGGCCTGAATATAAGGTGGGGTGGGGGCTGGGAGGCCAATGGTATAAGTCCCTGTTGAGTCCAAAGGCCTGAGAATCAGGAGCACCAATGTCTGAGGGCAGGAGAAGATGGACATCCCAGCTCAGGGAGAGAGAGACAATGAGAAAATTTGCCCTTCCTCTGCCTTTTTGTTCTATTTGAGTCCTCAGTGGATTGGATAATGCCCACCAGTGATCTTCTTTCCTCAGTCCACTAATTCAGACGATAATCTCTTCCAGAGACACCCTCACAGATAGATACACTATGTAATGTTTTACCAGCTATCTGGGCATCCCTTAGCCCAGTCACGTTGACACATAAAATCAACCGTTGCAATATGACTACAGGCAGGGTGAAGGTTTACCAGCCAAAAGCAAGTGAGTGCTGTCTTGGCTAGGCACTCATTGTAAAATTCCAGGGAAGAGCTCTGATTGGCCCAGCTTAAACCAAGTGTCAAATATGGCAACTCCCATTCAGGAAAATTTCCCAGTGAAACAGAGAAGATGAGTTCTGCTCTGGTAGAAAAGACCCAGACATTCACTGGTTCAGACATTCACTGAATCAGATACACGGTTTGGGACCTGTAAAAATAAAGCTAATGAGTATATGTGCCCCTGATCCCTTACAGTGTGTCACTGAGATAATAAATGGGTGTAATTAGTGGAATCACTTTTTTTTTTCAACCATCAAGTCCTTTGTGTTCATATGTGGGCTGCTAAATTAGCCTGAGTAAAATGGAGTCCTAAAAATACTCTGTCCTGGGCACAATTGTGAAGCCTGGGAAATGTGTCTTTAGAGTCCTTCCCTTCCTCATTTCCATACAACCTCTCTTTTCTCATTCTCTCCACCCTTTCTACTTGCCCCATGTTGATGCCCTAGAACCCCACACAGTGGCTTCTTTGGGTTACCACTTTCTCAAGAAATTCCTCTCTGTGGGTTTTCTGGACCTTTCCCATTCACCTCACTCACCCCAAACCTGTTAGTCCAGTTCCTCTTTCCGATGTGATTTTAAGAAGTCCAAAGCCTTATGTATCATTCATTCCCACCCCCCCCACACCCCCCCCCCCCCCCCCCCCCCCCGTCTCTGGAAACTGGAAGGATTTATTTATTACTCCAATGTTGTAAATTTTCAATTATGTCTCGTGGCCTGAGTTTATTTTCATCCATTGGACTTTGTACTCAATAGGCTCTTTCAATATGCAAATACTTGTCCTTCAGTTTTCTTTGAGTTTCTTTCTGAAACTTTTATTATTCCCATGTTGGCCTCCCTGGACTAGTCCTCTAATTTTCTTATCCTTTCTTTCCTATTTACATCTCTTTGTGTTCTTGCTCTTTTAGGGGGATGAAACTATATCAATTTTATCTTCTAACTCTTCTACTGAGTTTCTTTCTGCTATAATACTTTAAGAGTTCTTTTTGTTTTCTGAATATTCATTTTTATGCATCCTGTTCCTGTCTTCTGAATGCAAAATCTTCTTTTCTTCTCTTATATTTCAAAGATACAAGTGAGAGTGGGTATTTTTTTTATTTTTAAAGTTATCACCTCCTTGCAGGAGAAGTTACTTTCATCTGTCTCTTTATTTGGGTCACCATCGTCCATATTCCCTTGATTGTCTGGTGAACCTTGTATACCTTGCTCGTGGTGCCTAAACATGTGACTGGAAGTCCTGAGCCTGAGAGTGAGTCTTGTTCACCTTGGGCTTCGCTGTGGCATGGTACCCAGCAGTGCCCACAACCCCACTGCACAAGTCACAATCCGCATTGTCTTCCTCAAATGGTACCATGATCTAGCCGGGGAGGCCCACGTTTCAGCGTCTTTATGCTTTTCCTCTCAAACTGCTGCATTTTCAGGAAAGGCTCTTCCAGTCTACTGCCTGGAAAGTAAAGGCCTGGCTGAAATATTCTGGAAGCTGAATGGGAAAGTGAGCTGAGATTTTCGTGTTCAGCATGCATACGTTAAACGAATTACCCCAGCATCCACTATGGTGTCCCCTCTTCCAACTGCCTGGTTTCTTGCAGCCCAGAGACCCTGTGTTTTGCCTTTTCTGGGGAATAAACTCCTAGTCTTCTGCCAAGATGGGGGAAGCACCTGGCTGGTGCTTAAAAAGGACTTCAAACCTGTTTTAGGTCCACATTTCTCCCTACATTGAGAACTAATTCCCAAGACTGTGCGTTTTTCAGAATATTGCCTTTTACCTCTTGCTAGCAGAGGATTCTGCTTCTCCAGGGCTGTGGAATCAGTTACCACTCTCCATCTGCTTTTCAGCTTCCAAAATTTTGTTGCAATTATCCTGCCTCATTCTCTTTATCCTTGTGATTTATGCTTCTAAAATATATTTCAGTGTCAATTTAATGGAGTTTTAAGAGGGGGCAAATGTACAACCTGGCATTTTTATCCAGAAATCAATGTTTTCCTTATTGTATTAGGAAATCAAGGTCTATAAAGAATATTAAAACTTTGTCTTTATTAATTGCTATAAACATTTTTAATGTGTCTTTAATTTTGAGTAAGGTATTTTTGTCATACCAAAGGTTTTATATCTCTATGGTAAAATTGATCACTTTTGGCCTTTCAAACTTAGTCTGTTTTTAGGCTTAGAAATTCTTTCTATATCTAATAGATAACATAAATATTACCTTATTAAAAAGTACTATGTTACTTAGATCTTTTAATTTAACCCTTGAGTTCACCTGGAATTTATTTAGGTGTATGTTGTGAAGAGAGGTTTTAAATTTATTTATATTTCTCTCCAAAAGACAATTTCCTCAACATCATCTCTTGAATAAATACTCATTTCTCATTGAGAATCATGCCCCTCCCCACTGCCTACCCCAGTCCATGGAAAATTTGTCTTCCATGAAACTGGTCCCTGGTGCCAAAAAAGTTGGGGACTGCTATTGTAGAAAATTCTTTCCCTAAGTCTTCACAGCAGGGAAAGCTGTGGGAAACACTTCTTGTCGTGGGAGTTCGTACAGACCTGAGGTTGGCTGACCTCTTGTTCCGGCTGCTGTTTCTCAGTCTACACTAAAAAGTCCTTGAGTTAGTTTGTAGTTCTTCTTTGGACAGTGTGGTTTTGTAAAGACCACTCACTTCCTTCGCTGTGAACAGTTTCAAGCACTTGGCACTTTATGCTCTCCACCCATTTATACTTCTCGTAACGTGACTAAAAATTTCACAATTCAGGGATTCCCTGTAGGTTCCCCTTTCCTTCTTGTCTTATGAGCCGAGACTGTTGTCTGGCAAAGAATGTTGACGGCTGTGGATCCTGGGCGGCCTGCGTCAGCACCCTCTGAGTGCTTGTTACCATGTTCTGTTCCGGGCCCTAGACCTACTGCAACAGCAGAACCTCTCAGCGGTCTGGAAATGTTAACCACTTCGGTACCAGCATCAGCTATAGTCGACAGCCACAGATGAACGTGCACAGTCGAGTGTCGACTTTAGCCGACAGCCGTGATACGGCTTTTCTAATTTTTCACTTATCAAAATAAAATTGTGAACATCTAAAAATAACATAATGAAAACATATATGTGTATGTTACCTATTCTGATTTACATTACACGTAAAGCTGCCTGTAAAGTAAAACAAGCTTTCAGTGCTTTCAAGCTTTCCTCATCGCACAAGAGCAAAACGGATTCGTTGTCAACGCACAGCACGAACTATCGTGCGGACTGTGAGTGCCGGCTGTGGGCGAGGTTTCAGGCCGGTGAGTGCCGTACCGAAGTGGCTAACAGAATCCCTGGTGATTCTTATGCACGTGAATGTTAGGGAGTCTGAGTCTCTTGAGTCTCTCTCTAAAGAGAGACTAGAATAGGAGGGGAAGGTGGGTGAGTCAGGTGATGGCCTCCTGTTTCTCATGGCAGCGTAGCCATGGACTTGGGGAGATAATTGATGAGGTCACCCACCCAGTTCTGGTTTGGAGGGTAAAGCATGTGGCAGGTAGTCAAGAATATACTCCTCAGTCATTCTCATCCCTGATGTAATTAGTAGCAATTATGCCTGAACCTTGGGTTTTGCTTTGGAGAGCTGCAGCACATCTATGCATTCCCCAGGGGTTCTAATGAAATTTGGAGGAGGCATACCTATCTGACATGTTTAATCAGTCTCCAAGTTACCCTGAGAGCACCCCCACTCTCCCCTGTCATTTATCAGGCCTTGCCAACCTCTTTGAGACACGCACATCCAACCAGGGAAGTCCAGTGGGTTTCACTTTGCATCTTCTCAGAGGCCGTCCAGACCTAAGTGGGCCTATGTGCGTTAGATTTCCTCATCCCTCATCCCTCTAGAGTGGGGAGGAGGAAGGGGAAATGGTTGGTGTCAAAGTGGTGGAGAGGAAAACCCCAGGTTGACTCCATGATTCACTTTAAGTGAGGTGGGGCTGCGGCCTGAACCCTGGGGCCCCACTTCTAGTCTCCCTGGGGCCAGCCTGGGACCCCAGCTCTTCCTCCTTCCTGTGTGGTAATAACAGTAAGGGTGGTGCATGTATGGGCACTGCATGGCCTGCAAAACATGCAATTCTCATAACACCGTTTGAGGCAGGTATGATTATTAGGCTTATTGTACAGAGGAGGAAGCTCAGTAACTTCCTTAGTTAGGAAGTTTCAGTAGGGAGATTCAGTAACTCACCTGTTTTCCATTAAAGCTTGTTTGTTCAACATCTTAGTCTGCTCAGGCTGCCGTAACAAAATACAACAGTTGGCTTAAACAGAAATTTATCACTCCTAGTCCTGGAGGCCGGAAGCCCAAATCAGAGTGCTGGCATTGTTGGGGGCTCCAGTGAGGGCTCGCTTCTGGTTTGCAGGCAGCTGCCTTCTTGCTGTGTCCTCACATGGCGGGGGTAGGGAGAGGGAGTGAGAGTCTCTTCTTAGAAGGGCTCCAATCCCATGATGGGGGCCTCACCCTCATGACCTCATCTAAACCTAATCAGCCCCCAAAGGCCCCATCTCCAAATACCGTCTTCTTGGTGGTTGGAGCTTCAACATAGGAATTGTGTGTATGTGCGTGTGTGTGTGTTTTAGGGGTACACAAGCATGTGGTCCATAGAAATAAGTGACTGGTGCTTCTCACAGAGGTAAGCAGTTTTGGTGTGTTGGTAAATGGAGGAAGTGTAGCAGATATTCCAGTCTGGGAGCAACTCAGGATGCCTGTCTTTTAAGAGGACGATTTCTTGTAGGTCAGGGAAACCTTGGATCTTCTGTAATTGGAAGGCCTGAATGTAGTCAGTCTTCTGTAGGCACAACTTCCACCCTCGATGCTGTGGCATCACTGGCTGAACCCTGAAATCGGAGGTCCTAGCAGCCTTTACTCTAAAGCCCCAAGGTTGCCTGCTCTGAGTGGGCAGTGAGAGTCATTTGTGGTTCTTGCCCTCAAAGAGATGAGAGTCTCAAAAGTAGAATCAGATATATGAATAAATAATTACCAAACAGTGTAGGAGGTGTGATAATACTGTTAAAGTCTAAGTGATGTGGCAGCAAGAGAAAGGGGTACTTAACTTTGCCTAGGAAGTCAGGGAGGCCATGACACTTGAAAAATGCTAGAGAACCAGTTGGAGGTGGGGGCTGGGGTGGGGGAAAAGCCATTGAAGACAGAGGGACACTCGTATGTACTGAGCATCTACTATGTTTCTGGCATGATGGATGCCATGGTGAATAGAGTCGGACAAGGTCCCTTTGACGTCTCATGTCAAACATCCCGTCCTCATCCCCATCGTCCTAAGCTGGGGCGGTCCTCTCTGTTCATGCTTGCAAAGCCCCGTCTAACTTTCTCAGCCCTTAATCAGAGTTTGCAGTGACACACTTGTCCTCCTTCACTGGAGAGGAAGCTTCTGTCTGCAGAGACTGTCTCTTTGCTCTTCCCTCATGCCTGAAATGTAGTGTGCACCTCCCAGATGGTGGGGCAGGCTGATGTGCATGACAGAAAGGGTGGGACTTCTTGCCCAGTTGTCCCCAGCTCACCAAATCCATGTCACTCCCTCTCTCTTGCAAAGGAGTACATAAGAGCTCAGAGAGAAGGGTGAAAACGTGACTTCTCAATACTTCCAGAAAGTTAGATCTTCTCATTGCATGGGCCAAAATAGATCACAAAATGTCCCATCTTATTATTAGCATAAATTTTTTAAATAGTTTGTCCTTACAGCAAACACACTGTTGCAATTTGACCTGTGACTCACACTTTCTGATCAGGCAGTCTGCCACTTCCTGCTGATCCCCGTCTGACACTTCCCCGAAGTCAGTTTCCTCAAACACAAAGAACTCGGTGTCGCCCCACCCCACCTTGAAGGAATCTTGAGATCATGATATGAAAGCACCATGCAGCTTTAAAATACTGTACAGACTTATCCCCAAGGACACATTTCTGTGGCTTTGCCAGGCCAAAAACAGTCTTCTCAGACTCAAGATACATTCCCGAGGCTCTGGGTCTTGACATTTGGCCTCTCCCAAGAGACCATGCAAAGCATTGTTGTAAAGGAAAATGGTGTTTTCTCTTCTTCAGGTGCAAGCATAACGATGGATGGTACAGGGCACAGGGAAGAGCAGGGCGCATGCGGAGAGTCTGCCCATGTTTTCCATGGGATGTCATAGGGGTGATAGTGGAGATTTGCACCCAGATCCTAGTGCATCTGCGCCCAGACCAGCCCTTCTGTGGTGGTTGCACCAGGCTGGGTGTAACAAGGTGGGGTAGGGGAGCAGGTGGAAGGATCAGATAGCAAATAAAATTGGGGGAACTGAGTGTAGAGTGGAAGGTCCTTGCTGTATCATAACATATTCGTAAGCCCCTTAAATCCTATTTGGAGCAAGATGAATCATGAATAAATAGCTAAAGTTAATATACAGCCCTTGTCCCAGTTGTGGGACATTACCAAAGCATTTCTTCCAAATCAAGTCTAACAAAACAAAAACAATATGAAGAACAGGAGAGAGAGAGTGTGTGAGAGAGCGCTGAAGTAGACCCAACGGCAATACTAGAAAGATAATCTTCAAAAATGGTTGGTAGATCAAACAAAAGCAACTCCATCCCAATTAACACCTGTTGTGACACCACATGGAGAGAGCCAGGCATCAAACGTTGACCCTCACATACTAGCATTAGCCCTTAAAGCAGATAGACACTGTCTGCTCTGAGGGCCAGGACGGAAGAGATCACGATGGCTAAAGAGGAGGAAAGCTAATGCTGTAAAACGCTGAGGGGCTGAGTGGGAGCGACAGACCAAGGGTGCTGGTGTGGAGACGCAGCCTGAGACCATGCGAGCTATGCAAGAGAAAACCAGGAGCGTGAAAACAAAGCCTAGAGAACCGACCTGCAAGAGATGGGAAATGCCAAACAACAGTAAAAAAAAGATCCATGTTGTAATAGCAGCTATTTAGATAGAACATTCAAGAAAATGTCGTATGGGAACTACCGTCTCAGGAAGTACCCACACACCCCAGGGAAGAATAACATAATGAAAATTACTGCTCTTTACTGAGATCTTATATGCCCTAGACATGGGGTTAAGCATTTACATGTATTTCATCTTTATAGCAACTTTCTGGGGGAGCACTAGTATATTTTATCAAAGAGGACACTGAGGCTTTTGGCGGTTGGGCAACATGCCTAGGTCACACAGATGCTAAGAGGGAGATGCAGATTGAAACCCACCTTCAGTCTATATCATGCTCTTCCTCAGCATCACAGGGCAGTGAGAAACCCACATATGAGTGAGGAGAGTCCAGCATGCGGCGTGATTCTGACACCAGGGAACTCTATGACCTTGGGCCCCATGTCCTTTATCTAGAAAATGATAAGGCCAAGCTAGGTAAGTTTCAAAGTGCTCTTCCAGGCCAGGCGCATGGCTCACGCCTGTAATCCTAGCTCTCTGGGAGGCCAAGACAGAGGGATTGCTTAAGGTCAGGAGTTCAAAACCAGCCTGAGCAAGAGTAAGACCCCATCTCTACTATAAATAGAAAGAAATTAATTGGACAACTAAAAATATATAGAAAAAATTAGCTGGGCATGGTGGCGAATGACTATAGTCCCAGCTACTCAGGAGGCTGAGTCAGGACAATTGCTTGAGCCCAGGAGTTTGAGGTTGCTGTGAGCTAGGCTGATGCCATGGCACTGTAGCCCAGGCAACAGAGTGAGACTGTCTAAAAAAAAAAAAAGTGCTTTTCACGGCCAAAAATGCTGTGAGTTTTTCTACTCAACAGTCAAGAGACATTTAAGTTAGAAGGCATGCAGAGAATAACAGTGAATCATACCTATGGGAAAATTTTAAAAATAGGGGTTGCCATCATGGTAGCAGGTGAAATCAATTATGAAATAAAAAAGAGCACTGAGATATGATCAAGGTCACCATAGAAGGTAAAGCTATAGAAGAAAGGAAGCCTGGTAGTGAAACTGAGTGCACATATCCCAAACTTGTAACAGAAAAGTGCATAAAAGAAAAACTAGCAGAAATGTAAGACAGAGAAATCTATCTATGTATGTATCTATCAAGAATTATAGTTAAAGACTATGTCAAGACTTTGAAAATGTGGCTGTTTAAGAAACAAAAGGGTACAGATAAGATGTTATTGGGAAAGAAATGAGAATGCCTAACAAAATGGGGTGGAGAGGGGGGAGGAATGAATAGAAAATGAAATTGGAAAGTCTGAGTACAGAATAATGAAGGAAGAATTTATTGATATAATATGTGATCCTAAAGATAGGATATGTTAATACATTGAAGCAAATAAATGGAAAGAAACCCATCTTGCTCTTGAACATAAAAGATATTTAGCAATTACAAAAAGGCAGAAAGCCCATATATCACATTATCCCAACCGCATATAATAATCTTCAAAGAAAATAACATAGATGAGTTAGAAAAATGCTCAACTATTTGAAAATTTTGGAATACTCCCTTATATAATTTCTGGGTTGGGAACAAACATACAATAACAGAAAATATTTTTTTAATGAAAATAAAGCTCACTATCCTAAGTAAAGAATTGTTGTAAATCAATTTGACAGTATCCGAATTCTGTGTAATGAGTAGATAGTTTAAGGAAAAACAGACATAAAATCACAGGAATGAATGCACATCATTCATGACCTAATGAAATGCAAATTAACACTTGTTACGGTTTCATTACATGCCTATAAAACTAGGAAAAAAGTCAAAATGATAAAACCCAACATTGGCAGGTTTTTAGTGGCACCAGATTCAGCGCTGGAGGGATGGAAATGGAAAATAATGAATCCCTGCCCTTGTGGAGCCCAGTAATAAAGGGATGGCTAAGACGAGGGAGGCACACTGACAGGGTGGATGGTTTGCCTTTCATCCCAAGCCCTTTCGGGCCAGTGGCAGGCCAGTGCTAGAGGACCTCGCGGGTAACTGCATCCTTTCTCCTCCGGCCAGGCTGCCCATTCTCCAGGGGGCGACATTTGCTTTTTTGGCACCCACTCTGGCTATGCTCTCCCTTCCGGACTGGAAGTGCCCTGAGTGGACGTTCAATGCCAGCCAGGTGAACACCAGCTCCCCAGAATTCACTGAGGAATGGCAGAAGAGGATCCGAGAGGTAACGGGGTAGGGGGTAGGTGGGAGGAGGAGAGGGGTACACAACGGGGCTCCTGGGTAGATTCCTTTGTTCAACATTCATTATCCAACTCCCTGCCAGGCAAGATCCTGGGCTTTAAGATCCTGCTACACACCAGACAGACAAGGACGCTGCCCACCTGGAGCTGATGCTCTAGTGTGTGCATGTGGTGGGTGGGGTAGAGTGGGAGGGAGAGAGAGAAATACCCCAACAAGTAAATGGAAATAGCAAATTTCAGGGAGTTGGAAGTGCAACGAAGAAAATAAAACAGGGTGAGGGAGTGAGCTGCTGGGGTGGAAAGGATGGAGAGAGAAATGGGTGTTCTTGGAAACACACTCGCATATTTCAAGGAGGAAGAGCTCAAGCATTTCTCCAGCCAGTCCCGGGAGGTGGAGAGGGCAGGGGGTAGTACTCCTGTTTTATATTAATTCATCAAACGTCATTAGTTGAACACCTGGTAAGTGCCAAGCATCTATTGTGCTAAGTGCTGGAACTACAAAGAGGAGAGAACACATCAGGGTGTTGGTGATGATGATGATGATGAAGATGATGGTGATGATGGTAGTAGGAACAGATCATGGTTACTAAGCACTTAGAGTTTTCCAGGCACCCTGCTACAAGTTTTTCATAGATGCACAAGCACCATATTGACAAATGTCCATAGCAAGCTCAGGTTAGTGGGAAAACCAACATGCAGGACCAGAGCTCAGCGCCATTCTGTTGGGGGGTGCTGCCTGCTTAGTCTGTCCACTTTGGACCATTGTGCCCCTGTGCTCATCTGCCATGAAGCCTGACCCTTGCTGAATTCAATTGTATCATTAGGGAGAGGAGCTGGTGGCCTTGAAGCAGGCTGTGAACTTTGGCAGTGTCCCGGTTGGCTTTCCTAAATGGTGGAGAAGGAAGTCAGCACACTCAGGATTCTTGGCAGAGAGATCAGCCACATCCTCAGGGCCAGCAGACCCCATAGCTTCCAGACTCCAACATCCTCACCCGAAGTGGGTGGGTGGAGGGGTGGCTCGTGGGTTGGGTGCAGTTGTAGGTGGTATTGTATGAGAGAGCGAGGATCACTTGAGATCTTTAGGGAGCTCAACCATCTACTTCCCAGATCAACCTGAAACACTGAGGCCTGCAGCATCTGTGTGTGGGCTGGCCCCGAGCTATGCCAGGGACCAGCTGCTCTGGAGCAAAGGTAGCATCACACAGCACAACGTTGTGATGATGGGCTCCATCACGCAGTAGCTGACTCAACCATGAATACAGCCCTCATTTATTACCTTTGCACCAACTCCCCCAGGATCACTGGAACTGAACAAAGGACGTTCCTGAACTGAGGGCCATGGACCTGGATCAGGGTGGGCTCCCTAGATACCTCTGGGAGTCAAGCGAACAAGCCTTAGACCAGCCAGGGCCCATCCTGCAACCACCCTGACCCACGTTCAGTGCCCCCATAGCCTCATTGCTGCAACAATTGTTACTCCTTGTATGTGAAATACGAAGGAGGGAGATGGAAGATGGAGGGAACGATAATGAGATTCCTATTCCTGCTTATATTTGACCAGTGAGAAGGAACAGAATCTGCAAAACATCTCAGTGTGTAATAATACTACTCTATGCTTGATAATATTAATATTGCTCTAGTTTTATTTTCCCCCCCTGCCTCCAAAGTTTGAACTGATACCTTTTAAAATGAATTTTTAAGTCTAATAGGCATACAGAGATGAACACTGTAAATTTCCACAAGCTGAACTTACCCATGTAACCCGGCTCAAGAAACAGGACATTACAAGACCCCAGACACCCCCTCAAGCCTCCTTCCATTCACCTCACGCACAAGAGTAACCACTCACTATCTTGACTTCTAACACCACAGATTAGTTTTGCCTATTCGTGAACTTTGCATGTGGAACCACGCAGTACATGCTCAATTGTCTCTGACTTGCAATCAACATCACATTTGCAAGATTCTTCCATATTGTTACGTGTAGTGGTAGATTATTCATTCTCTTTGCTGAATAATATTCCATTATATAAATATACAGCAATTTATTTATCTATTCTGTGTTATCCAAACTTTTATTTATTTATTTTTGAGACAGAGTTTCACTCTGCTGCCCAGGCTAGAGTGCCATGGCGTCAGCCCAGCTCACAGCACCCTCAACCTCCTGGGCTCAAGAGATCTTCCTGCCTCAACCTCTCGAGTAACTGGGACTACAGGCATGCGCCACCATGCCTGGCTAATTTTTTTTCCATATATTTTTAGTTGGCCAATTAATTTCTTTCTATTTATAGTAGAGACAGGGTCTCGTTCTTGCTGAGGCTGGTTTCGAACTCCTGACCTCGAGCAATCCTCCCGTCTTGGCCTCCCAGAGTGCTAGGATTACAGGCATGAGCTACCGTGCCTGGCCCAAACTTTGATTTTAAGGGTGATATTCAGTTATTTGCTGTTGTAGATAGTGCTGCTCTGAACATTTGTGTACTTGTCTTGAGGTGAACACACGTATGTACTTCCACTGAATATACACCTAGCAGTGGGATAGCGGGGGCACAGGGTGTGCATGTGTCCACCTTTGGTAAGCACCACCAAATACGTTGTCCAAGTGCAGTTTCCAGTTTATACTCCCACCGGCAGTGTAGGTGAGTTCCAGTTATTTTACATCCCCACCAACATTTTCTGTGTTTTTCATTTTAGCCATCCTGGTAGTAAACTTGTATCATTTTTTATGATGCCATTGAGTGAGTTAGAGGTAACTGTAACTGTTCCTCCTCAACTGTAGTTCTACTTGACCTCCTTGGGTCATTTTTCCCTTATGCTTACCACATTAACTGGTGACTGAAGTTCAATATCCTGATGTAGACTTCATTAGGTATCATCATTTCCACGATTTTCATTTCGTTGAGTATCCTGTAACCGATCTGTGAACTCATAATTAGACCATGAACCATCACAGTCTCACACAAAAGTTCAAGCAACAGACTATGTCCTAAAGTGCCAGCATCACGTTAGAAATTGGCTGCAGTCACAGTGCTCTCTCTCTCCTCATTCAATGCGGTCAATTATACTCTGGCTCCAGTTTTATTAAGACAGCAGCTTTAGGTGTGTTCCAGTTTGGTAGCATCAACTCTGATGCCAGCACCTTTCATCCCAGACTGAAGATAGATCTAGAAATATTGCTAAGAAATTATTATTTTATTACCAACTTATTTTAAATGTGAAGGGCAAAAGTAGCATCATTTGGTACAGGAATTTGTCTGCAGGAATTTGTCTGGAGCTGCAGGCTCCAGCTCTTTCTTTTTCCCGCTGGGAGCCCTTGGCCCATTCATTCCCTTGCTCCTGCCAGAGGAGGGGTGTTTGAGCCCTTCTCTGCTGTCCTCCAAGTAGTGGGCAACAAAAGCAACACTGTGAAACCTCTTCACGTGTCCTTCCCCAAGGTACTTTCAAATGACTCAATACATGTATTGTAACTGGGTCCTCTCCACTGGGTAGGATGTATCTTGAAAATCCCGGACTTTCCAATCAGCCCATATATACCTTCAGAGTTCCAACAAGTGAAATTAGGTAGATTTATATTATTCCTACCTTAGGGAAGGCAATCAAATCCCTAGTCTTGGAAAAATAGGGTTTCCTTACCTCCTCATTTCTCAACCTATCCCATGGATAATGCTTGCTCTTGTGCCCCTCCTACTCTAGAAAGCCAGCCCTTTATGCTTTTGTCACCAGCACTTTAAGCACATATTCCACTTTTTAAAAAAATTTTTACTGTTTGGGGAGAAAACGATATGAAATATGAAAAGATCATTTGATATTGTATTTGCTGGTCCACTCTTGCCTGGGTCATGTTGTGACAAGTGATCCACGAGGTGCCGACATGGAAGTTGCTATTTGTTTTGGTGGGCAGTCTGGGTTGCCAGTCTTTTTACAGTAATCTGGGCCAGATCTTCAGTTGTTGAACAGGCAAAGCTCAAACCAGAAACACTATCAATACCAGTTTTGAAAAATCTTTAAATTTCCCATGCTCTGTGGTGTGTCCAGCATAGGCAGCCTGGCAGCTCTGTGATGGGCTGTATCCCCTCAAAGTATATTCTCCCACCCAAGGTAGGTACATGAGCCTGCTGCTGTTGGCAATCTGGACCATCCCGCGAAACACAAGTGGCTTCAGATGGAGTTGGGGATTATGCTGTTTATGAGCCCACATGGACATGGCTTGTGGCCCAAGGTGTCATCCCATGGACTATAGTGACTACATTCAAATCATACTTCCCTCCCTTTTTCAAGACTAAGGAACATCCAACATGAGCAACCAATATCTGAGATTCGACTATAAAGTCCTGTCCCACAAAAGGGGGGAAATTTAAATAGAGCTTTCTGTGATTCACTTGCCAGATTAAACAGTTAGTCCATTGACCAATGCCCAAGAATCTCTGTAATTCTACAGGGGATGATGGCGGGCAGTATTCACAGGCACAGTCCCCACATCACACATGGCTCGGTCCAGTGGACTGACTTAGACTTGCCATACTTCTTGTCATCGCGGTCCTTCTGTTGGCTGGCAGAACGTCACACGCTTCCATGCCCAACTCTCTCAGTTAGTTGAGTAGCACCTCCAGTGAGACGCCAACCAGTGCTTCTGAATTCAAAGATTCACACAATGGGACCCAAGTCTCTCGCTGGTGTGCAATTGTCCTGTAACATTTTGTCTACTCTGGAGGACAGGGACTAACTTGCTCGTGGATCCTACAAACCCCTCCTGGGTAGTTGTCTTTCCTTTTCCTGACCATAACTATTTCCCTTTCATTGGCAAATTTTGTTGACCAGGCCATTCCTCATTCGAATGTCTTTCGGACATCACTCAAGACATAATTGGGATCTCTGATCTTAGGGTTATTTGGAGCCAGTCAGTAGTGGTCTAATCCCAAACAGTGCCCAGTAGTGGACTTCTTAGTAATGTTCTTTCAAAGGGAGAGTGATCGAGCAGCTACGTCAGGCCACACCTGCACCCAGAGCCCCGTGGCAGGGCTGAACACCTGTCTTCTGCAGGGCCAGTCCTCGCTCAGTGTAGACTCCTCTGCCTGTGCTTCCGCTAGCTCCGGAGCCCTGTGCCTGTGACGCTGCAGTAGGCCGGCCCGAGCCCTAACTTGTCCATTTCAGCCAGAAACTTCTGCCACTCTTCTTCACTTTGAAAAACAGCCTTTTTCATGTGCCTGTACTCTCACATGCAGTCCAAAAGTGTGCCTGATGCGGGTGGAACTTAATAATATCATCAAATCTCCGTGCTTCCTTTTTATCTCGGGAGGGACTCAAAGTTAAGAAGGTGTTTTACTCTTTAAAGAACCGTTCCACGCAGCTCCAGACCAAGACATTCCCAAGGCTTTCCCTTGTTAAGCTGTCAGGCTGTGAAGTTTCGCTGCGTTGATTGGCCAGTCTCAGGAGGGCACGTCTTACCCACCTTTTCCAAATCAGAATAGACTTCTTCTTCAGTGCAGCCCGTTCCTGTTATCTCACCAACAGAATGAATCGCAGCGCCCCTGTGGTTTGTGGGTTTGTGGGGCTGTTTTGTGTTTTTCTGCTGTTCCCCAGGGAGCCTTTATGCTTCGCTTTGGTAAATTCAAATTAAAACCAAGCATCTGCTATGCTAGAAGCCAGGGGCAGGGTTTCCCTACATTCAGCGCTGCTGAGAACCACAATTCCTTTATGCAGGTCTGTTTCCTTCATACTGTCCAAGAAGAAAGATCCAGCAAATTAATTTGTCTTTACTTCAATCCGAGCACTGCTGCTGCTCAGCCCTTTCCTGCGTTCTAATACAGCGTCTGCCTCCGGCACTGCCAGGGCGCGGCTCGCAAACCCTCACCGCGTTCAGAAGCAGTTGCCTTGTGCTTTGAGAACAGTGGGCAACCATAAAGGAGAGGAGTGTCCCTGTGGGGCCTGAACAGTATTGGTGGACATTTAGGGATATGGGTCCTGCTGTGCCTGCACTGAGCCTGGATCCCAGGTGACAGAGGCATTCATGTTTTCTTCAATGTATTTACTGCTTATTTTTGTGCTTATGATACATAGAGTCCTCTAAAGCAGGAGCCTGCAAAGTATGCTTTTTGGACCAAATCCAGCTGGCAGCCTCTTTTTTTTACTGCCTGTGAATTAAGAAGGGTTTTTTATATTTTTTTAAAGTTTTTTTTAAAAATTGCATTAGAAACCCAATGTGGCTTACAAAATCTCAAATATTTACTCTCTGCCCTTTTATAGAAAGTTTGCCCACCCCTGCTCTGAAACCCAAGGTGCAGGGCAGGGGCTCCTCTTGCCGGTGTCTGAGGGTGTCACAGCCGCTATTTTCCTCCACATTGTCCCCAAGTGTCAACACAGCGAGCCCCAAACCCACAGTCTTATCCGTGCTACTTTAGCTCCCTCTGCTGGTCCAGTGTTTTCCACCAGGGCTGTAGACAAGAGAAAGTTCTTACAAGTTTCAATGTCATTTTATAATTTAATAATTGATTGATTGTTAGTTTAATTCACCGAGCCAGCCTGTTGGGATAGAAAGCAGATTCACCATGTTTCACTGAGATCCATTTATCCACACATATCTCCAGGCTTGAACCCACGGCCAGCAGACCAACTGCACATCACAGCGCTAGTCACAGATGAAAGTGACATGAATATGGAAACGATAGAAATGTTATCACTGACTAGGACACAAGAAGTAATGGAGAAGTATAAGTGAACTGTTTTTGAGGAAATGGTGGTAACAGAAAAAGTAGGGAAAACTGTGGGAAGAGATGGTAAGTTCAGTTTTCAACACATTAGACCAATTTAAATGTCACCTTCCAATATCCCAGTAGTTTGAGCTAACATAGAACCCACTCATATTACCAACACATAAAAATTCTGGATGAACTATGGTTTTTGAATGTGTGCTCGAGCTCAAAACCAAAGGAAAATTCCACTCTCTAGAAACAAAGATGGGAATTATAGCCAGAATCAGTTTAGATGGTGGGTTAAAGAGTTAGACTCAGATGTAGGACCAAAGGCTAGGAGCTTGGGTTTTAATGGTCAAAGGGATCATGAAAGAGCACCCCCTTCGGTGAATAGGGACCTATGATAATCCCACCGTCCCAGGGAATTAACAAGGAAAGTTTTTGTTCTGCCCAGGGGGTCTGTGGGAAGTGCTGG
Organism: Microcebus murinus; assembly: GCF_040939455.1. Lineage (NCBI taxonomy): Eukaryota > Metazoa > Chordata > Mammalia > Primates > Cheirogaleidae > Microcebus > Microcebus murinus. The sequence continues at coordinate 86,389,564 of NC_134112.1, read as the reverse complement.
AACATGGACTCACATGAGAAATAAAGACTCCAACTCTGCAACATGTGTGAGTGTAGTGGAAAGACTCTCAAGCTCAGACATTAAAGTAGAAATTGGTCCTGTCGATGAAATGCCTGTGGTTCTCGGCCAAAGAAAATATAAAATTATTCATTAGTGATATTTCCACATTCTAAGGCACACAAGACTCCCACAGGAAAAAAATAATTCCCCTAAAGGTGAGCTCACAGACATAAATTTTATCATTTCACACAAGGAAATAATGTATTATAAGAGATAATAAGCAGAAATAAGAACTAATAGAACAATTTAAATGAGGATATTAAATCAGTACTTAAAAAATAATTGAAGAGAGGCCGGCGCAGTGGCTTACGCTTGCAATTCTACCATTTTGGGAGGTGGAGATGGGAGGATTGCTTGAGGCCAGGAGTTCAAGACTATCCTGAGCAAGAGAAAGACCCTGTTTCTACAAAAAATAGAAAAATTGGCTGGGCATGGTGGCACATGCTTGTAGTCCCGGCTACTCTGGAGGCTGAGACAGGATTGCATGAGCCCAGGAGTTTGAGACTGCAGTGAGCTATGATGATGTCACTGCACTGTAGCCCGTGTAACAGAGTGAAACTCTGTCTCAAAGAAAATAAAAAATAAAACAAAAAGTTACAGAGAGTAAGAAGCAATTAGAAACTATAATCCAGAAGATAAAATGAAATAAGAATAAGGAAATTCGAAAATAGAACCAAATAAAACTTTAATAATTAAAAAAGTCATTGCAATTTAAAAATGCATTTAATGAGTTAAACAGCATTTAGGCAGAGCTGAAGGGAGACTAATAAACTGAAAGATTATCTAAGGAAATAGTCCTGAATTCGGCACTGAGAAATAAAAATATGGGAAATGTGAAATAGAGGATAGGAAATGTGAAACAAAAGTTAAGAAATGTGAAGCTAGGCTGGGCATAGTGGTTCATGCCTATAATCCCAGCACTTTGGTAGGCCAGCGTGGGAGGATTGCTTGAGCCCAGGAGTTTAAGATCAGGCTGAGAAACATAGAGAGACCCTGTCTCTACAAAAAATGAAAAAATTAACTGGGCCAGGTGACATATTCTTGTAGTCCCAGCTACTTGGGAGGCTGAGGCAGGAGGATTGCTTCAGCCCAGGGTTTGAGGAAACAGTAAGCTATAATCACACCATTGTGCTCCAGTCCGGAACTGTTAAGTATTCATATTAAAAAGCTAAGAATGACTTCTAAAAGAATAAAATAGAAGGTATAACATCCAAATTCATAAAGAAAAAAGGGGAAATAAAGCAAACTCAGTCCAGTAGATCGGAAGTTGGCAATCCACAGCCCAAGAGCCAAATCTGGCCTGTCATCTCCTTTTGAACAGACAGCCCACAAGCTAAGACTGCTTTTACATTTTCAATGGCTAAAAGAAAATCAAAAGAAGAATAATATTTCATGACATGTCAAAATTAGGTGAAATGCAAATTTCAGTGTCTATAAATAAAGTTTTATTGGAACACAGTTACACTCATTTGTTCACATCTTGTCTGGAAAAGTTGCGACAGAGCCCATATGGCCAAGAGGCCTAAAATAGTCACTGTCTGGTCCTTTACAGAAAAAGTTTGCTGACCCCTGCAGCAGAATGTAAGAAAACAGAAAAATACAGCAGCAGGATGTCGAATACACTACTGAGCGTGCTAGTGTTATAAGTCACCATCATCGTCATCATCATCATCATGATGGCCAATAAGTAACTGTGAAGCCCATCTCCTGAAAAGCTTCATGTAAAGTGAAAATGTCCAACAGGCAGTTGGAAAAACACACTGGAGGGAGGAGTGAGATTGGAGCTCTCCTTCCTTCAGGTCCTCTGGGGTCCAGCCTTGAGCCTGCACTGCCACCTAGCGGTGACCAGATTTAGCAGTGGCCTGGGCAGGCTCAGGCCCACAGTCCTGCTTCAGGCTTTGAGGCGCCTAAGCACCTCTTTCTTGCACACCAGTTGCAGGGCGCCATCATGGTGGCTTCCTGCGTCCAGATGCTAGTGGGCTTCTCAGGCCTCATTGGCTTTCTCATGCGCTTCATCGGCCCCTTGACCATTGCCCCGACCATCTCCCTGGTGGCCCTGCCTCTCTTCGACCCCGTGAGCAATGACGCCGGGATCCATTGGGGGATTTCTGCCATGTAAGTACTCCCTGGGGATGGAGTGCCCTCTGGTTCTCTTTGGTGGACGATCGCCCAAGTGACAATAATAGGAGTCCTGCATATTGGCAAACTCTTGTGGTTTCCCTCCCAAAATGCTGGGATTACAGACATGAGCCACTGCACCTGGCCTACACTGACCTTTTGGGGGGACTTGGGGATGGTGCTGGACACGCTCATTCACTCTGTCCCTTGTGGTCCGAGGGGAGGTGTGAGGACCGTCGGTCCTGCAGAATGACCTGGAAGATGAGACGGGTCCCTGACTCTGGCCTCACTGGCTCTAACTGCTGGATCTAACCAGCTGCCTGCAACTTACTTCCCTCAGACAGCCCCCCACCACCCATGTTTTCAGAGATGGCAGGACTCTGCCTGTGCTGCAGAGAGGGACCCAGAAGGGGACCCTGCCAGCAAGGCCACTGGTCCCAGAGACACATGGCAGCTCAGCTTCCTGAACCACCTGCTAAGCCTCATGTGACACTCTGTTAGGACGTGCCCCAGCTCACCAGCTTGGGCGTGGTTGTTTGTTTCTGTTTTAGGACCATCTTCCTCATCGTGCTGTTTTCTCAGTACCTGAAAAACATCACGGTGCCCGTGCCGGCTTACGGAGGACAGAAGTGCCACACCTCCAAGTTCCGCCTCTTTCAGGCCTTCCCTGTAAGCAGCAGCCGCCAACCTCTTCCATCCTTAGTTGACTCACCTGGGGAGCACAGGGCAGCCTCTCTGCGCCCAGGTGGCCCCAGATCACACGCTCTTCCATCTGCCTCTTCTCGGCCTTCCTTAACCTATGGGGCAAGGATGCCGGGAGGAGGCCGCAGAGTGAGGAGTGCCCCCGGCTGTGGGTGGAATTGGGGTCACCCCTCGACTTCTCCTTAAGGAGCACAGAGCCCACCGAGGCCGCTGCTCTGGGCACCGGCGTGGCACAGCCTTCTCGTGTTCCTGGCCTGTCCTCACAGCAGGGTACTGGAGAGACAGCCAAGTGCACCTCTAATTACATAGAACAGAGGGCCTGAGGCTGCCTGGTCTCAGCTGAGTCTCTCAGCTGGGGGTCTCTCTCGGTGGCTCTCTGGCAGTCCAGACACCCCTGATGATGATGGTACCTCCCTTTTCAGAGCCTTCCCGGTTAGACTCACACCACCCTGTCAAGTGGGTGTAGCTGTCGACAACACAGATATGTTTCCAGGTTTAATTTGATTGTAAACTGCATGTCTCAAATAAGGCACTTCCACTTAATGATCTCATTGATCCTCCAACAACCCTGCAAGCCAGTGACTCTAAAATTCAGTGAGCGTAAGAATCACCTGGGGACTTTGCCAAAAATACAGGCTTTTGGGGTCCCACCACCAGAGATTTAAAAGTTATGTATCTGAGGGCATCATTTAAGAAACCCCGAAAGGTTTCAGGCTCTGCTGAGCAGTGATGGTAAGTCCATTGTACAGATGAGAAAACTGAGGCTCAGAGAGTTTGCTCCAAGTTCACGTGGTCGACAAACAGTGGCAAGAGCCATGTCATCATCCTTCTGGCCCAGGCTGTGCCCAATTTATAGGACATTTCTGTCCCGATTTGACAAAGTCTCCCCATAGCTTATGTTCTAGCCTGTCCCTATAGTGTGCTCATTTATTCGTTGACACACTGGATTCCTGTTGTCTCTGGAAGGGTCAGTTGCACAAGACTCGCTCATTTCAAGGCTTTCCTGAGCGCCCTACTTTGCCCACACCTGGGGTGGGTTGGGGGAAGCAGGTGCGTGGTGGGCGGGGCCAGGCACCTGTGACTCTGACTCCCCGCAGGTGCTGCTGCCCCTCTGCATCTCCTGGTTCATCTGCTTCATGCTCACGGTCACCAACACCCTCCCCACGGACCCCTCAGCCTACGGGTACCTGGCCCGCACCGACACCAAAGGCAGCGTCCTGAGCCGGGCCCCTTGGTTTCGCTTCCCTTACCCAGGTGATGAGAAGACCCCGCCCCTTTTGCTTGGGACACAAGTTTGCCGGAACTGTCCAGGAACCCAGGGCTCTGGATGGAGAGTTGAACAGGGATGGGGGAGGGATCTTCTCCAGGGGACTGTCAAGGAGAGGAGGGACGGGCCTCAGGGAGCCTGTGTCAGACTCCTAAGACAGGAAGGAGACCCCGGGGGTCCTAGGAATCCCCTGGGAGTGGGAGCCCAAAGGGCCGGGCTCCCAGGCCTAGCTCAGAGCTGGCTACATCCCTCATCCTGCACAATGCTCAGGACCCAACCTCCCAGCCAGACCTTTGGGTCTCCTCCTAGATCCGGTGGATCTCACACAGGGGAGGCCTGGGGAGACCTTTTCCGTGGCTCTTGGCTCAGGCTGTATGGGTAGCTAGGTTGCAGGCAGGGACTGTGGACCTAGGGCTTCCCTGACTAAGACTCTCAGCTTCCAAAAACCTCAAGGCCCTGCTAGGAAGAGACCTGTTGGTGGCTCTTTTTGTGCACAGTGACCTCAAGTCCTGGGCATCAGATCCACCCCCAGGGAGGAGCTGTGAGGCAGGAATCCAAGCCAGAGCCTCCGGGCAGTTGTGAGGGTTGAAAGACACTTTGCCCAGTCTTTTAAGCTTTCCCCCGACCCCTCTGGCAAAGAAAGTATTTGGGCTTCAGCAGCTTCTCAGTTTCTGAATTAACGCTCCCTCTGTCTTGCGTTTGCAGGACAGTGGGGCGTCCCCACTGTCAGCGTGGCGGGGGTCTTCGGGATCATCGCGGGGGTCATCTCCTCCATGCTGGAGTCGGTGGGTGATTACTACGCCTGTGCCCGGCTGGTGGGGGCCCCGCCCCCTCCAAAGCACGCCATCAACAGGGGCATCGGCATCGAGGGCCTCGGCTGCCTGCTGGCAGGGGCCTGGGGGTCCGGGAACGGCACCACCTCCTTCAGCGAGAACATCGGGGCTCTGGGCATCACCAAGGTAAGGCTGCTGCGGGCGGCTCCTGGGGCAGGCTGGGTGCCTGGATCTGCCACCCCGTGCATTGGTTTCCTGTCACCGCTGTAACAAATTATCACAAACTTAGTGGCTCCAAACAACCTGAATGTATTATTTTACCAATCTGGAGGTCAGAAGTTGGACAGGATCTCACAGGGCTAAAATCAGGTGTTGACAGAGCTGCATCCCTTCCCTGAGGCTCTAGGGAAATCCATTTTCTCACCTTTTCAGGCATCTAGATGCTGCCTCATTCCTGGGCTCTTGGTCCCTGCTTCCATCTGCAGAGCCAGCGAGACTGCATCTCTCCCACCATTCTCCCATGGTCGTATGTCCCCTCCCACGGCCAGGAGAGGTTCTCTGCTTGTAAGGCTTCATGGAGTTAAACTGGACCCACTGGGATAACCTAGGATTCTCTCCCTATCTCCAGGCCCTTAGTCACTTCTGCAGAGTCCCTTTTGCCATGCAAGGTGACATATTCACAGGTTCAGGGATTAGGGCCTGGGCCTTTGAGGGGCCAGGATTCTGCCTTCCACACCTGGCCTTCTTCGGTTATGGAGGTTCCACAGGTGGAGATTCTACTGGCCTTGGCAGATGCCACTGGGTTTCTGAGCACTGAAGAAAGTCCTCACTTCCTGCAGTTCAGGTGGGAGGTCTGTCACCTCTAGCCCAGCCCCGTGTGGGAGATCCAAACCTGAATATTCAGCTGCACCCTGGCCAGCCCCACCTGGTGTCCGAGGGCACCTCACACTCAGCGGCCCCCATGAATCTCAGCATGTGCCCCATCCTGGCTTCTCCTCCTGCAGTCCTTGTCTTAGTCCACACAGTCCTCCATAGCTCTCACTGTCCCACGCCCTCACCATTGGGTATTCTGTTTTCTCAATACCCACACCTCCTTTCCTGTCCCCTTTCCACCATTCTCAGGGCCATAGCTTTATGGCACTTTCTAAGGTGACTTAGAAAAATTAGTGTTTAATAATATTGTTTTCCACATGCTTCGCTGTGTCTTTGCAGTGGTTCCAGCATGAGTCCTGTGAGCTTTGAAAAAATACAAATCCTCCCCACGCACACACTCCACCTTGCATTTCCGTGCAGCTCCCCTGCCGGTTCTGAAGTGCAGCCTGGTGGCATTGCATCTTCCTAACACCAGCTCTGCCCAACTCTGTGCCCTGCATCGCCTCTAACACACAGCAGAGCTAAAATCTGTGAGCAAATAGCTGAGCTGGCACCTCTCCCTACATCCAGTCCTGGGGCCTGTGACACTGTGAACTCTTTGAGATGTGCCTGAGGTTTCAAAGCCTTTAGTGCAGGTGTGGGGAACATTTTCCTATAGGAGGGCCACTAACTCACACCAAAGCATAGCAAGGAGAGGACTACGTAAGTATAAGACAGCAAATATTTCCTTTCCTGCTATAGGGGAGAAATCTCATGCAGAACATTGTATTTCAATAAACAGAACAAACATTTCTTTGATGTATCATTTATAAAGTAAGGCCCTTTAGAGGAGAGGGAAGGAGCAGGAAAGAAAGATACATAGACACAAAGCAACCTACAAATCAAGTAGGAGACTAAAGACTAGCCCTGAAAGAGACACAGTGCAAAGACCACTTGCTTTTGTGGACTCACACTTCCCCCTTGTGGCCTTGGAGCTATTGCTTCGTGTTGCAGCTCTGCAATGATGAGCTCTGGCCTCTTCTTGGCTCTCCCCATGTGTAGGGGGAAATCAGGCTGAAGGCCAGAGACTTCCTGTCACTCCTCTATGATGTCATGGCTTCCTGCCCAGATGTCAATCCTGTAACCAAAACAGGCCCTGGGCTGCATGATAAGTGCTTGTGGTAACAGGACTGGGGCAATGACTGCCATCTTTCTGAGACTATGGGCATAGCCAGAGGACATTGGTTGAACCTGACAAATCAAGCTATTGTGTTTGTAATCTTGCCTTTGTTCCCATGGTTAATTGTTAGGGTTGTAAACAAAACAAAACATTCTTTTGATGTGGTAAGAATTTCTAATGAAGGCAGTAAATAAATAAGCCCTTAGACTGAGGAAAAATAGGCAAAGGCAGAATCTGCTACTTATTGATACATTAATGAACATTAGTTAACATTAGAGTATCTTTTAAAAAAATTTAATTATGGTAAAAGGCAGAGAATATAAAATGTAGCATCATAACCATTTTAAACTGTATAGTTCAGTAGTGTTCACATTGTTGTACAACAGATCTCCAGACTTTTTAATCTTGCAAAACTGAAACTACATTAGAGTATCTTTTAAGGGCTGTGAGTAGACACAAATAGATGAAGGACAGATTCAAGAACTATCTAAATCATCCATTGACAATAGACTCAAGACATGATATTGACAAGAACATTTGCAGTCCTGCCCTAACTTCTGAGAATGATACAGAATGCACCAAAGTCAGGGGGCATAATTTTTAAGACTTATTATTTTTTTTTTTTTAGAGCAGTTTTAGGTTCACAGCATAATTGAAAGGAAGGTAAAGAGATTTCCCATACATAATAACCCCCCCAGCCCCTGCCCCATTATTAATATTACCCACCAGGGTAATACATTTGTTACAGTCGCTGAACCTACAGTGACACATAATTGTCACCCCCAGGGCACAGTTTATATTAGGGCTCGCTTTGAGTGTTGTATATTCTGTAGGTTTAGGCAATGTGTATACATCTATAGGTTAGACATGTATAATGATATGTATTCACCGTAACAGCATCACACAGAGTATTTTTATTATCCTAAAATTTAGAGGTCTTTCTTTTCCTCACTGGTGGTAGTTGTCACCCAAACTCCAGCTATGAGCTACGTACTTCCTTCCTTGAAATTCCAAAGCTCCTAGCTACTCAAAAAACTCCATGTAAACCAAGTAATGACCATTAGTAGTGACTCCAATCAGATCATACTTTTTTAGTCAATTCTGAAACTGCAGAGCAATTGATCCTCTATAGAAATAGACTAGGAGGGAAGCTTGCTTTTCAGATTCTGGATAGAACCAAGTAACTCTGTATAATACCAGGAGAAGGGGCCTCATCCCAGTTTCGTATACTAAGTGAACCCCCATATAGAAGAAGGAGGAATCATAGTTTATAATATTTCATGATTGCTTGTTGAGAAAAATCTATCATTGTCCTAAATGAGAAAATGTATCGATTAATACAATGAAATGACTTTTATAGAGGGAGCTTTTTAAAATACAAATCTCATCACGTCACCACCCTGTTTAAAAAAGCCCCCTACTGAGAGTTTCTCTTGTCTTCGGATTTTTTATTTTTAATGCACATGACACAAAATTTACCATCTTAACCATTTCTAGGTGTACAGCCCAGTAGTGTTAAGTACATTCACACTATGTGCAACCATCACCTCCATCCAGCTCCTGAAATCTTTTCATCTTGCAAAACCAAACCTCTGAATACATTAAACAAGAACTTCCCATTCCCCACTCCCCCAGGCCCCTGGCAGCCACCATTCTGCCTTCTGTCTCTATCAATTTGACTACCCTAGGGACCTCCTGTAAGTAGAACCATATAGTATTTATCTTTTTATGAACTGGTTCATTTCATTTAGCATAATGTCTTCCAGGTTCATCCATATTGTAGCAAGTGTCAGGATTTCCTTCCCTTTTAAAAGGCTGAATAATATTCCGTCGTGCGAATATGCCACGTTTTGCTCATGCTTTGCCTTTGGATTTTATTCTAATTCCTTTCCATAGTTGCAAGGCCCTGCGGATGTCTTGTCTCCTACCTCTCTCCCAGTGTGCCCTAGTCACACTGATTTTCCTTTTGCTCTGAAACCACCCAGGCTCCTCCCACCACAGAGTCTGCATTTGCTGTTTCCCCTCTAGAATGCTCTTCCACCATTTCCTATGCGTGACTCCTTCTCTTCCCTTGGGTCTCAGCTGAACTCTCAGCTCCTGGACGGGCCTTCCCTGACCACCCTCCATCCCAGCTACCTCCTACTCTGTTCTTTTGTGATTGTCTTCAGAGCAGATGTTGCTATCAGAAATTATCTTCTTTTTTCATTAGCTTACCTGTTTGGTATCTGTCTCCTCCTACTAACATTGTAGGCTCCATTTACAAAACAATCAACATGGAAATTGAAATGGATGTAGTGTAAATTCCACCTGTCTGTGAACTCGCAACCCTGTTTGCAAAACCCAGGGGACTGATCACCAGGCTGGGCCCAGGAGACCTGGGTCTTACTCAGGCATGGCTGCCATGTGGCCTTCGGCCCCATGTTCCCCCAAGTTTTCTCTTCTGTAAAATAAAAGGTTTGAACAAGGCTCTAGGTTTCCTTCCTGCCCCGGCCTTCTATGATACATTAAACATGCAGGTATCAAATGCTGTATGCCCACACCAGCACTGTGGGTGAGGAGTGGCTGTCGGAAGTGAAATGAGATTCCTGTCTTCGGGGAGCTTGTGATCTGGTAGGGGAACAGAAACACGTGATCTGAGTGGACAACAGCACAAGCCACACGCAAAGACATGGCATCATGCAGTAGAACTTTACACCTCTGCCCCTTGCAAAACACTTTGTATTGAGTGCTTATTATGTGCTCATGATGCTTAATGCTTACTGTTGTACGAAGCACTTCACCTACGTTATCTGATTTCATCTTATGTAGTAGGTGCTATTAATCCCGTGTGGTAAGTGCGCAGGCTGACTAGAGGCAGAGCGGGGTTGGCTCTCACCCCCCATTTGTAAGAACAGGGCCCCTGTGCTTCCCCGGGAAGACTCCTTGCCTCGCTGCCCAGGTTTCTTAGGAGAGGAGCATTTGGGCCAAGATTTGAAGACAGGTCTGAGAGCCCCAGAATGGAGAGGTGAGCACAGAGGTCACCCCCTGTTCTTTCCCAAGCCCCATTTGGGGACAGAAGGGGCTGTTGCAGGCTTCCCGGTGCTGCGCCTGCAGGTCCACCCCAATGATGTTCCAGCTGTGGGGAGTGGGGCAGAGGCCTCTGGGCGCTGACAAGCTGGTCCCCCTCTGTCCCCGCCTCCTGGCACGGCAGGTGGGGAGCAGGATGGTGATTGTCGCCGCGGGCTGCGTGCTGCTCCTGATGGGCATGTTTGGGAAGATTGGGGCTGCGTTTGCCACCATCCCAACCCCCGTGATTGGAGGCATGTTCCTGGTCATGTTTGGGGTCATCACCGCCGTGGGGATCTCCAATCTGCAGGTGAGGGGGGCGAGGCACTCTTAGAGAGGCAGCTGCATTGCTTCTCTTGAGAGGAGCCATGGGAATGGGAGGGATGGGATGGGGCTGGGGCAAGGGAGGAGGAGAAGAGAATGAATCCTTGGTCCCAGAAACCACATTGGCTCTGAACTGAAGAAAGAAATGGCCAGAAGCATCCAAACCTCAGAAACAGCGACTGCGTGGATGCCACCAGCAGTAAAGGTGCTGATGGCCCCATGCCCACCCCGGGGCCTTTCTCCTGCAGTACGTGGACATGAACTCGTCCCGGAACCTCTTTGTCTTTGGCTTCTCCATGTACTGTGGGCTCGCCGTTCCCAACTGGGTGAAGAAGAACCCCAAGATGCTCCAGACAGGTGATTGTTCTCTGCCCTCCAGACTGGCACTGCACCAGGGACAGAGCCAGTGGGGCCCCTGGTCCTTTCTAGCTTGTCACATTTGTCTCTACCCTAGGGATTCTCCAGCTGGACCAGGTCATCCAGGTGCTGCTCACCACGGGCATGTTTGTCGGTGGACTTCTGGGCTTTGTCCTGGACAACACCATCCCAGGTAGGGCTCGCCGCGCCCTGTGAGCTGTCACTGTGGGCAGACAGCATCTGGGCCACCCAGAGAGCTCCTGGGCCCCTGTGGCTGTGTTGGGCCCAGCGCCTGGGTGGAATATAAGGCCCATGTTAGTTTTCTAGGGCTGCCATAACAAAGCACCACAGTCTGAGTGGCTTAAACAACAGACATCTATCTTACACAGTTGTGCAGGCTGGAAGTCCAAGATGAAGATGTGGGCAGGGCTGGTTTCTCCTGAGGCCTCTCTCCTTGGCTTATAGACGGCCACCTTCACACTGTGTCCTCACTTCGTCTTTCCTCTGTGTGCAGTGCCCACATCCCTGGTGTCTCTCAATGTGTCCCAATCTACTCTTCTGATAGACACACCGGTAAAACTGGGTTAGGGGCCCCCTATTTCTCATTATAACGTAATCACCCCTTTAAAGACCCCAGTTCTAAATACAGTCACATTCTGTCATACTGGGGGTTACGGTTTCAACAGGAATTTGGGGGGGGGGAGAGAGGAGACACAGTTCAGCCCATAACAGGACCCCAAAGTGGGAAATACACCAGAAGCAAAAGAAAAAAGACTCAGTCCTGGCTCTCTTACAACCTACAATGTAACTGGAGAGGGAGACCACACAAATATTTATTCATTCATTCACATTTAGGAAAAAAAAACGTTGAGACTTATTTTCTGTATACCAGGCGCTATGTGCTGAGACTACAAAGAAAAGTAAGACATGCCCCAGCCTTCTAGAAATCTGTGGGCTGATGGGGGAGAGGCAAGATGACAGACAGTGACAACACAGGGCAGAGAGTGCTGTGAGGAGCAATGAGCCTGTGAGTGCTGGGGAGGCTGAGGCGAGGGGCATGGAGGCTCCACTCGCGGATGGCTTCTTGCAGGAGCCATCTAAGGCCATCTCCTCTTCTCCTCTGGATCCTTCACAGCCTCGTAAGGCCCTCTATGCTAGCACCTGCTCCGTGGTATTCTGTTTTCCACATTGTTTCTCTCCACAAAGTGTGAAATGCATCTTCATTCCAGAAGCATGAAACGTGCACAGGCCTGCTCCCTGGAGTTGAGGAAAACTCTGGGGTTCCTGTTTGGTTGTACCCCTGTGCTGCGCATGGTGTCAGCCACACAGTAGGAGCTCAGAGAATGCCTGGCAAACTGAGCTGAGGCGAGGTGTGATTCTGGAGATGGGTTTGGAGGAGAAGGAGGAGGAGGTAGAGGGGGGAGAGGAGGAAGAGGAGGAAGGAGCCAGGAGAAGCTCTTCAAATGCTGACCACCTCCCTGGCATCTCCCTGGAGCTGCAGGTGGGAAGCAAGGTGGTGCCTGTCCCCGCAGGCTGCGTGCTGCTGCAGATGGACACATTTGGGAAGATCTGGAGTAGGAGGAGGAGGAGGAGGGTTGGGGAAGAGGAGGGTGCAGAGCACGGGGCTCCGAGAGGAGTCCTCGTGCGTGCCTGCAGGGGGCGCCAGAGGCCTGCTGCATCCCCTCGGCGCGCCTTAGTGCCCAGTCTTGACCTCTCCCTTTCCCCATCAGGAAGTAAGGAGGAGCGCGGCCTCGTGGTGTGGAATCAAATCCAGGATGCGTCCGAGGAGACCCTGAAGGCCTCGGAGGTGTACTCCCTCCCGTGGGGGGTCGGCACCAAGATCTGCACGTCGCCCTTCTTCCAGCGCCTGCCGTTCTGGCCCCGGCGGGGCCCCGGCGGGGCGGCCCGGAGCCCGCTCCCCGTCTGCGCGCCGGCGGCCTCGGAGACCCGGATGTGAGGGCCTCCCTCTCCGCACACCTGCCCGCGCCTCCCCCGCACCTGCGGCAGCGAGAGTGGCCGCTGTCCACACTCCCCTGCTTTCCCGCGCGCTCTTGGCAGCATGCTGATGTGTTGGGGGGAGAGGCCTGCGCCAGGGCAGGGCTGGAGATGGGGCTGTGTGCGGGGAGGGGACGGAATGGTTCTCCTCTTCTCCCAGGGGGCAGGTGGCCCTGTGGCCTCGCTGTCCCCGCCCTCTCAGGGCCTGACCCCATGGCCGGGCGGGAGCGCCCCCTCTTCAGGCATCTCCTCTGGGTTCCTGGCGCTCCAATCCCCTCCAGGCCAGGAAGGGCCGGGGGCCAAAGTCCAGGTGTGGCCGGGCTGGACTTAGCCTGCGCAGACCCCGGTCTCTGTCTGCCAGAGTGGACTGCAGGCTGCAGGGAAGTTAGCTGGATCTGCTACCTTGGGCTTCTCCAGAAACTTCCACTGTTTCCCTAGGGGATTCAGTCTTATGCCTTCACCTTTTTTTTTTTTCTTTTTGCTTAAGTTTGCGAGATCTGAATGCCTTCACCTTTTGCTGAGCACTGGGTCCTACTAGCAAGAAATAACATCCATGCCCTCTCTCAACACCTCCTTCCCCATCAAGAATGCTATCCTTGGTTGGCCAAAGCCCCTCCTCTGGAAGGAAGGGGAGACAGTTTGCTGGGGTGCGGAGAAGGGGAACATCTGACATTGTTCTAGAGGCTGTTTCCAGCATGGGCTCTCCTGCCCACCACCCCCACCATTCTCCCGTCTGTGCTTGGCATCGGGTGGGTGGAGTTGGCTCCTGTAGCCTACTTTACAAGGCTTGGTGATTTCGTGTCTCCCATCACGCTGGGCAGGAAGGGTGTGTTCTTGTGTGTTAGAAGTGGAGGTGGTGTGGGGGTTCCACCAAGTACAATGTCACTAATGTGGGTAAAAAATCTATGCATGCTGGCTCTGTGTGCAGACAGGTAGAGACAGGTGTGCGTGGGGAGGCAGGGGTGAGCAGGGTGCAGACGTGGTAGTCTCGGCCTTGTTTCCTTCCCTCCCGGGGCTACTAGCCTTTCATGCTACAGGTTTCTTTTAATATCCAAGTAACCCTGGAAGTGGGAGGGGTCACCAGGAGGGCAGGAGGGGCCTGAGGCCTGGCTTTGGGATATAGACAGGAGTACTTCTCCAGGTGGAAAAATAAAATTGATGGGATTTCTTAAGGGAGAAGTCCTGAGACTGAGCCAGAGGTGGGAATGCAGGTGAAATCCATTAGACCCCGGATTCCCTCCAGTTACTCTGTGTGGTGGAAGCACAAGCCCATGGGGAAAGATTGGCAGGGAAGGAGATGGCCTCCAGTGCATGCAGTTACAAACTCACACAAGTGGGGGATGTATAATTCCAACCCTCTTTATCGGGTGATGGGTTCAGAGTGGTCAATCTCGAAGGCCGTTCCTGGGGTGTATTGAACCAATGCCCCGATGCCTCCAAAGCTGCCTGTAAAGGACCTCGGGGAGAAGAACAGACTCCACCCCATCTCCTGGGACAATTCCAGTTGCTGTCCCTCAAAATACAGTGGCTCCAGGGAGGAAGGAGGATTGCCACATAACATGAGGAACGTCAGTCTTGAAGGGGGTGAAGAGGTGAAGGTGGGGGGGTGTGGAGTGTGATATAGCTGAATTCTGTCATATAATGGACCATGGAGATCACGATACTCCTGAGAACAGCCCCGAATGATGCCCCATGATGGAATCTGCTAGGCCAGTCCTGGAGTACTATAGGAGTAGGACTCCTATAGTACCCTGCGTGCTTCAGGAATATAACAGATAATATCCCAAAAGGTGATCCAGCATGAAAATGCCTGTAAAAGCTTCTGACTCATATAAGAATGCTAAAGGGAAGTGAAGATCTTGCAGGTCCAGCCCTGACCTTGTACACCTGGTGTACAGCCTTCTACAGTGACTGCAAAGGCAAAAGAAAAAGACAGCCTTCCCCGCTGGCTCTACCAAAAACTTCCTATGGAGGACTGTGGTAGCTCAGGGTATCCCATGTAAAGAAGTTTTTAAAGTTAATCTAGAACAAGCTTCCCATTTCAAGATCTTTAACTTAGTTATATCTGCAAAGTCTCTTTGCCATATAAAGGTGACATTCATAGGTTTTGATGATTAGGATATGGATATCTTTGGGAAACATTATTCAACCTACTACAGTCCCTGGTTAAAAATTCTATACAGTAGTCCCCCTTTGTCCTCAGTTTCTCCTTCTCTGATTTCAGTTACCTGCAGTCAACTGAGGTCTGAAAATATTAAATGGAAAATGCCAGAAATAAACAATTCATAAGTTTTAAATTGCATGTTGTTCTGAGTAGCCTGATGAAATCTTGCTCTGTCCTGCCTGGGACCCGACTCATCCTTGGTCTACTGTAGCACGCTGTAGATGAAACTTGCCTGGTAGTCATTAGTGGCCTTCTTGGTGATCAGACTAACTGTCGTGGTATCTCAGTTCTTGTGTTCAAGTAACTCTTATTTTACTTAAAATATTAATATAATTGTTCTATCTTATTAATCTCTTACTGTGCCTAATTTATAAATTAAACTTTTTCTTTAGGTCTGTATCTGTGTAGGAAAAAACAGTATATATAGGGTTCGGTCCTATCTTTGATTTTCAGACATCCACTGGGCATCTTGGAATGCATTTTCTGCAGATAAGGGGATCTACTGTATTGGTTACAGTCTTGGTCTGTTTGGGCTGCTATAACCAAATACACTAAACTGAATAACTTATAAACAACAGAAATGTATTTCTCATAGTTCTGGAGTCCACGATCAAGGCACTGGCAAATTAGTGTCTGGTGAGGGTCTACTTCCTCATAGATGGCCAACTTCTCACTGTAACCTCACATGGCACAAGGAGAAAAGGATCTCTCTGGGACCTCTTTTATTTGGGCACTAATTCCATTCATGAAGACTCTGCCCATGACCTATTCATCTTCCAAAGACCCCACCTCCTAATACCATCACCTTGGAGGTTAGGATTTTAAAATATGAATTTTGGGTAGACACAAACATTCAGATCATAGCATTCACTTTATAGTATGGCAATAGTTCCTTAAGAAAATCAGCCATAGGCTGGGCTCAATGGCTCATGCCTGTCATTCCTAGGACTTTGGGAGGCCAAAGTGGGAGGATCGCTTGAGCCCAGGAGTTCGAGACCAGCCTGGGCAACATAGCAAGACCCTATCTCTACAAAAAATTTAAAAAATAAAACAAACCTTTAGATCTTCTATACTTTGGGAAATGGATGTGCCTTTAAAATCCACTTTATTGACTATAAATTTTCTCCCCAAGAAGCTGAGACCATTCCCACTGATAGTACCATTTCCTGGTTATCTGTTGGCTTCCATACTTCTCAATACTCTACCCAGAGTCTACACTGTCCTTGCTTTCAAAGAACATACCTTCCTTGCATATATCCTTAGTTGGTGAAAAGTTGTGTGTTTTTTTTTTCACCATTTGGTGACAAAGATTCAAAGTCAACGCTGCTCTTTTGAAAAAGTTTTTTATTCCTAATATAAATACTTTTTATTGATTTTATAATGTATCCAATCTGTTCTTAGAAGGTAGTTTGCAGTCCTACCCCACAGAAAAATTGACAATTATTTTTATGTAATCTCTGATGAGCTATATTCCTCTAAACATTTTTGTTTTTGCTGTATAGTTAGATAATATACGTGTGTGAAATGTAACCTTTGCAAAACTCTACTGGAAGCTGATTAACAAACAAAAATTAATACTTTACTTCAGGATAGTGAGGAATGGGGCAGAACTTTAATTCCAGATCCTACTGGACCTTTCTACTCTGCTTTTGCTTTGTACCTCACACCATCAGATTTTCTACCCTATGTGCCTTTTTGCTGTTGGCATCTATAGGCCCTTCTTCCCTGAGGATGTTACTGTCCGTCTCTCCAGCAATCCTGTCTTAACAGTTGCTGACTTCATAGCCACAGAGCTATGGCTCCCACACCCTGGGCTCCCAGTTCCTTGAGCTCCACGGTAATTGGTAGTTGGCTTATCTCAGTTGCTCATTCTGTGGTCCTATCTCTGTTTAGGCTTTGGGATTACCAATAGCTGTGTCTCCTACCATCCTCAATTTCAAGCAGTTCTCTGACCACCACCTCCTATTTTTCCAACTCAGCACTTCTAGTCTCCCAAGTCCAGTAACCTTTTAACCTGCCAGGATCTGAATCTACCATCCTCCCACCTCCCTCTTCTCTCTTCCCTCCTTAGCCAGTCTCCATTCTATGGTCAGTCGCAATAATCACCTTCTTGCATTCTTAACACCTCTGTCTGCTCTCTGTCACACTCTCTTGGCAAAAACCTTAACATGGATGAGAAACAATTCTTCACTTACTCTCCCTGCACCTGTGTGGCTGAACATCGCTGGAGAAACCACACAACCGAGCTGACTGGTTTTAGATTCATGACCATGGACGTCATGCGGGTGGCCCTCAAGGCTGCCTGGCAGGCAGGCCACCTTTCCTAAGCCCACTGTGTTAGGGACCGACCTTCCACAGCCCCACCGGACAGAAAAGCAGAGACATTGAGGATGCAATCACACAAGAGGTTTATTTTCTGGCTAGCCAGGGTCCAAGCCCCAGAGAACCAACGCAGTAGCCACTCTCGCAGGCAAGGACCCCGACCGGAACTACGGCATGCCTTTTATCCCCATGGTGCACAAGCTGCGCACAAGCTGACTACGCATGGATCACGCGTTGACCTTTAAAATGATTGGTTGCCCACTATTGCCTTTTGAAATAATTGGCGGGTTGGTTGCCCTCTATTGCCTGATGGGCCAGTCGCCCGTGCTTCAATGACCTCATCCCATAATTCCCCATACAGCGGTGTAGCAAGCAAGCAATGACCAGAAGCAAAGGTTTGTGGTTAGCTCATTGCCCCACCCAAGTAATTCCTCTGCCCTTCCTCTGCCCTACACACTGCACACTCTCTTCTGTCTTCTAAAACCCCTTCCACCTCCGTCCTGATCCTGCTTCTCAGCTGCTTATTTCACTGAGAAATCTGTAGACAAGCAATCAGAAGAGGACTTGTACCAACAGCCTCACCTCTCCACTTCCAACTTCTGTGCTTGTGTTCAGCTTCCCCTCCTGTTAGGGGAATGAGCCCTGGTTCCTCCCTAAAGCTGGCTCCTCCACGTGCTCCAGAGGCTGCCCCCCGAATCCCACTCAAGGATTTCAATGCAGGTCTCCCCTCTTGCATCATCAAATTTTCTTTCTTTTAATAATTTATGCCACCATATAGACCTGCTGCTATTTCTACTGTCTTAAAAAAAAAAGTCTGATATTTGTATGTGGCAGAGTGGCTTAAAGTAATAGGTGTAAGGCTGGTAGCAGGCCCCTCTCTCCTCCCTAGATCAAAAAAGAAAAGGCTCAGGAGACCAGACCCTCCAAGGACAAACTGCCAGGCCCCGCTGAGAACAACCACACCCAGATGTCCACCCAGATAAGAAAGCTTTGGCTCTTGGATTCCTCAAATACCACCAGCCCCTCCTATTTCTCAATGACCACCAAAGGTCACAATAGAAAAAACACCAGCTTTTCCCACCCAAAGTCTCTGGTTCACCCTAAACAGTATAAAGGCCCACACCCCCTTCAAACGGGTGTGACTTCTTGGGCCCCCCTCTCTTGTGACCCGTGAACCTCATCTGGGAGCACACAATAAAGCCACGTTGTTTAGCCCCACTCTCTCTCTCTGTCTGTTTCTTTTGCTGCCAGAAAACTTTACAATAGGGTCCAGCCTATATAAAATGCTATAATAAATATGCCACAGACCCGGGACCTGGGCTCAGCTGCTCTAGAAGAACTGAATGACACTCACACCAGTCAAGAGCAGGCCCGTCCTCCCTCCCGCCCCTTCTCTGCCCTGGTAGCTCTTCAAATCCTGTCCAATTCTGCCCTTTATTTCTTTTCCTTTGGTTGACACCTCCAGCACTTCAGAACGCTTGCCATGTTCTCCCCAGTTTTCCCAGTGTGTCTACCTATGCTTTATTCCCGAAATATGCTGTCACCAGGGAGCCACAGCGGGATGCACAGCAGGAGAGGACCCCTGGGTCCCTGAGCTGGATAAGCCTCCCCGGCTTCCCCGAGCTGTCCCTTTTCTGTAAGAACTCGTGGTTTCAGAGCTTCAGGGACAAGGCAGTTTTGTGAGAAGCTTATGTAGAAGGGACAGATTTCTGACATTTGCATGAAAGCACAAGGGCTTGTTTTGTTCAGAGTCCATGTTGGAGAAGTGCCCCTGCCCCCAGTAGCCGGTGGACAAGAGCTAATTGAGGAGACAGTTACGGGGCACTTGGCCCGATGTCATCAGCGTGATGTGGAACTGGGTCACTCAAGCTAGAGCCAGGCTCAGCCCAGGCATCGCTCCGCCCACACAATCGCAGTCTGTGCTCTTTACATGTTGATCTGTCGCAGCCCGCCCGAGGGCTCCAGCTTCCCTCCTCCAGGCCGTGCTTGTCTCTTCTGCCTCCACCTCCACCTCCGTGGTCCCCGCACCCCAGCGGGCTAGAGGTGGTGCGAGTGGCCTAGAGGCGGTGCGAGTTGCCACACGGTGCAAGACTGGCTTCATGTTTCCATGTCCTGGTTCTGAAGAATTAGGCAGACTGGAGCTTTCTGTGTCTTTCTCCTTAAAACAACAGAAATGCTCCCCACTCACTAACTTGTTGGGGGGGAGATAGTTGGAGGTGAGGGGATCCGTGGTTCTTTTCTGTTAATTGGTTTTGGGCTTCAGCCAAATTTGTTGTTTCTTCATCTGCTAAATGGAGGGAATGCTGGCTGCCCGGCCGCCCTGGGGAGCTGTTATAGCAACAGTGTAAAAGTCCCCCAATGTATGCGTCAAGTTGGCCAAGCTACAGTGGCCCTTATCTCATCAAACACTTATTTGTGGGGGTGCTCTGGTTAACATCTACCATCCCTCAACCTCACAGTAAGGAGGTTGCCCTTGATAGTGTGGGTGGGGCGCACTCAACTAGTTGAAGGCCATAGCAGCGAACTGAGGTTTTCGAAAGGAGACTTTTCTTTTTTCTTTTCTTTTCTTTTCTTTTCTTTTCTTTTCTTTTCTTTTCTTTTCTTTTCTTTTCTCTTCTCTTCTCTTCTCTTCTCTTCTCTTCTCTTCTCTTCTCTTCTCTTCTCTTCTTTTCTTTTCTTTTCTTTTCCCTCCCTCTCTCTCTTTCTTTCTTTCTTTCTTTCTTTTTTGAGACAGAGTCTCACTCTGTTGCCCAGGCATCAGCCTAGCTCACAGCAACCTCAAACTCTGGGGCTCAAGCAATCCTTCTGCCTCAGCCTCCTGAGTAGCTGGGACTACAAGCATGTGCTAATTTTTTCTATATATTTTTAGTAGGCTGATTAATTTCTTTCTATTTTTAGTAGACACAGGGTCTTGCTCTTGCTCAGGCTGGTCTCCAACTCCTGACCTCAAGCGATCTTCCTGCCTCGGCCTCCCAGAGTGCTAGGATTAAAGGCGTGAGCCACCATGCTCAGCTGGGAGGAGAAATTCTGCCTCGAGACTGCGGCATCGACTCCTGCCTGAGTTTCCAGCCTGCCCATCTGCCCCACAAATGTCAGATGTGCAGTCCTCACAATTGTGGGAACCAAGTCCTTAAAATAAATCTCGATGTCTCTGTCTCTATCCCGCCACGCTGGGGATAGGGTCTCTGCAGAACCCTGCGGGACACAGCACTGCCTGAGGGGGAGGCATGGGGCAAGATAGGGGAGGCTACCCGCCTGGTGGGAGAGCTCCTGGGGGGGGGCAGCGGAACAGAACCTGTGAGGGTGATTTATGCAATAAACCTACCCCAGCTTGTGCCTATATCCATCAAGCCCTGCTAGAGTGGGGAGGGGGGCAGAGGGCTACTGAGGCTGGGGCCTGGAGGTGGGGGCATCACTCCGACACAAGGCTGTGAGGAGCAGGGACACCTCCACATCCTGCTGAGGTCCACTCTGCCCTGCGGCCCCTGGCACATACTGTGCCAGGAACAAAGTCGCAGCCTTGGACTAAATGGCACCGGGGTGGGGCTTGGCACAAAGGGCTGCTAGAGCTGGCTCATACTGCTTGAGGGCCTACTGTCTGCAGGCCTGTCTGTAAAGCCTCATTTCTTCTTTCCCACTCAGCTGGGTTTGTGGCTGACCTGGGGCCTGCGGTTCCTCTTTCCTTTCTTTCCAACATGAGTTCAGGCTACCCTTGCCCGGCAGCCTGCACAGCCTCCACCTGCCCCCTGGGTCTGGGCATACGTAAGCTGTGAAGTGCTGGGTAAAGCTCCGATCCCCTGCTGTTCCTGGGGGGAGTCCTCAAGGATCAGCTGGTGCATCGCAGGACAGCACGGTGAGAGCTGGGGCTTTGGATCAGACAGCACCGGGTTTGGATCCTAAAACGTAACCTGCATGTCAGGGGAGAGGTTGTTCTTATGACTTGTACACTATACAGTGCCCGGCAAACCCATTCCCTCTGCACACCAGCGTATTCAGGGTTCTCCAGAGAAACAGAGCCAACAGGGTGTGTGTGTGTGTGTGGACACAGAAAGAGAAGGAGATGCGTAAGGAATGGGCCCCTGCGACTGTGGAAGTGCAAGTCTGGAATGTGCAGGGGGGGCCGGCAGGCTGGCGAGAGCTGCAGTTTGAGTCAGAGGCCGGCCGCTGGCAGAATCCCTCTTCTTCCGGGGAGGTTGGACTTTTTCTTTTAAGGCCTTCACCTGATTGGAAGCATCATCTGCTGTACTCAAGGTCTACTGATTTAAATGGTAATTTCATCTAAAAATACCTTCACAGGAACGTCTAGAATAATGTTTGACCCTATTTCTGGGTGCCGTGGCCAAGCCAGATTGACACATAGGACTCAGCCCCACACTTGCCAGCGTGCTAGCCCAGGGGTACTTATGCAACCTTTGCCCAGAAGCCTCACGAGAAATGCTTGGGACTTTGGGATCTCACTGTGGCTCCCGGGCAGGTGTCTCTATTACCAGGAACAGCAGATGTGTCTGGTTCCACCCAGCTGTCCTGTAGCACAGGGTGGACGTCAGCACTCTCTTGGGATCCTAGAGCAGGCAGCTGTAGAACTCTGTAGAACCCACCAGGGCAATGCCCTGTGCCCCGGACGTGCTGAAAGTGCCTGGTGTTATGCCACCTCCAGAGACAGATCCTGCCTGTCCTCCTCCTGAGTGGCCTGTGACCTGCGCCGCAGCTCACCTGGTACACCCATAGTAGGAGCACAGTGGATGCACGCCCTGGAGCAGGCCAGTCCCGTATACCAAACACCCCCAAAGACTGACACGGGGCCACGTTTCTCTTATGCTTTATAATAATCAGAAACTAAAACCATCACAATGCTTCTGGGAAAGCCCATTCCAAATAGTCCCAGAGACCACGGCAGGTACAATCTAAGCTACTAACATTCAAAATTGAGAACCGCCCATCCTCACTCATCTCTTCCCCTCTCAGCCTTTCTGCATTATAAATCTTCATCGTCAAAGGTCTCCATGCACCTCAACATGAGCATCTCATCGTCAATGGGAAGGGCTGCTTCCTGCAAAACACAGGGGGAAGGGGTTTCCTTTCACCCAAGGGCTTTAGGCCCCAGGCAGATAGGAAGGCCCCCGAATCTGGGGCATGCCTGCCTCCTCCAGTCTCTACCCCACATCTCTTCAGCTGCACTTTCATCTCCAGCTTTGGCCAGGAAGTAAGGACACAGTTAGTCCCATTTCCAACTCACTCGACCCAACACTCTGTGACTCTAGAAATGATATAGTAGGACTAGCTTCTTTCCTATCCTGAGAATTTCCAGGATCCCATAAGAAAAACAAGGGAAATCTTAAAGCTTTACTCAAGTGCCCAATAGAAGATGGTGAACGACACCATCGTGCACCCACCAATGGAACACCATGCAGCTGTTTTTTTTTTTTTAATAAAAGGAGATAGCTCCCTATCTGTGGGATATATTTTTTAAAAAGTGCAAAGTGCAAAGCAATGTGTCTAGTAGGCTACTATTTGTATTTGAAAAAATACGTAAATATCTGTAGAACATCCTTGGATGAGTGCACAAGAGACCGATCGTGGCAGTTGGTCTGCGGGAGGGTACCAGGTAGCAAGCCAGGGACACTGGTAGGAGAGACTAAGTTTCCATTGTATATCTTTTGATGAGTTTTGAGTTTTATGACATATACATGGGGTACCTATTAGGAGATAATTTTTTAAAAAGTAGCACTGTGTTTGCTTGGCAAGGGTTTCTCATTCCCTTTAAAATGACCCCAGCCAACCTCTTAGGAGTCTCCATTACTTCTCCCCCTAAAAGTATGTTCCTGGGTTTTTGCTCTTCCTGTCTGTCCCCACCCCATGTGTTATCCCTGCAGATCAGGGTTGATCCCAGCGGGCCACAGGCAGCATCCCTAACCCCAGTCAACCTTCTAACGAACGTGGGACCTGGTCCCAAGGGTGACATCCAGGTCAGGGGACGACCTCTGCACACCAGGCCTTTCCTGCTTCTCCAGGCTTTCCCGATGGGGTGGGGAAAGGGAGTCAGAGAGTGTCAGGTCAGGTGGTGCCCAGGACGATCACATGGGTGCCTTGTTCAGGGAGGAGACAATGGCAAAGGTAGAGACAAGAATGAAATTTCCTGTACGATGGTAAAATCTGGGGTGGGGGATGAAATTTCCCTCTTTACAATAGAGTCTATCAAAGCCCAAGGCCTCCTGCCCCGGAGCCACCTGGACAGCTTGCTCAAAATACGGATTCCTGGGCCTGCGCTCACGACACTCTATGGAAAGCTTGAGGCACCAGGACCCTGGATTTCTAATAGGCGCCAAGGCGGTTCTCGGGGGCCCTGCTCTATACGGACACTCTAATCTCTGCTGCTTCTCTCTTTTCTGCCGTGTGTGGAGAAAGGAAGGAGGGAATACATGCTGTTCTTATAATCTTCTCAAAGTCTCGGAAAAGTAGACGAATTTAACCACGTCCAAAATAAAGTGGGGACAGCTTCTCTAAAGAACGGTCGCCCAAAGATTGGCTAGAGTCGGGGACAAGCTGCAGGGAAGGGCTCTTCAGTCCAAGGGGGGATTCAACGTGGTCCCGGCAGGGGAAAATGAAGAATAGTGAGAAAAGGGTCAAGTTATGCCTCAGCCTACCGAACAGGTGTCTTAATTACTTTTAGACAAACATTTGCTATTATTATAGCTTGCCTTTAAAAATAAATGGTTGTGTATTTTAGGCCGGGCGCTGTGGCTCACGCCTGTAATCCTAGCTCTTGGGAGGCCGAGGCGGGCGGATTGCTCAAGGTCAGGAGTTCAAAACCAGCCTGAGCAAGAGCGAGACCCCGTCTCTACTATAAATAGAAAGAAATTAATTGGCCAACTGATATATATATAAAAAATTAGCCAGGCATGGTGGCGCATGCCTGTAGTCCCAGCTACCCGGGAGGCTGAGGCAGAAGGATCACTCGAGCCCAGGAGTTTGAGGTTGCTGTGAGGTAGGCTGACACCACGGCACTCACTCTAGCCTGGGCAACAAAGCGAGACTCTGTCTCCAAAAAAATAAAAAAATAAAAAAAATAAAAAAAAAAATAAATGGTTGTGTATTTTGCTATATTAGTAGAGAAAGGGCCTGAAAGGGCCTGTCTCCTTGGTGGCTCAGGCATAAGCCACGCCCCCGTGAAAGCTTCCAGGAGTGGACCCCCTAACCAAGGACCCCACTACTCACGCCGCCATCAGTGACACAGTCAGCTTTCTGGAAGCAGAAATTAATATCCTTCAAAAGCTAACAGTAAATATTACCCTGGGGTCTCAGAAGATGATGGAACAGCCCAGCCTTTTGCAAAGATGTCATCACCGGTTCACACAACATTTACAAATAAAAGCCTGCTAAGAGCGGCCCCTGGGGTCAGGTCCCAGCTTCAAAGGGCTCCCAGTCCAGGTCTGCCCTGGAGGACATCCCTCTGTCTCTTTCCTCAGTTTCCCCAGATGTCTTCTATTCTACAGGATGCATCAGGCTGCACTTGACTATCCACAGAGTAGGCCAGGGAGAATGAAAGGATGTCTCTGCCAGTGGCCCCCATGGTGTGATTGGGGTGAGGTCCCGAGGGGGCCCCCTCAAGAGCCCTTTTTGCCATCCTAAGGGGAGGTGGGCAGAGGTCTCACCGCACTCTGCTCTGGCCTACCTGTTTTAACTGAGCGTTAACACAACAAAGTCCTTTAAAAAACTCGATGATCTGCATATAGAGCTGAAAGTTTTCCTCTGGATTTTCTGCGTTGCAGCTGGCAAACATTGAACTGACAACAGAAAGAAGGAAGAGACAGCAAGTGTTCAGGATCCTAATCTTTCACTCTGCATCCCATCCCCGCTAGAATATCTGGATTACAGTGTGAACTAAGCACTTTAAAATTCTCGAACAGCACGGATCTCTTCTTGAAAGGTTTGCATTGCCTCTGCTCAAACGTCATGTCCGCGTCCCTCTGGAAAAATCGAGATTATGGTGAGACTGGCTCTTGTTCCCTAATTTAGTATTCTCAGCCGTGGCCTCTGGAAAAAGGGAGCAAGATTTCCTCTACCCCTCGGAGTCAACCTCCCCCAACAATCCCCTGCATTTCTGGGCCACTCAGGACAGACACTGCACATTTTGAGTTCAATCCCCTAAGATGCCCCTGCTCAGTGAGCCTAACTGGACTCAAGCCCTGGTGCAGAAAGCAGGCCTGTTTTCTCCCTGGGACAAGGGGAAATTCCCCGTGTGACTGGGGCCTTAGGGCACAGCGGCTGTGAGCTGTGCAGGACAGCCAGCGTTTTGACCTCACTTCCTTCTGGGAGGAGGTCCCACAGTCAGCTTAGGAACCCTCTGGCAGCAACCCCTGCCTCTTCTAGGGAAAGGAGAAAAGACCATTTTTAATAGGTTGTTTTTTTGTTCTTCGAGCAGGGTAAGCAGTTCTAAATACTGCTTGGCAAGTACACTTTGGCAGCTTCTCGACAAAGTTGTCTTTGCAGCCCAAGCCTAGCTCAGAAATAGGAATGTCTGCTTCCAGCCAGTTTCGGCAAAATGAAACCCTGCACAGAGTTTTGGAGAGGACAAAGCAATCCCATGTCTTCCCCAAGTGTGTCTAGGCCTGGGTGGGGCAGGAGGAAGGGAGGAACAAACGCTGATGCCTGGTTTGACTGAAGCTCTGCCAAGGGCTGTGGCCCCAAGGCAGCTCGGCAACCGGGAGCCCAGGTGACCATCCAGAGGGCAATGGAGATATTCGCTGGGCTCACAAGGACATATGTCACCCTCATTCCCAATGCAGAAAAACTAAATGTCCAGGCTTCTTTTAGCTGTGACACGAGCACAGGTATCAGAAGGACCTGTCCCTTCAGGCATAAGACCACAGCTTTTCAAGCAAAGCAGCAAGGGAATTTGAGTCCTAAACTAGCTCTCGCTCAGAAAATGCCCCTTAGGGTCAGAGTCAGTCAAGCTGCTTCTTGTTTTAAAATTTTCCAGATACTATTCTGTGTCTTCTCACTTCATAGGACCGGCCATCCCTTCTTCCCTCCTGCCAATCCACTGCCATCAGCACCGTGAACCGCAGCCTCCCCCTCTGCACAGCTCAGAGACCCGCCCAGGCCCAGGGCACAGGCCAGCTTCCATGTTGGCCCGGTTCTCCATGCCTCAGAGCTCCTGCCCACTTCTCCAAGATCGACTGCTGTGACCCACCCACAGGCTGCCCGACTCTGGGTGCTACAGACTGAATGTTTGTGTCCCCTGAAAACTCTTCTGCTGAAACCCCCACGGTGATGGTATTAGGAAGTGAGGCCTTTGGGAGGTGATTAGGTCATGAGGGTGGAGCCCCCATGCATGGGATTAGTGCCCTTATAAAAGAGAGATTCCTCGTCCCTTCCACCATGTGAGGTTATATCCAGAATATGCCATCTGAGAGGAAGCAGGCCCCTGGGAGACACTGTATCTGCTGGCACCTTCCCAGTCTTTAGAACCAGGAGAGAGAAATTTCTGTTGTTTATAAGCCACCCAGTCTATGATATGTAGTATCAGAATGGACTGAGAGCAGCCCTAGCAGGGATGAGCAGGACTAAGACACACTGAGAAAGCGGCCAGAAGCCTTTCCACACACTGGAGCTGATAATCTGGTGTGTCCCAGCCCTGCCCCGGGATGGAAGAATTATTATTGTCTTTTTTTAATTAAAAATTTTTTATATAGATTTAGGGGGTACAAGTTTTGTTACATGGATATATCGGGTAACGGTGGAGTCTGGACTTTTTGTGTAACCCTCACCTGATTAGCGTATGTAGTGCCCATTAGGTCATTTCTCATCCCACACCCCTTCCCACACACGTCCCACTCTCCCCCTCCCCCGTCCTTCCGAGTCTCCTGTGTCTATTACTCCTCTCTCTCTGTCACGTGCACTCATTATTTAGCTCCCACCTATGAGTGACAACATGTGGTATTTGGCTTTCTGTCTCTGAGTTATCTCACTTAAGACAATGGCCTTCAGTTAGGACAGAAGAAGTTTCTGCTCTAAGGATGCCCCAGACGATGACATGCCCAGGACAATCCTAGGACCGGCCCACTTCCAATCACAGAAAAAAGTGGATCGCCAAGAACATCCACTGCATCGTGCGGCTCTCCACCTGGGAGATGTGGAGGAGACTGGACACCCCCGCAGGGGCGCACACACACTCACACATGACAGTCACATACTGCTCACACCCTCTTCCTCACCTGGAGCTGGATGTACTTGGAGCCTCACTTTTGTCCAGGAAACTTGCCACATCGAAGGCATCTTCAAAAAGGATCTGAAAGAAAGCCAGAACTGCATGAGTCAGAAATAACTTAACAGTCTGACATCTGCACTCGGCTCCTGGGGAGAGCGGAGTGGAAGGCAGAGGGCACGTGTGCCCGAGCCCAGGGCCTCTGCTCAGTGATCTTCCCAGGATCTGAATTACTAAGCTCTGGATTTCCCAGGACAAACTGCCAACCCCGGAGGTGGCTGAGAGGGACAGGAAGCTCTGGGGACTGTGTCTCTTCTTGCTAAAGCAGGTGAGAGCTCAGGCAAGATGTAACAGACCAGAGCCTCAGTTTACAGTTGGGAAACGCTCTGGGTTAGGCTTCAGGGGGGCCGATTCCCTGCCAGTCACTAGCTGTGTGACATGGGATGAGCGATTTCATCTCTCGAATTCTCCTTTATAAAACAGGAATCACAGCAGTGCCTACTCATAGGGCTGCAGCAAGAGTTAAGAAAATACATGTGAACCACTTAGCACATAATAATGACTAAATATGTTAGCTGTTGTTGAACATTATCTGCTCTAGAAAGGAAATGCACATTCATTGTATAAATTCTGGGAAATAGAAACAGATAAAGCAAGTAACAATCACTGAGAAACAATGAGATATCCATTGTTGACACATTGATCCATTTCCCCCTCCAGTCACTTTCCCAGGCATACTTTATCATATATTTCCAAATTTGGAATCTTGCTATTTAGACAGTTTTTCATTCTGCTTTTCCCTCATTTGTTAAAGAATATTAAATATGCTACAGAAACATGATTTACACTTAGGATTGCCAGGTATAGCAAATACAAGTTAACTTTGAATTTCAGATAAAGAATGAATAATTTTTTAACATAAGAATGTTCCAAACATTGCCTGGGACATTTTTGTATTAAAAATTCAACTGGGACAGCGGTGTAGCAAGCAAGCAATGACCAGAAGCAAAGGTTTGCGGTTAGCTCATTGCCCCACCCAAGTAAATTCACGACAATTGGAAGAATTCCTCTGCCCTTCCTCTGTCCTACAAATTCCTCTGCCCTACACCAGCACACCTATAATCCTAGCTCTCTGGGAGGCTGAGGCGGGAGGATTGCTGGAGGTCACGAGTTCAAACCAGCCCGAGCAAGAGCAAGACCCCATCTCTACTATAAATAGAAAGAAATTAATTGGCCCATTAATATATATAGAAAGAAAAATTAACCGGGCATGGTGGTGCATGCCTGTAGTCCCAGCTACTTTGGAGGCTGAGGCAGGAGGATTGCTTGAGCCCAGGAGGTTGAGGTTGCCATGAGCTAGGCTGAGGCCATGGCACTCACTCTAGCCTGGGCAACAAAGTGAGACTCTCTCTCAAAAATTAAATGAATGCATGCATGCATGCATGAATGAATGAATGAACGAACGAAGGAAAAAATAAATAAATAAATAAATAAAAAAAAAAAAAAAAAAAAAAATTCAACTGGGCATGCTTTACTTTATCTGATGTCCCATTTATATTGGCGGTTGTTGCAAGGAGAGGCGAGGGAGTTCTCTGGCCCTGTGTTGGTGGGCACTGGCAGGTACTGGCAGGGTGTCACCTCACCCCTCCCTGGGACACACTGCCCTTCCCCAGAGAGCTGCTGTCTGCCCTTTTCGTCTTCTTTCAATTTGTTTCCCCAGAATTGAACAACCCCTTGGGACTCTGGTCCTCCTCCTAGTTTTCTGGACATTTTCTGGTGTCCTACTTGGTATCTCTTTGGTCATTTCAAAGATAACCAGGAAAGGGGCCAAGGAAAGGCCTGTGCTCACGTGTCCATCGGCCCAGAAGCCCATCAGCTGCACATTCCTCCCCAGCAGGCCTGAGACAGGGACCCAGGACCTAAATTCCTGTCCTCAATCCATCAGCCTACCAAAGTTGTAGGTCATACATTGTCCTCACACCTGCAAACCCCTCTCACAAGCCAGCCTGGGAGGGGAACCCTAGGCCCGGCTCTGTGGCCCTTCTGGAGTGGCCACTACACTTACTGGGCCTTGCCTCTTAGAACTGAAACAGAATTGTCTGGTGCCTTCCGGGCACACCCGACCCCGAGTCCAGGTGCTGGCCTCTACCGCAACTGCTCCACAGTAGAACCTCTCCAGGTGGGCCAGGAGCTGCAGCGGGTTCACCACAGCGGATTCAGAGGCCACAGCAGGAGTACCTGTGGCTTTGTCCCTGCCTGAGGCATGAGCACTCTCTGTTCCGCTTCCCTTATCACCCAGCCCTGGCTTGGCCCAAACGTGGGCACGGCGGTGCAGGCGGAGCCCTGCTCCTGAGCACAGCTGAGGGAATCTGCTGCCAGCTTCCCTTAACACCAGAACAGCAGCCCACAGCCCTCCCCGAGAAAAGTCCAGACAAGCTGTTTCCAGGATGCGGGGACATTAGCTTATGCGTGCTTTCTCTTTGGATCTGCTCCTTTGAGAAAGTGTTCACGCTGGCAGATGCTCACACGGTCGGAATTTGATGGAGTTGCTCAGGCATTTGGTATATACAGTCATGCGCGGTCTAATGACGACACATTCTGAGAAATGTGTCCTTAGGTGATTTTGTCATTGTGTGAATGTCATAGAGTGTACTTACACAAACCTAGATGGTATGCATATTTTTATTTATTTCTATTTTTTCATATGGAAATGAAATATCCCAGTTCCATTACTGAACATCAATCATTTCCCCTATTTGATCTGCAATGCCAACGTCAAGTGCCATGTGTCAGGTTTCTATGTAGGCCCATTATAATCTCGTGGGACCACCCTTGTATATGTGATAAATCACTGACTAAAACATTGCTATGCAGCGCATGACTGTATTTTCCTTTTGTCTTCTTTGTGTGAGACTCCAAGGCTAGGCACTCTGGGGCTATAAAGACACCTGGCCTGGCCACCCTTTCACACATGCCTTCTCTATGAGGGCTTTGGCTACCAGTTGTCTGGCTGTGCCTGAGCCATTATGGTGGACCCAACATTAGAGGAGAAACAGATCAGAAACCACAGTCTGGTGGACTGATGACTGCATAGGGGAGGGGCTAAGGCAGTAGCTGATTGACCACGTCTGCACTGAGAGTTCCCGCCAATTACACCCACGTGCATCGGCCACCTGGGGTGCTTTTTAAAAACGCAGATCCTGAGACCCCACCCTCAGGGACTCTGATTCCCCGGGTCTAGGGTAGGAGCCAGGCACGTGCCTTTTCACTGAACTCCATCCACAGGTGATTCAGTTGAGAAGCATCAGGGGAGATAATAGAGAGGTGACCATCAACAGGTAACTAAAGGGCAGAGTGATTTTAGAAGAATATGGGATGAAAGAGATACAATCCCTGAAGCAGAAACTGGGTGTCCTGCGCAAGTCACACTGCTTGCTAGGCCTATAAACTGGAAGGACAGGACTGGGTGACATCTCTGTTGTTCTCCAAGCTTGGGCCTGATAGTTGTGGAACTTTCCAGAAGGATGGGGGCATTTCAGGGTGTACCTCTCCCCAGGGGCAGAGGCAGTCAGAAGCTCTCTGGCTCTGAGACTGCACAGAGAGACACCGGGAGACTAGCATGGCCATCTCCTCAAAGCGACCACCCACCGAGGGGCCTTTGCGAAGCCAGGGCAAGGAGGTGTCATTTACTAGGCTGCTACATGTCCCGCAAAGCACAAGGGGTGACGATAGCAAAGAATGGCCTGCCCTGGCGCTAGAGGAGCGAGGGCAGCCTTGGCCTGCGTAGCAGCAGCAGCAATCTTCAGCGGCTCCCCTAATTCCGCAAGAGCAGCGGTGGGCCCACTTTTATCTCACTGCAGGGCGACTGCTAATGCCACCCGATGTTCTGCCTTGCAGACCACGGCCGTCCTAACCAGTGCGCTCAAATGCGGAGCAATGTACTATACAGACCCTGTCGTCCTCGCCTTCTCTTCACCGAGAGGTCGTGGTACCCTTGGGGGAAGAAAACTGACCGCCTTGCAGGGACTGGACCTGATTGGTCCAAAGGTGAGCCTCTCTCAACTGCCGGTCATTGGTTCAGTAAGCTGGCAATCTGGCCAGTTCTGGCCAATGAGAGGGAAGGAGGGGTGGTGGAAGTTTCTGGAAAAGTTCTTCCTTGGCCCTTAAGAAAGAGGTTTCATAGGAGATCGTGTTTTATGCTATGTCAAGGTGGAAGAGGGGTGGCTCTATTGCTCCAGCTGCCCTTCCACAGCCACAGGGGCGGGGAGTAGGGAGTGGGCAGGTGGGAAGGATGGGCAGAGGGAAGGGAGGACCCCAGCCCTGCCCTGGACCTCCCTGCTGTTGAGCGCTACATTGCTTCATGGTTAATACCCGAGTCACTGGCTTCCAAAAGAATGCGACAGGGACAGCCTCGTAGGCCTTCCCTTCCCTGATACCCACGAAAAGGCCAGGAAACCAACAGGAGAAAAAGAAGTGCCGTCCCGCGGTCACCGAGATGATGTTGAGAAAGTCAGAAACCTGCGTGAGCCGGCACCCAGACGCTAACCGCACAGCCCTGGCCCCGGCCGGCGGGGCACTGCTCACCTCCTCGGGCGTGGAGACCAGCGAGCAGCTGGCGCCCTGGCTGTCCACGCCGCTGTCCTTCACGCTGCCCTCGGGGCGGGCCGGCTCCTGCGCGGCGCCCGCCTGCATCTGCGCCCAGGCCTGCAGCAGGCTGGCCTTCCTCTCCTCCGACAGGTTCTGCCACAGGTGGGAGATGGCCGCGGACACGATGGGCAGCGTCACCTCCTGCGAGGAGACGATACCGTTGCCGGTCAGAAGGTCCATCGTCTGCTTGTAAAAGTTGAGATACCTGGAACAGAAGCGGCGCCAACTCTCAGGCCTGAGGCTCGTGGCTGAAGCCGTCCCTCATTCCCAGCCTAGGCCACGGCCACCAGGGGCTCAGCCTTGCTGATCTGCACGCCCCTGACCCTTAGAGAGCAGAGCGGTCTTGGGAGGCGTGGAGGACACAGATCGGGGCTTTTGAGGCCCCTCCCCGAGTCCTGCCAGTGCCTGGTGACGTGAAGCTCCCTGCCCTTAGAGGAGAGGAGAGGTGTGGCCGGCTCATGTCTCATCCAATGGGAAAATTCCTTAAAGTTCTGAGCCCGTGAATGCGCAGGCATGCTATGACTCCTGCTTTAGACTTAATGAAAAATTAAATTTGGGGGCTGCAAGTTGTGCCTTCGGCTGTGGAGTGAGCTTCCTCCTGGGGGGCCAACACCTCTGGAAGCCACCATGGCGGCTGAGGGGGCCCGAGTCTGTGGAGGAGGCAGTGCCGGGGGTGTCTGAGCCTGCCCTGCCCCGTGTGTCTCTCTGTGAGCCCAGCCAGAGTTGTGGAGGGTGGTGTGGGCGTGTTGGGGGAGGTGAGGGGGAGATTCATCCCTCA
This sequence comes from Microcebus murinus, assembly GCF_040939455.1. Taxonomy (NCBI): domain Eukaryota; kingdom Metazoa; phylum Chordata; class Mammalia; order Primates; family Cheirogaleidae; genus Microcebus; species Microcebus murinus. The sequence continues at coordinate 86,356,773 of NC_134112.1, read as the reverse complement.
TAATCACCATCAACCCCGCAGGCACCCCAAATAAACATCCAGTTTAAGTAAAAACAGTGTAGGTGCTGTACAAATGTAGCTTTGAGATTGTATCTCTAGCACCTCCACCAATCTCATCCCCAAGCCCTTCCTGTAGGAAAATTCTGGAGCTTCCATTCAGGGCCTGGTCTGAGTCATGCCTCCAGGCTGCAGCACACCCCAGCTGGAACCTCTGTCCCCTTCCCCACAGAAGGGAGTTCCCCACCCAGTTGTTCACACCGTTCAAATTCCATGAGGTCTGGTGACAAAGTGCCTGGAGAGTGTAAGAGCTCTACTTTTTTCTCCTCTTCCTCCTCTTCCTCTTCCTCTTCCTCTTCTTCTTCCTCTTCCTCCTCCACCTCCACCACCCCCTCCTCCTCCTCCTCCTCCTCTTGGTCTTCCTCTTCCTCCTCCTCCTCTTCCTCCTCCTGGGCATCCTTCCCCACAGCCTCAGTTGGGCACCAGGAGGAGGAGCCGTTCAGAGGAAACCCATTTGAGAACAGGCTGAGGCGGAGAAAACAGAAACAATGTCTGATACCGCTCATGAACATGGGCGCAGAAACTCAATGCAATTTTAGCAATTCTATAAAATCCAACTATATATATCTTAAAAAAGTTTATACATTGTGACCAAGTAGGCTTTATCCTAGAAATGCAAGGGCTGGTTCAACATTTGAAAATTAATCAGCGTAATTCACCGTATCAACAGACTAAAGAAGAAAAACTGTATGATCTCAATACATGCAGAAAAAACAACTGACAAAATCAGTACTCATTGATGATAAAAACTCACAGCAAATTAAGAATGGAAACTTTCTTAACCTGATAAAGGATATCTACAAAAACTCTCATAGCTGTTACAACATCATACTTAATTGTAAAAGACTGTTTCCCCCTAAAATCAGGAATAAGATAAGGATGTGTACCCTTACCACTTTTATTCAAAATCATACTAGAGCTTTTAGCCATTCCAATAAAGTCAGCAAAAGAAATAAAAGATGTACAGATTGGAATGGAAAAAGTAAATGTGTCTTCATTTGTAGACCATGTAATTATCTACGTAGAAAATCTCAAAGAATCTACAAACGTGACTAGGACTAAGAAGGGAATTTAGCAAGGTTGAAGATACAAGGTCAATATATAAAAATCAATAGTATTTCTGTATATTAGCAATGAACAATTGAAAATGGAAATTTTAAAAAGTATCATTAAAATAGCACCAAAAACTATGAAATACTTAGGTTTGCACCAAAAGCTCAATCTATTTTAAAAAAGAATAAGGCCGGGCGTGGTGGCTCACGCCTGTAATCCTAGCTCTCTGGGAGGCCGAGGCAGACGGATTGCTCGAGGGTCAGGGGTTCAAAACCAGCCTGAGCAAGAGCGAGACCCGTCTCTACTATAAATAGAAAGAAATTAATTGGCCAACTAATATATATAGAAGCAATTGGCCGGGCATGGTGGCACATGCCTGTAGTCCCAGCTACTTGGGAGGCTGAGGCAGGAGGATCACTTGAGCCCAGGAGTTTGAGGTTGCTGTGAGCTAGGCTGACGCCACGGCACTCACTCTAGCCTGGGCAACAAAGCAAGACTCTGCCTCAAAAATAAATAAATAAATAAATAGAAATAAAAAAAGAATAAATTGGACTCATTATAATTAAAAAATTCTGCTCTTCAAAAGACACTTTTTTTTTTTTTTTTTTTTTTTTGAGACAGAGTCTCGCTTTGTTGCCCAGGCTAGAGTGAGTGCCGTGGCGTCAGCCTAGCTCACAGCAACCTCAAACTCCTGGCTCAAGCAATCCTCCTGCCTCAGCCTCCCAAGTAGCTGGGACTACAGGCATTCGCCACCATGCCCGGCTAATTTTTTGTATATATTAGTTGGCCAATTAATTTCTTTCTATTTATAGTAGAGACGGGGTCTCGCTCTTGCTCAGGCTGATTTCGAACTCCTGACCTCGAGCAATCCGCCCGCCTCGGCCTCCCAGAGAGCTAGGATTACAGCAAAAGACACTTTTAAGAGAACGAGAGAATATGACACAATTTGGAAAGTTAGTAATCCTGGGTATGTTATGTATACACACATATATTACACACATATATAATTGGATTATATATTATTGCTAACATTGTGTTTAACAATTGATTATACCTATAGGAATAATCCTCAAGGTATCATGTTGAATTAAAAAAGCAAGCTTACCAGAAAAAATCATAGGAAAATTCTTTTTTTTTTTTTTTTTTTTTTTTTTTTCCTACTTAACCAACTAGGAAAGGAAAATTCTTTTTTACACCCACTTGATCTTAGCCAAAAGGCCGAGAAGCGATGGAAAATTCTTTTAAAAAAACAAAAACTCTCGGCTGGGCGTGGTGGCTCACGCCTGTAATCCTAGCACTCTGGGAGGCAGTGGCGGGAGGATCACTGAAGGTCAGGAGTTTGAAACCAGCCTGAGCAAGAGTGAGACCTCATCTCTACTAAAAATACAAAGAAATTAGCTGGACAACTTAAAATATATAGAAAAAATTAGTTGGGCATGGTGGCACATGCCTGTAGTTCCAGCTCCTTGGGAGGCTGAGGCAGAAGGATTGCTTGAGCTCAGGAGTTTGAGGTTGCTGTGAGCTAGGCTGATGCCACAGCACTCTAGCCTGGACAACAGTGACACTCTGTCTCAAAAAAAAAAAAAAAAAAAAAAAAAACCTCTCAGAGCAGAGAAAAAGTCTAAGTATTTCCCGAAAACTCAGGTGCCATACATTAGGCTTTAGTTTTGCATGGCAAAAGCAAAAACAAAATTATAAATGACCAAAGGAAAATTTTTTGCAAGTCTTATTATAATAGAAAGCTAATTTCTCTGTATATATAAAGAGCTTGCACAATTAAATATGAAAAAGATCACCAGCCCAACAAGAAAATGAGCAAAACATTTACAAATGGTTTCGAGGAAGGGAAATACAAATGATCTTGAATAAAGGCACTTAAAGTTCATTCATATTTAATTCATGAATTAATATATAATAATTATAAAATAGAGTTAATCTATTCCTATACTGGTGCCACAGTTTTAATTGTTGTAGTAAAAAATCCTCCCTAATTGTTATGATTATAAAAGAAATTTAGCCACTTTTCTATGGGCAAGTGATACAAGTATTGATAAGATGTTAGTATGTTAATAAAGTTCGTATCTTATAGCAGTATAGAAAGGACGGCTTATATAATAAATGGGATTGAGATCACTAGCTATCCATTTGGGAAAAGCAAATGTAGACTCCTCCTTCACTGAGACCCTCTCCCAGGCTGATTGTGAGGTAGGGCCCAGTCTGATTTTGAAAACAAGGCTACAAACGCATTGCCCCGGGGCATTCAACACACTCGTGCACCACACCTGCCTCCTCCTCTCTGAGACCAGAATGGTCATCGAAGCTATCTGTATAACTATACAGGTGGTTATTTTCTTCTTGACACTTTTGTGAATTTTTTCACATTGTCTACAACTTGAGTTTTGCTGAATTTTTTATAATTTATTATTTTCCCCTGATTGTTTCCTTTAAGATAGAACACACATTCATTGTTAAAAAATTTTGGAAAATATGGAAAAGCACAGAGAGGAAGTTAGAAGTCAATAAGAGACTCTACTGAAAACATTAGGAAACACCATCCCCTCATTCAGCAGGCTTTTGGTGGGCTCTGAAGAGCAAGTAGTTTGCAGTCCCCTTCTCAGAGGGGGTAGAGATGGCTTGTTTCTGTGTGTCTCATGAGAGGCCAACCTGGATATACAACATGCCACTCAAACTGGGGCCCCCTGAGATGACAGGGGCCGGGCCATTGCCTGCAACGTCCAGGCTGCCATGGAAGCAGCTATGCATGATGAAGACGCAGTGCAGGGGTGAGGCTGTCCTTTGACAGCAGAGCAAAGAAAATACTCACACAGTGCACATAAAAAGCCCAGATAGTGTTAAGAGAAAATACAAAGCATGAGAGCATAAAAGTACGAGAAAGATATTTCTCAAATCAGTTTCTGTTTCACAGTTTGAATGTGACATTATTAATAATGTTCCCCCTTCAGTATCCATGACACCCGGGTGTACTACGATTCCTTTTCATCTGTGAAGTCCCATTTGGCTTTTCTTAGGTTCCCATGAGGCTTGGAAAGTAGGCTGAGATTTGTATTTTCCTTATTTTCATACGTATGTCTAATAAAGCCATTAGTTGAGGGTTTTAAAAAAACGATATATAGGAAAAGCCATAATACAATGTAAACACTATGATCTCATTTCTCTAAAAACTAATGTGCAACATTTTTTAAAAAACTAGATGGATATTAAAAAAATCTAGATGATATTTTTCAAAATTAACATTGATTTTCTTTGCGAGGTGAGATGATATATATTTTTGGGCTTTTCTGTATTTTCTATATCTATAATAAGCATGGATTGTTTTTATAATCAGGAAAAAATTCAATGCATGTTACTAGAATAAAAGAGAAAAGAATTATCTCCAGCACAAAACTGTTTTAAATGGGTGCGCAGTAGCCTGGATGGTTCTGCAGGGTGGAGGGTGAGCTGCTACCATCTGGCACCCATGGCTGTGGGTATGGGGCAGCCCTCCTGGAGCTGGCTCTTACCTATCATTTCCAGAGTACAGACTGGCATATTCTTCCTTGACCTCCTCTAAACTGCTTGCATTCCCATCCGCCAGGTTGAAGGATTCTATTGAGGAGTTGAAGGCAAGGGTCACAAAGGGGAAAGTCATGCCTGTGTGGAGTCTTCTCAGCCTTTCTGGCCCAGGTGGACCTTGGATGGGGTCCTGAACCCTCCCAGGGTCAGCGATAGGGAGGCCAGAGCCCAGTTTCCCCCTGTTTTTCTAGGTGTGAGGGGAGAGCACTGGACTGGCCCGCTTCTCCTCTGGCCTCTGAAGATGAGACCCGGTGCCTTCAGCAACACCCCAATGGGGAACTCATCAGAAATCAGTGACTCCTGCCTGTCCTGCCGGACTGCAGGCTCCTGAGGACAGGTGCAAGACTCTCAATCTTGGCCCACGCACAGTGTATGGCACACAGTAGGGTTTCAATAAATATATGTTGACTTGGTGTAACCCAGTCTCTCTGTTTTCAATAAAAAACCTGAACCAGCCTTCTCCCGGGAGGGAGAGGGAAGTGGCAGGTAGGGATCTATTACCTTTCAGCTTCAGCAAATTATCCAGGGTTTGTTCCAGTTCTTGAATGTGATTCTTCGTCTTATTGAGAATCTGCCACTGAGGACAGAGAGACAATGCTGAAATGCCAGCCCTTCGTTGCAGAGACTGGTTTTGTGGACCCAGGACCCCTGTCCCTGGGCTGAGGCTGTGCTCCCTTGGATGCAAAGTCACATCCCTTGACCAGTAAAAAGGATGGGAAGTTCGTTCTGATGCACAGGAGGCATGTATCCAAAAATGGATTCTCACCGAAATGCCAAAATACTTGGAAACAATCAAGCTTCATTCAGCAAACTATTAGTGCTGTACAAAGGCAAATGACCACAGAGGCTACTTGAAGGTGGAATAAACGGTGACTGAGGGGGCACAGTCTGGACTAGTGGCAACCCCAGGCTTGCACAGAGGCACAGAGGTAGGCTTCAGCTCAGTTTTAACAATGTGCAACTGCCTAGTTAATATTAAATATGCTACTCACAATATTGTTTGTTTGCTAAATGCGTACACACCAGATTATCTAAAAACTGATCAAAGGCTCTGCCAACTTGAACTCTAAATTTTCCCTTTCCTCCTCTTTCCTTTACTACCTTCTTCCTTCCCTCTTTATTTCTTCTCTCCTTCCTTCTTGTATGTAACATTATAGTCAAAATGGTAATTGCAAGATTATTCAAAAGCAAGAAATGCTAAGTGTCATTGATTAGGCTGACTACCTATATCTGTCAGGGGTTATATACATTCCTCCGATATGCACAAGGGCAAAGCTGTGTGCTGAGCCCCAGGGATACAGAGTACATAAGACAGTCTCTGCTTTCAGGGTGCAGAGACATTCTAACAGGGAAGAAAAGTGTGAAAACAACTCCTCATAACACAAGATAGAATTAAGTAAGTGCTAACAAGGGCTAAAAGCAAAAGGTTGTAGAAATATACAAGGGGGAGTGAATATTCCAACTGGAGGGATCCAGAAGATTCTGTGGAGCAGGACAGCTGAGCAGAGTGAGCCAAGCCGAGCTTTGAAGTGTGCCCAGAACCTCAAAGGCAGAGCTAACTGCGTGAGCAAAGACACAGAGGCTGGGAGAGGCAGGCCTTGTTCAGGGAACTGCCACAGGGAGATGTGGCCAGACTGCTTGGGCAGTGGGGGGTCGGGGGGACCCAAAGCAGCTAGGGGGTGGTACCCTGAGTTTTGCCATTCTAGATTGCCAGGGATTCTGGCTGGTGCCTAAAAAGGAGACTTGAGGGGAGCTGGAAGCACAGTGATCTGCCAACCCAGAGAAAGAGAAGGTGAAGGGAACAGCAGCTACTGGAGAACACAGTCGATTGCAAGAACACTCTGAACACTGCTTTCAGAGCAAGTCCCCACAATGCTTCTACACATTCTGCTTTGCCTAGTGCTGGGTTCATGATTATGCTGTTGAGTCAGCAAGGACTCTGAACCCAGGGCCAAGTGATTGCCAGAATCTTGGTCTTGTTCTTAGGGTAAGAAGATATTCTCTGGCTACTATGGTCCGAATGTTTGTATCCTCCCCAAAATTCATATGTTGAAACCTAATCCCCAGTGTGATAATATTAAGAGGTGGGACCTTTTGGGAGGTGATTGAGTCATGGGGACAGAGCCTCATGAATGGGATTAATGTCCTTATTAAAAGAGGCCCAAAGGAGATTGTTTGCCCTTCCATCATGCGAGGAAGCAGCAAGAAGCCATATCTATGAACTAGAGAGCAGGCCCTCACCAGACACCTAATCTGCTGGCACCTTGATCTTGCACTTTCCAGCCTCCAGAACTGTAAGCCAAAAATTTCTGTTGTTTTTAAGTTACCTGGTCTAAGGTATTTGTTGCCACGCAGCAGGGGTGGCAGCTCCAGGCCAGTCCCCACCTTGCAGCACGGTCCCATCACGTGTGGAAACATCTCCTCCCCACACCCAGGTCCCCATACCTTTGAGGCGGTGAGATCAGAATGGGAGTAAACGGTCTGCCTGAGGTTGCTGAAGAGCCCTGCCAGAGTGGCTCGGTGGCGGGCCTGGGACAGGCGTCTTCGGGCCACCCTCGGCTCGAGCTCCTGTAGCTGCTCTGGTGGCCCGGGCATTGGTTTGCCACCGGGGTCACTGCCTTCTTCAAGGGTCGCCATTATAAGCTGCAATGTAATATGGATTTTTTTTTGCCCTAAATAATAAAAATACAATATTAAAGGGAAAGGAAGGGAGATTGCAGGAGATAGATAGGAGGGACCCAAACCAATGAATATCATCAATAACAGATACAAAATAAATCACTGAAGACACAAAATCTGTTACTGAAGCTTGATTCCTAAAATCACAAGTCACTCATGTTGGATTTACAGTTGAGGGGCACTGGGACTTACCTCAGGAAGTTTCCAGCACATTGCAGGTATGCACCAGACACTTGTTAATTCCAAGCGTGGCCAAGGAGAAGAGCCATAGCCTGAGATCTTGGCTTTACTGTCTGTTCAAAGTGGGACAGGTATGTGTCCCACCCTGTGAGGTCTTTGCTACCTTAAGAATGACTCCTCTTTGACCTGAGTAGTGGTTACACACGTGTATACATATGAAAATAAATCCCTCAAGGTGTACACTTCAGATTTGTGAACTTTTCTGTGAATAGGTCTTTTCAAAAAGAAAGAGGACAATGTACTTTACCACCTGTGAAAGCAAGAAGTCTTCTGACAACAGAGAGGCAGAATGGGGTTTGCCTTGTATTGCATCTAGTGGGTTCTGAAGATGATCATTATGTCATCCTTTGTCACATCTGAGCTTACAAACCAGGAGCCCTTTCCAAAGTGAGGTGATTCTGGGACTGATACGCAATAGCCAGAGACAGGTGCCAGGGCCTCTTACCTGAGCGGTGGAACCCTCCATCAGGTGCTCGCTCACCTTGCCACTTGGGGGAGGTCTGCTCCCCAGTCCCCTGCCAGCTCTTGAACAGAGGGGCTGCATCTTCATCACCTCTGTACCCCCAGTGCCTGGCACAGACAGAGTTCAGCCCCAATAGGTGCTCGGTGCTGGGGTTTCGGATGAATTAGAATGGGAGGTCTCCCCTGGGTTCGCTCTCCCCTGAGCTCAGTTCTGCTGCACGACAATGCATAACCTCGGCCAGAGTTTTGTCAGTTTTGATGTATGTCAGAGTCACCTGGGGAGACTGTCAAAAATATACATGCCCATGCCCTGCCTCGCAAACACTGGGTCTGAATCCACCGGGGTGGGCTCAGCATCCAGCTCCCCAGGTGATTCTCACACTTTTGCCATTTCAGAACCATCACTAGGGCACCACAGCTGGTAGCAGCTGGAAACAGAATCTCCTCCATAAACGGAATATTGGGGAAGTGGGTGGAAGAAACTTTTCCCACTACTTTTTAGCTGGGAAAATCGGCCAATGAGGTGACGAACCCAATAAAGCGGAATGGGATTTTGGAACACTATTTAGGCCAGAAAGCAACACTTTCATCAACAAGTTAGTTTTGTTTTCCTGCTCAGAACAGCGGCAGGAAGCTGGTAACTGGATGCTGCTATAATTGTCCCAGCTGATCCCTGCAAGCCTCTGAGTTGTGTATTACCAGGAGTTTCACCCTGGTGCCTTCCGAGGCAGGACAGCACCAAATCCGCTGATGCCCTCTGAGCCCAGCCCCAGGGACATATGTTAGACTAGAGTCCAGGCCCTTAAAGTCTCCAGCTTCTAGACACCAACTGATCTCCATTAGGAAGCAAAGTGAAGCTATAAAGGTTCTGAACTGCCCAGGGAAAAATGGGAACCATTGGAAGAGAAGAACAGAGGTTTTCTTTACTTATTTAAATTAAAGAGAAACAGATACCCCTGGATAGCAGGGACTTTAGGCTAACATACATAAAATGGGAAGCTGATGGGAAACACTATTCTAGATGAATGGAGGTATAAACATACTAAGGTCCTCCCGGGATCTCAAATTCTCTAATAGTCTCAGAATACTAATACTAAGGTCTCTGGGCTTGTGGGGAACCTGGAGCTCTCCCAGTGCCAATGCTCAGAATTTGGGTTTCCGCCCAGGTTTCCACCCAAACACACCCTGCCTGAAATAGCTGGATGGCTGTGCGAACAGTTCCAATCACGGGGTGAGGGTGCAGCCCTCTGCCTCCTCCATAGGGGGCAGACTTTCCCAGTACTTGTTGCCTCCAGGGGTGGGACCACACCAGAGCCACCCACCAGCAGCCTGGAGCTGCGCCTCCATCTTGCCCTGCCCGCCTCAGGCGCCCCCTGGTCAGGAGCTGGGAGGAGCTGGGACCATGTGCAAGGATAAGTGATGAACTCAAACACTTCCATTGTTGGCTGCTTCTCCCAGACTAAAACCACTAAGAGTTGCCTGGACAACTAAGACAGACTCTCCCAGGCATGGGGGCAGGCAGAGGTGTTGGGTTGAATGAGCTACAGGGAAAAGGAAGATATAGAGAAAAATTTGAAGGGGAGAGGAATTAACATCTTAGTTCTGCCCTAACCCAAAAGACCTTTGTGGATCCCACGCATTCACTGTCTCATGAATTCAGTTCTCATATATTCAGAGAGGCAATATGTTTGAGAAACCTAAAAAAGCCCTTTGAAGGTGATGCTGGCCAATTGCTACTTAAGAAAGGTAGGAAGAGATTACATGGGGCAAGGACCCAGATATCTTGTTCTGACTCAGGAAACTGGGCATGCTTGGAGAGGTGAATGTGAATGTTTGGGCATCTACAATGTGAGAATTGAGGGGTGTCAGTACAGAGATAGTAGTTTGAAGGAAGCTAGTCTTAAGAATCCAGGGCACATGGGACAATACAGGGACACAATCAGAGATGGTATACGGCCAATGGATGAACTGGTTTAGGGAAGGGCAGGCTGGATTATGGACTGGCTCAGGACCTAGATCATAACCTAGCTTCAAGTCAAACAGCCATGTGACTTTGGATGAGCCAAGAAATCTCTCTAGGTCTTAATTTCTTTATCTGTATAAAGGAGGTTAAAATTCTTTAACTAGATTATAGTGTAAATGGTTTCACTTTTAAAAGGGTGTGGTCATGATTCTGTGGCTATCAGGAGCAAGGGCAAGTGGCATAAGCCGCTCACATTCCAACAGAAGTGGGGCAGGGAGCACACAGCAGCCCGAGAAGCTGCATCTTAAAGGATTCTGGGGACTGCAGTTCAATGAACAAATGTTTACTGAGCACCTTCTCTGTGCAAAGCCCATTCATTTTGCAAGATACTGGGGCCAAAGTAATATTAGACATTTCAGAATGGCCATAGCTCTAGCATATTTTCCCTTTTAAAAATTGATTGCTGTGTTCAACCTTGTTCATGAGATCAGCATGCCAAGCATAACCTTTCAGTCTAACAAAGTTAGGAGACAGCTTCATTGATAGGTTCTTCTAAAAGGACATTTTTGTAAAGATTCACACTGTCACATGCCATATTTTCATTACTTCTCATGTATAAAAACGAAGCACATTTTCACTACCAAATATTTTCTTATTAAAACGCCACTTAATATCCACTTAAAGCTCACATTTTTAAAACTCTCTAGACTAAAGCTTTTAAAAATGACCTTAACCTTCTACAAGTTTCAGAGAAATGCTCAATTGTTTTAAAGCATCACTTCACAGAACATTTGAGTTCGATCCATTCTCATTAGCAAAGCCTAAGGTAATGTACTGCAACCCACAGGCAGCTTCCTCTGACTCCCTATGCATATCAAATTATGTAAAAAAAAATCCAAAATCATTCTTAGATATGTAGGCCGTCACAATAATATATACAAATGCTCCCGTGAATCCAGACCTAACTAAATGTTCACCTGTGGAGCTCCACTGCAATGAATCCTCTCGCGAATCGCTGAACACTCACATGCTCAAGGGCACCTTTCTGGAGATGAGCGTTTACAGAAGAGACACACGGAGGGAGGTGGACATCTGTGCACCCGACATGCCCACTCCAGGGACAGCGGTCACCCGGCCTCTCGCGCCAGAGTGGGGATCGCGGCTCCTGCCCGGGGCAGAAAACAGACCTGGCACCTCGCGGCACAGGAGCGGCGACCAATAGCCGCCCTGTCACCGTGCCTCACAGCCAATGGGGATGCGAGGTGGCGGGCCAATGGGAGTATGGGCAGTGGAAGAAACTGTTACAAGTTGTGCCAAGGCGACAAGAAAGGGTGGGGAGAGAGGTGGGAGGGGCGAGGCTGACCTTTTCACCTTGCAGGGTCGCGAGGGGGACAGGGAGTGGCAGTACCTGTGTCAGTCATCAGCTCTGGGGCTCCTCGCAGCCCGCTCGGAACCACAGAGGACTGAAGGGATGTCCTCCAACCGCTTCCACGCACCTGACATTGAACCCAGTTTCCCCATCCTTCACACGGACCAATGCTACCACCTTATCGGGTTGTCCTGGGGGTTAGCAAAGACACCTTAAATAAAAGGGCCAGAGTGCCGGGCTCCCTGTCTTAAGGGAAGAGATGAGAAAATGTAGGCGTGAAGGAAATAGACGCGTGAAAGGGAGAGAGAGAGGAGAAGGACATTTTAAATAAGGCAAGGAGAAATGGGGGGTGGGGAGGAAGGGGACGGAGAGAAGAAATCTTTAAAAGTTCAGATTAAAATATCAAGTAGAAAAGAGAAAAAAGTGTTCACTCGTCGGGGCAGTACATTGCAGGGATTCTTCCAGCTTGGAAAAGAAATTCATTTTTCCTCCCCAAATACAGATGTACTCTTGTCTTTAGGGCTCTTTGTGCCCGTTTCCCTGTGTCCAGAACCATTTCGTGATGGTCGTGATCCCACTACATGGGTGGGACACTAGGAGTCCCAGCGAAGCCCTGAGCAGACGCGACATGAGCCCGGGCGGCGCCCCGCTTGGGGGCTGTGGGCGAGGAGGAAGCTCGCCATGTCCCCGTGTTCCCATGCTGCTGTCTGACCAGAGGGGAGCCACTTCGCTCCGGGCCAGGGGTGAGACAGAGGTCACACGGCTTAGCAGAAGCAGCAGGGGCTTTGGTGGCACGTGGCTCCAATCCGGGACCCACCGCGCAGTGACTGAGCGGGCTGCAGACCAGTCCTACGCAGGCGCGCAGTAGGGTACCTGGCGTGCGGTAGACACTCGCTGAACTTGGCGAGCCACAGACTCATCTTTAAAAGGGTTTTGATGGAACGTTAAATTAGACGATGCACTGTGTATAAAGAAACTGTGACATAAATATCATCCAGTAAGAGTCCATTCTTCCTGTCCCTTTTAAGGTAAATGTAAATCGTTCATTTTACTTCAATATTCTGCCTACGTCAGGGGGCTGTCCCTTCTGGCTCTGAGGCAGATTTTAACCCAGGGTCCCTGAGAACCCTGAGGAGGTTCTCCCCTGGCCTCTGTCCCTAGTTTCTTTCTCCTGGCCCTGCCACATACCTCCCACTACCAGTCCCACCAGTAGTGTTTCTGGGGCCTGGTGGGAACAGGGAGGACTCAGGGGTCTGTGAAGCTCTTTCCTGGAGAGCCTTATTCTTGCACAGAGAGGACACAGAGAATTCTGGGAACTGACCTCTGACCTGCTCCAGCTTTTCATGTAGTCACCCCCTTCCCCCGCCCACCCCAACCACTACCACACCTGCATATTAGTCTCCTTGGATGAATCTCACTGGGGAACAGATCTGCACAGGGAGGAAACCCATCCCTGAGGTGTGATATTGCTAAGAAACTTACCTGCAGCAGCCTGATTTCTTTATTGAAAAAATGAGGATCTTGTCACTTCAGTCAACCTTCCCCACAGCTACTAGACAGAAGGCTCTGCCCATGACTCCTGGGGACCTCCTGGTGACCCCTCACCAACCCTGGATACATTGAGTTCTCCCCGGCAACATTCACACACACTGCCACCCTCTGAGCCTGATCTCTTCTTCACAGTAGCAGCTCTAAAAAGCTTCTTCACAGCTTCTGCTCCAAAATATACCCCCAAACACAATAACATAGGTTCTGTCCAGAAATATTCTCTCCTCATAATAATATAGATCCTTCTCTGAAATCACCCCCCTACAATAACATAGATCCTTCCCTGGAATATGCTCTCTCACGGTAATATAGATTCTTCCTTGAAATAACGCCCACCCCCAGTTTCCCCATCCTGCCCTGAAATATCCTCCTCTCTTCCCCAGTGTGAAAGCATTTTCTCCTCCCAGATCCAGCTCAGTATCACTCCAGCCAGGAAGCCTTCGAAGATCCCTGAATTAGCAACAACCCAGGGTGGCCAACTCTGTTCTGTGCTTCTTGGCACTGACTTTCTGGCTGGAGAAACAGCCTTTTGCATTTGTTCTCCATGTTGGTTTCTACCCATTTCATGTGATAAAGGGCAGGGGCCTCAGACTCTAGCATCTTTTTATCCTTCAAACAAAATTAGTGATGGATCACACAGTGAGAATCTATTGTGTTTCTAATCCTCATGGACAACCTTGTGAAGAGTCTGATCTCCAGATTCAGAGAGGGCCAGGAACTTGCCTAAGATCTTCTTTCTGGTCCTCTACACTCTATGCCTTCTTGGGTGGCATTTAGTCCAATAAATATCAACTACCTTAGGCCAGAGAGAAATTTGCACGATCTTGTAACTTTCAGAACAAAAGGCCCTCAGCTTTGGACTCAGATCTGTAGACAGTGGCTCCTAGGGAGGGGTGAGAAAGACAGAGACACAATGGAGGGTTGCACTCTCTGACTCCAGCACTTCTGCAAAGATGAGACTGAGACTGAGACATAAACCCAGAAAAACTTTTGCCCACTGTATCCTTTTCACAGGGCCATATTTTGGCTTCCAGGACAGCCTGTGACTACAGTAAGCTCCTTTATGGAGAGCAGGCATTCCGGGTACTTTCTGCCACAGGAGGGCAGATGTATGACTCCCTAAAGACATGTCCAAGGGCAAGAGTTCCCAGGACTTTATAGTACAACTCTCAAGGGTTCATGGCCTGCCATCATAACTCAGCATCAACCTTCAATGAGACTTGCTTTTGAAGTTTCCATTTAATTTATATGTGGAAGTGTTTCAAAATGTAGAAAGAGCTATACAATATGGATAAAGAAAGTTGAGACTTGAAACTATAAAATTCCTCGAAGAAAACTTCTCTGGTCTGAATATTTGTGTTCCCCCAAAGTTCATATGTTGAAATCTAATCCTTAATGCAGTAGTATTAAGAGGTGGGGCCTTTGGAAGATGATTAGGTCATGAGGGCTCTATCCTCATGAATAGGATTAGTGTCATTATAAAAGAAGCTTAAGGGAGCCTCTTTTATAAGGCTCTTCTGTTTGCTCCTTCTGCCATGTGAGGACATAACTAGAAGGTGCCATCATTGAACCAGACAGCAAGCCCTCACCAGACATTGAATCTGCCAGTGTCTTGATCTTAGACTTCCCATCCTCCAGAACTGTGAGCAAGCAATGAATTTGGTTGTTTGTAAATTATCCACTCTAAGGTATTTTGTTTTAGCAGCCTGAACAGACTTAAAACAAAAACACAGCTGCAAGACAGATGAAGAGCTCCCTTCTCAGAAAAAGACAGAGTAGATGAGTGTCAAGGGCACTGGAGACTTCATATATTTTCTCATGTGGGTGCAAGGTGGTGAGCAGCCCTAGGGCAGCCAAGGATTTCCATGAGAGAGCAGTGGTTCTCCAGGCCTTAGCTAATAGCTAACTTTAATGACCACACTCAAGAGGGACAGTCTTAACTAATCTACTGTGAGCTTTCCACTGGGCTCAGTGCCCACTTCATTGTAGATAGCAGAGTTATGGGGGTCCTCCTTTTCATCTGCATACTATTTTCCCTTCTCCCTCCTACCGTCAGAACTGGTGTGCATTCTCTCAATTAGCTCTGGTCCATGGCAGCTTGGGCTCTCTTTCTTCACCACAATATCCTGGGTGGTGCTTATGAGAAAAAAACAGCCCAACTTCACACAGCCTGACTCAGGGCTGGGGTAAGGACAATTGTCTCTTGATGGAGGTGACAATTTAACTGGCTAAGAGGATGGAGATAGCTTTTTTAGACTCTGTCCACTCCCCTCACAAGGGAGTGATTGCAAAACCACAAACTGTTAAGGACATGTAAAATGGAGACGTGTCATTTGAAATAGACATGGAGCTGGTGATGGCAAATATAGACCTTGAAGCAGAGAGAGAGAGAGGATGTTAGACTGGCATGATGAGGAGAGAGCTGGCCTCCCAAGGGAAGGAAATCAGGACATCCATGGCCAGAGAGCACTAATATTTTTTTTCCTTTTTGGAATATTGATTTAGCTGCTTTTAATGGAAACAGCACACATACACATGATCATAAAAAAAATTCAAGCAGAATAAGGCAGAGTATTATAAAATTTAAGTCTCTGTGATGGTCAGTTTTATGTGTCAATCTGGCAAAGCTATAGTACCCAGTTATTCACCAAACACTGATCTAGGTATTGCTGCAAAGGTAATTTGTAGATGTGATTAATATTTATATACATATATAATATTTATAGTACATATTCCTAAAATTGGAAATGCTAAATCAAAGGTAGATAAGTGGTAAATATTGGTATAAGCTGTAAAATTGCCTCTGAAAGAAATTGCACTAACTCCTTTAGCATACATGGTATCTACTTGACCACACCCTCATCAGTACTACATATTATCAAAATTTTAGGAATAGCCAATCTGAGAGCTAAAAAATGCTACTACATTATTTTTATAATAGCTTCATTAAGATAGAGTTCATATACCATAAAATTCACTCTTAACTGTAAAATTTGGTGATTTTTTAGTATGTTCACAGAGTTGTGCAAACATCACCACTAATTTTAGAACAATTTTCACACACTAAAAAGAAGGCCCATCCCCATTAGCCCTTCTCATTCTTACCACCCCCCAAGTCCTTTGCAACCACTAATCTACTTTATGTCTCTTATAGAATTGCCTATTCCGGGATTATATATATAAATGAGACCATACAATATGTGGCCACTTGAGTCTCTTATTGTCATGTGCAGCCTCAGAAACCTAAGTTTGGTTAACTTAGTGGTCATCTAGTGAGTGTACAGAGATTTCCCTAAATGCCTTGAATCAATAAGACTCCCAGCCTTTGCCAAGGCAAGTGCTTCTGTTGGGGCATGCCTTCAACACTACTGCAATTCATAACTCTGCCTCAGCCTTCACTTCCTACTTTCACAGAGCCTGAAAGTCAGTCAGAGGTGAGAGAATAGAACCTTCTCAGGTCCTTCCTGGGCATGCATACATGTGTGTGTCCTTCTAGATCCCCTGTAACATGCTGGAGCTTTACAAATGTCCCCTATAGAAATCTCATTTCACATTATTTTCTGTTAAGGTTTTTGGCCAGCTTCTTGTAAGCCCCAGCTAGTAGGTAGTACTGCCTCAGGCAGCTGCAATGTTGAACAATTGCTGATGATAGTCTGTGACAAATTCTCTAGGGATAGGTTGTTCAAACAGAACAAGTTCTGAGTCCAGCCAAATAAAGACATGCTCTGAGAATGGAGCTTTTTAGGGAGCTGCCAGACAGGTCAAATAGTGATAATTCTCTGGGGTTGGAAATTTTGGGAGCTCCAATCCCATTCTTTCACATCCAGTGACTCCTTGGCTGTTGCTTTTCACAGCTACTATCACTCAACGTTCTTGGTTTTCAAGGATACTGCAGAGCAGAGGAAGATGAGAGTAGTGTTCATTAAAATCACAAAAGCATGCCATTCTTACCAAAATGCAGCTGTTTGCTGGAATTAACACTCTTCGGATTGTTGCAAGACTTTGATTAATTTTCAGAGTTTTGGAAAAGTTGATTTTGACCATTTTTACCAGTGTTCTCATTTCTTTTATGGAGAGGCAGATTTTTTGAGGACTTTATCCTGTTATTCTGGAAGTGCTTTCCTCTTCTTATTTATTGCTTACATTTTGAATTAAAGTATTATTGGAGGAGAAAGATTGAGCCAGGCTTGCCCAAACAAAAACAAAACAAAACAACAGAAGGCCAGGCAAGTGGTCCAAGAAGATTGAAGTGAGAGGGTTCAGGCCAGTGGCAGTGAACCCTGGCTATACCTTTGAGCTACCTGGGGAGCTTTTAAGAAATGCTAATGCTTGGGGCCTGATTTAATCAATTTGGAGTATGGCATCTATATCAGTATTTTAAAAGCTCCCTGGGTGACTTAAATATGTTACTAGAGTGAAAACCATTGGTCTAGAGTTGGTTTCAAGGGGGAGGTTGCAATTTTGAGCCAGGGACACACTTTAATGGTATGAACCTAAACAGCAGTGTTTCTCATAGTGTGTGCTATCGGCTACTTCCATGCAAACCACCTAGATCAGCAATTCCCAAATTACATATGTTCAAGGATTAGGTTTTTTTTTTTTTTTTTTTTTTTTGAGACAGAGTCTCGCTTTGTTGTCCAGGCTAGAGTGAGTGCCGTGGCGTCAGCCTAGCTCACAGCAACCTCAAACTCCTGGGCTCAAGCAATCCTGCTGCCTCAGCCTCCCAAGTAGCTGGGACTACAGGCATGTGCCACCATGCCCGGCTAATTTTTTTTTCTATATATATATTAGTTGGCCAATTAGTTTCTTTCTATTTATAGTAGAGACGGGTCTCGCTCTTGCTCAGGCTGGTTTTGAACTCCTGACCTCGAGCAATCCGCCCGCCTCGGCCTCCCAGAGAGCTAGGATTACAGGCGTGAGCCACCGCACCCGGCAAGGATTAGGGTTTTAAAATTATTTTTTTATTTCCAGTCTGTATAGATTAAAACTTTTATAAAATGCAATAAAAATGACTTACCAGAAGAATGGAATAAAAATGACGTACAAAATATAAGTCCAAATATTTTATTATTAGACCAACAGACATTAAATTACTGTGTAAGACAGCTATAAAAATGTCTGAATTCTTAAGTTCAGTGGACCTTGCTGTGAAGTGGTAACTAAGAACATGAACCAGCACAGGCCAGGTGAACTTGACTTTGAGTTCTTTGTTGAAGAGCCCAGTCTTTTTTTTTTTTTTTTTTTTTTGAGACAGAGTCTCACTCTGTTGCCTGGGCTAGAGTGCCCTGGTGTCAGCCTAGCTCACAGCAACCTCAAACTCCTGGGCTCAAGCGATCCTCCTCCTTCAGCCTCCCAAGTGGCTAGGACTACAGGCACATGCCACTGCGCCTGGCTAATTTTTTCCATTTTTAATTGTTTGGCTAATTTCTTTCTATTTATAGTAGAGACCAGGTCTCATCCTTGCTTAGGCTGGTCTCGAACTCCTGAGCTCAAGCAATCCTCCCACTTCGGCCTACCAAAGTGCAAGGATTACAGGTGTGAGCCACCGTGCCCGGCCGAAGAGGCCAGTCTTAGGGAGACATTTCTGCTGCATTAGAAAAGCTGGTCAAAGTTGGAGTGAAAAAAAGAAACAAAAACAAAAGTTGGGGCGACCCACAGGCAAGGCTCAAAAAATAAGTCCTTCCTTGCCCTTTTTGGCTAGCAACAAGGCACCTGCAGGAGAAGTGTATCTTGCAGGCACACAGTGATCCAGGGTAGATATTGAGAATTTTGAGTATGGACAGCTAGCTTACGTGCAATCTGCACAGGAAACTGGAATCCACTAGACGGTGGTCATTGTCCCAGATCCTGATATAAGAAGACACAGTAGGTTTCCCCAAGAGAAGTGCTGGGTGACCTCCTACAGACAGTGGGATGTGGCATAAGGGAAGCCCAGAGGAGGATGACAGTGATGTGTCAGAAAGGGGGGATTCACAGCAGCCATGGACCATGACAGAGAAGCCAAGGAGAGGAAGAGGGGGATGGAGAGGTGGTATTTGCCCCAGGTATTACAGAAGGTGAAGTTGGATTGGAGAGAGTGTGGGAGTTGGTCTTTAGAAAGTGTGGCAACAGAGATGGAATGCTGTCCTCCAGTTGATGTTTGCGTAAGCCACATTACTTATTAACCTAGGAGACTTGAATTGTTCCAGTGGTGAAAGTGAATTATTTTCTAGACTCATAAACCTCCAGATTCCCACTACTGACAGTCTAGTGGCATTATTGGTGGTTTGCTGCCCTGTGCTGATGGGGACTTAGCTGCCTCCCGGGGTGGAAGGCAGTAGGGTAGAGGAGTGGCAGGTTCTCACTCTAATTTGAGGTGCTCCTCAAGGAGATATGATCACAGTTTGAGATCTGAAAGAATATGGTTCACTTTCAGTGTTTCAGATCCTTTATCCCTAAAGAGACAGACCAAGGCTCCCTGCAGGTGTTTGGTACCAGCATGAGGCCAGGGACTGTAAGAGCTGGAAGGAGCTCAAGGTCCTTCTGGCTTCAGGTCTTCACACTACAGATGACGAAGCTGGAAGCCAGAGAAATGACACCACTTGATAATCTGAATTTAGGGGTAAAGTCCTACATTTTGGTCCCTAAAATGGAATTACAGAAGTGCAGGATTGGAAATTCTTAGTTTAGCAGTAATTTATGCTTAAAAGTTTTGGGAGGTTATTTGGTAAAAGCTTTGTAAGAATCAGCACTAGGATATGGTGCTTATGACAAATGAACATGCTCTGATTAAATATTCATTGATTTATTAATATAAATTATAAAATGAATATATATTCATAATAAGGAATTGGAAAAATATTAAAAAGTACATAGACAAAGTCAGAAATCACCCATAAAATCTAACAACTCTACTACCAAGAACCAATAATTGTTAATACTTTGTGTGTGTACATATTCATCAAAAATGTTATGTAAGCAATGGTATTACATCTATAGTTTTGTATCACACTTTTAAAAATTAAACTTATTATTTTGATATAACTATAGATTAATATGCAGTTCTAAGTAATAATACAGAGAGAGGATTTTGAATGTTCAAAAAGAAATGATAAATTTTTGAGGTGACAGATATGCTAATTACCCTGATATAATCATTACACATTGTGTGTATATATATGGAATATCACTCTGTATCCCATAAATATGTAAAATTATTACATGTCAACTAAAAATAAAAGGGAAAAAAGGAAAAGAATTAACAGAGAGATCCCATGTGCCTTTTACTGAGTTTTCCCCAGTGGAAACATCTTGCAAAAATAAAGTTCAATATCTCAACCAGGACATTGACATTTACAGTCTACTGATCTTATTTAGAATTCCCTGTTGTATTTGTACATGTGTGTATGTTCAGTTCTATACAATGTTATTACATGTGTAGCTTCACATATCCACAAACACAGTCAAGATGCAGAACAATTTCCTTACCACAAGGATCCCTTGTGTTCCCCTTTTAAAAATCACATCCGCTTCCTTCCTCACCTCCCTCCTACCCACCCATCCTCACTCATGGTATTCACTAATCAGGTCTTTAAGTCTAAATTTTGTCTTTTTAAAAATGTTATATAAATAGAATCATGCTGTTGAAGAATGTCTGGGTTGTTTCCAGTTTGGGCTATTATGAATAAACATTTGTGTGCCAGTTTTTATGTAAAGATCTGTTTTCATTTTTCTGGGACAGATGCCCGAGAGTGCGATTACTGGGTCATATGGTATTTGCATGTTTGTAAGAAACTGCCAAACTGGTTTCCAGAGTGTGAATCATACATTTTAAACATGTAGTATTACTATTTTTCCAAGTAATTAAATATTCTTAAAAAACAAAATTTTTAACAACTACAAAATATTGCATGGGCTGGATGTAGCATAATTTATAAAGATTTCCCCTAATTTTGAACATTTTGGTTATTTCAGATTTCTTTCTCCCTGTGGAAATCAGTAATAGACTCTTGCAGGTGGAATTGGTATGAAGAACAGGACAGCTGGAACTGGATTTTATAGTGTCCAGAAATGATCAGGTTCTGAAAGACTGATCTGTGCTAACTATACTACACAGGGGACTGAGGGAAACATCACAATGCCACTTTGTGAAATCTTTGAATGAAAAATATAACTGTCACACAGACAGGGAGTACTCGTGGTAGCACTTACATAAATGATACCCTCTTCCGCCTACCTTGGAAGACTATCATAATCAGAAACTATCTTCAGTTTACCGGGAGAAAGATGCTGGAATGCTACAACTCTTTCATACAGTCAAGTACTGGGGGAATCAGACCATCCCTTTGTGAGCTTGGTACCAGGCAAAGGGGAGCGGGATGCCTTTCAGGGCCCAATTCTGGGGTGGTGCAGTACCTCTTTCTCATTTTGGGAATGGCCTTGCCATAGGACAGAACACAGGATGTCTGCTGGCTGTGTTGCACATGATTGCTTGAACAGCTCTGCCCATAGTCACTCTCTAATTTCTGTGTGTCTGTGTTTAAAACATTTTCTGACTGACATAATATTTAATTTGCGAGTTAATGTCCTCAGTCAAGATCTGTGAGCCTAGTAGCGTCTCTCTTTCCACTGATTTTGCATCTTTGAATTCTGATCCATTTTAAGGTGATTTTGCAATTTAACTCTCAATGGGAAATGCAGTTTTCTCACTCCTAGGTTCTTTGAGGGTACCTCACTATAGCCCCTAAGTACTTACAATTTTCACTCTTATAAATAACTTTCATTGTTACAGATAACTTGCACTTTTATAAGAAGCCTCTTTTGCATGAATATTTTTATTTTTTCTTTATGGGAAATTTTAGGTGTAGAATCATCAAGTTAAAGAGTAGAAAGATTTTGAGAATTCTGATCATTTATAAATTGATCCCTAGAAAAGGAGCTTCTTCTGAAGCTTAATGAGGATGCTCATTTCATTTTATGTTCATCAACAGTGGGCAATACATTTAAAAAAATACTAATTTGAGAGGAGGAAAAGGGCATTTATTTTAATTTTTATGTCATTGGTTTTCAGTGAGCTACACACTATCATATAAACAGGCTGCCTCCTAAGACAAGCTTGGAGGCTGTATATGGGGAACCTGTGACTTACTGCATGGGTCATGGTGGGCCAGTTCCGGTTTTCACAGGTGCTCATACTTTGTATAGAACTGACTGTGGTAAGAAAAGATTTATCTACCAAAGGCTATGGCTACGGATGCTCTGTAGTGGGCATGTAACTTGGTGCCATCTATGAACCGGATAGGAGGCCCTCAACAGACATCGAATCTGCCAGTGCCTTGATTTTGGACTTCCCAGTTTCCAGAACTGTGAGAAATAAATTTCTATTATTTATAAGCCACCCAGTTTATGGCATTTTAAATAGCAATCCAAAAAAACAGTGACATTTGAGCAAACATGTGAAGGGAGAAAGGAAGCTACGCTGTGGATATCTGGGAGAAGACATTCCACGTAGAACAAAGAGCTTGTGCTAAGGCTCTGAGGAACTGCCTTTCACTGATTCAGAAAACTAATCTTAGCTGGTTTTGCAGGCTCTGGTTTGGGAAGTTCCAGGGCAGATGGAATGGGGGAGGTGAGAGCTGTGGTTGCAGACTTCAGGTGCCCTTAGGGAAATCTAATTCACAACTTTCCTGTAGGTGGAAGTT
The DNA here is from genome assembly GCF_040939455.1 of Microcebus murinus. Taxonomy (NCBI): domain Eukaryota; kingdom Metazoa; phylum Chordata; class Mammalia; order Primates; family Cheirogaleidae; genus Microcebus; species Microcebus murinus. The sequence continues at coordinate 86,334,149 of NC_134112.1, read as the reverse complement.
TTGGTGGTTGCTACTTGTCCAAATTTCCCAAGTGCACTTTTGATGATCTGGGATCTCAAAGTAGAAGTTGGTTTCCCAGTAGTCAAAGGGGTGACTCTCCTTTCCTTTCGGGCCCTTCAGTCAAAACTGGTTGCCTGGGGGATACACATGTGGAGACAGGTAAAGCAGGCAAAGAGGGTCCAAACAAGTGCCTACCTTGTCTTGCTGTAGCTTGCTGTTTGTTATCTTTTGGGGTTTCTCTACTGCAGATCAGGGCTCCTTTGGAGCTGAATTTCCACATAGTAGGATTGGATGGTAGGAATGGAGGATTTCCATCTAGTAGGATCACGCAGGATTGGAGTGTCTGAGCAAAGTGGTAGTACTGACTCTGAGTTGTACTTTGACAAACACAAAAAGTCATACCATTAGAGGGAATGACAAAGGAACAAACATTTTAACCATAGGCCATTCACTGTGATAACATTTTATATACATTATCTTATTAAATCTTCATTGCTACTCTGCAAGGTAGGTGTTATTGTCACCATTTTACAGATGAAGAGAGTAAGACTCAAAGATATGGGCTATTTTCCTGCTTACAAAAATATGTACATTTTGTAAAAATGTTGAAATTTTGTTTGAACAATAAAAAAAAGTTAAAAATATGGCCAGATGTGGTGACTTACACCTGTAATCCCAGCACTTTGGGAAGCTGGGAGGGGCGTTGCTTGAGGCCAGGAGTTCGAGACCAGTCTGGGCAACATAGTGAGATCCTGTCTCTAAAAAAATAAAATAAAATAAAAAATTAACTGTGCATGGTGGTGCCCAGCCTGTAATCCCAGCTACTCTGAAGGCAGAAGGAGGAGGATTGCTTGAGCCCAGGAATTTGAGGTTGCAGTGAGCTACGATTGGGCCACTACACTACAGCCTTGGGTGACAGAGTGAGATTCTGTCTCAAAAAAAAAAAAAAAAGTAAATAATAGGAAGTGAAAGTCCCTCATACCTCATAGTCTCACCTCTTAGAGAAAGCCCTCCCAGGATACCAAAATCCATGAATGTTCAAGTCCCTGCTATAAAATGGCTGGTATTTGCATTATAAACTAAGTACATCTTCCCATACAGTTTAAACCATCTCTAGATTGCTTATAATACCTAACACAATGTACACGCTATGTAAACAGTTGTTACACTGTATTTTTAAATTTGAATTTAAAATTTTTTTGCCAATTTTCAATCCTTTTGGTTGAATCTGTGGGTGCGAATCCACGGATGTGGAATCCGAAGGTATGGAGGACCGACTGTGAAGCTGGGGTTTACTCTTCTTGAATTTAAAAAATGTACACACATACACACACGTACCATTTTTTCCCCACGAGAAACTGGGGACGACAGTATCCATACTGTTAAGAAACTTGCCTTTTTCCTCTTGGCAGTGCATCTTGGTTATCTTGCTGTGTAGTCTTATTGGTCTCATTAATTAAGCCGGGGCTTTTGGGGGAGTCCACGCTCTCTGAGAGCACACCTGGTTGTGTGACTTCACTCACGTCACTTTACCTCTTAGGACTCCAGTCTCCCCCATTTGCAAAAGGAGGACAGGGGACAGAGGATTCTGCGATGTCATGCCAATACGCAGGGCACCTCACCCCCTGCCCTCCTCGTGACTACCTAGCGTGTTCTCCAGGTCCAGTCCTATTTGAGTTGGGCGGCAGCCGCCACTTTCATTAACTCAGATGACAAAGCCAACGCCAGCGCTGCTAAGGAAACTCAAGAGAGCAGAGCCCCGCCAGCCGCCCCTGGAAACGGTGACAATGACGAGAGCGGCGGGGCGGGGCTTAGGGCAGGGCGCCGGCAGAAGGGCGGGGCCACAGGCCAGGACACGCGGTGCGTGCGTCCAGGCTGATAGGCCGGCCGCGGCGTGACGTAATCGTCACCCGCGCCCGGCCCCGGCCCGGCCCCGCCCTGCTCAGGCCCCGCCCCTCTGCCCCTCGCCGCGCGGCCCTTCAAGGCGCTGGCGCAGCGATGGCGGAGGCCGTGGAGCGCACTGACGAGCTGGTCCGCGAGTACCTGCTTTTCCGCGGCTTCACGCACACGCTGCGACAGCTGGACGCCGAGATCAAGGCGGACAAGGAGAAGGGGTTCCGGGTGAGGGGCCGCCGGGCGCAGCGCGGGCAGGCGGCCCGAGGGGGCCGGGAGCGGGCTTCCTCCCAGCACTGCCCTCCCGGGCGGGAGCGGCGCTGTCACTCGCGCCGGGGGCGGGCGGGAGGGGGGACCAGAGACATCAGCGCGTTCGGCCCTCCCTTGACACTTGAGGGGCCGAGGCCCTCGCACGGACGTGACTTGCCTGAAGTTGCCCAGAGAGGCATGAGCATCGCGGAGACTGGAGCTCAGGTGCCCTGACTCCTCCTGGTCCAGGGCTCTGTTCTCCACCCCAGCCTCCCAGCAGGTGCCGGCCAATCTTTGGCCAGGGTGGCAGTGAGGTTTTCGGAGCAAGATTAGGTAGATGACTGAATTTTGGCAACAGAAATATTTAAGGGTTAGCCTCCAATGGTAGTGGGAGCAAAGGGGTTTGCAGTCCAAAACGTTAGCTGGGTTCAGGTACTTGTGGTGTTTGTCTAAAATGGCCTTGTCAGGGACTCATTGGGCAATATTGCTTCTGCAGTTGAGGAAGATCTCATTGAACATTTTTAAAACGCAAACTTCCCCTGCTCTGATAGGATTTTCCATTGAGAGTTTCTTGGAATTTATATGTGTGTGATTTGTATGTTTGTATGTGCTGACTTCAACCTCTGTTGGCAGTGAATTGAGAGAGGCAGTGAGCTAGAACAAGAGCACTGGAGAGGAGTGAGGAGATCTGGTTTCTTGTCTTGCCAAAGTTAGTGGCAAAAGCAAGTCAGTTCACCTCTCTAGCTGCAGTGGCCTGATCTATAAAACAGGGAGTTGGATTGGTATTGTCATTCAAAACCTTTTCCAGGTTGTACACTCTGGTGTAATTGCTCCTCACAAGGCGGTGACTTCTTTGGCGGACACTAGAGCAGCTACCAGGGCTTTGGTGGAATTTGATGACTTGAAGGAGTCAGTGCACCTCCTCATGATCCTTGGAATCCTGGAATTGTACAGCTGGGAGGAGGACGGTGGAGATTGCCTCAGACATTCTCTATCCTCCACCCCCTTTTTTGGTTAAATGTGAGTCAACAGAGACCACAGTTGAAGTGACATTACCAAGTTGGTCAAGTTAGGGGCAGATCCAAGACCTGCTGCCAGATCTCTTGTTTCCTGGGCCAGAGCCCTTTTACACCTGAGATTTCCATGCTTGCTAGAAGGTCAGATTACATATCTAATATCAGAAAATAACTTAAAAGTTGTTGCATCAATATGTTTTGAAAATTTTATAGATTGCTAACTTAAAACAATGTTTTTAAACATCCAAAAGCCACAACAAGAGGAAAATGTTGTATTCTGTGGAGGGGAGTATCCATTTCTGTCCTTTACCACCTTCTCCATCCCATCTTTCTCTCATCAGGTGGACAAGATTGTGGACCAGCTGCAGCAGTTAATGCAGGTGTATGATTTGGCTGCTCTTCGTGATTATTGGAGCTACTTGGAGCGTCGGCTATTTAGCCGCTTGGAGGATATATATAGACCCACCATCAACAAGCTGAAGACCAGCCTGTTCCGCTTTTATCTTGTCTACACAATCCAGGTGCTTGTTGACTCAGAGGTTCTGCTTCCCTTGGTGGAGAGAGCTCTGATTCAGAAATAGATATTCTTCAAACCCCTAGAGAGGACTCTGTATGTTGTTATAGGAAAGAGTGGAACAGTCACAGTGCAAATGGGTTTTGACTTTTTTCTACTTTTTTTCCTTTGTCATCTGTAGATCATATGACTTGTCTTCCTCATGCCTGTTTCCCTTCTTGTTTTAGGCACGTAAACCTGGGTGGTGTATTAAAGAATATAAGTAGCTGGGTTAAAATTTGAGTAAAAGTTATAGCCGACCTGGAGAATAAGTCACTTAGTGGTTATTTGGACATCAACTAGGGATTAATTTTCAGGATGGCATGAATCATTAGAACTTCAGTTTAAACCAGCTTTGAAACTACAAGTTCCTTGAGAAAAGAGTGATGATTTCCTTTATGTTATGTAGTTTGTAGATCCCGTTTTCCCACTTACCTGGCAGGCTGACATCCAAAGGCTGTCTGCTGTGCAGTAACAAAGAATCTTACCTCTGGACTTCTTTCCTTCCCCCTCTCCTTGCTACCTTCTTTGTGTCTTGGCAGACAAACAGAACCGACAAGGCTCAGGAGTTCTTTGCAAAGCAGGCCATGGAGCTCCAGAACCAGGCGGAGTGGAAGGATTGGTTTGTCCTGCCCTTCCTGCCATCCCCAGACACCAACCCCACCTTTGCTACCTACTTTTCTCGACAGTGGGCCGACACCTTCATTGTGTCCCTGCACAACTTCCTGAGTGTCCTGTTTCAGTGCATGCATATCCTTTCAACTGCCTGGGGCTTTGGGCCCAGCCTGAGGCACCTAGGCCTCATGACCAGTAGCCTGCTGCTCTTGATGCAGCCATTTCTTCTAGAAAATGCCCAAGGATCATTGTCATGGGTCACATGAGGGGGCTGGACAAATTGTGGTTGTTTTTGTCAGTAGGCCAGGGAATCATAAATCTTAGTTCTGACACTGTGCTGCTGAAGTAATAGCTGACATACATGGGCGGGGATGGTGGCAACAGCCAGTGCAAGCACTGGGCTCTGTCAACAGACACAGGGTTTGGGAAGCAGCTGCTTCTCAGAGAAAGTGGCCAGTGAGAGCACCCTCTCTGTGCCTGACATATGTCCCTGGGGATATCAGTTGCCTTTGCTGATATTAGGTAGCAGATTAGAATGCTGCTTGGTTATGGCATGACCATGACGGTTGGAACTCTGTGGTAGTGTTTGGGTTACTATCTCTGATAGTGATCTCAGTGTTCCTCAACTTGCTAGAAAACAGAGTAGCTTTAAGAATACATATGTGGGGATTTGAGAGAGAGACAGACAGACAGACAGAGACAGACAGACAACGAGAACTAGAATGTAGGTATATTTTGTCTTGGAAAGCCTGAGGTTCCTGGAACTGGGGCATGGTCCATTGCTCATGCTCTCTGGTCTGGAAATCTAGGGGAGGGGAAGGGAGTCTGGTTTGAATGGGGATCCCTGGTGAGGCACTGATAAATTTGGGTGTTGTAGAGGCCCACTCGTTGGTGGCTGTTTTGGCCTCTGGGAGGAACGCTGTCTAGTGGAGGGGGGAAGGGTGCCTTTCCTGCCTCTACCCTTTCTTTCTGTGTCGTGGATGAGTGTGAATCCTGCCCTTGCCAGAGTTGCCCCTTTCCTTCTCCTTGCTGCCTCTCTCCTGCCCCTTGCTGCCTCTCTCCTGCCCCTTGCTGCCTCTCTCCTCCCCCTTGCTGCCTCTCTCCTGCCCCTTGCTGCCTCTCTCCTGCCCCTTGCTGCCTCTCTCCTGCCCCTTGCTGCCTCTCTCCTGCCCCTTGCTGCCTCTCTCCTGCCCCTTGCTGCCTCTCTCCTGCCCCTTGCTGCCTCTTTCATCCGAGGGCTTTCCAAAGAAACTAGCAGGGTGGTTATGGCATGAGCTTGTAGGCTCTCCAGGGAGATTGAAGTTGTCGCTCAAGATCTTTTCAGTGCCCCTCAAACTAGGTCACACACATATGAGCTCCAGTCTTCTTCGCTAGTACTGAGGCCCCATCCACTCTGCTCCCTCCCGACTGAAGCTGTCTGAGGCAGTAGAGAAAGAGCGACACCCTCAGCGCCTCAGCGATCTCAGGGCGGCTGGCATGTGGCTGTGTAATCAGCAGAAAGCTTTCTCTTCTCAGTCTAAACCTTTGCCAGGGAAAGGCTCAATCTGAGGGGGGGAAGCCAAGTGGCTGATCATTCTGCCTCCCTGGCCGTATGTTTGTGGAGCCACTGGCCTCCAGGGTTGGTTTAGCTGAATGTCTGTATAACCTTGCTGAAGCTTAAACTGGCTATGAGGTAGACTGGATACTATCTCTTTACTACTGGTTTTGGGAGTAAATGCTCAGGTTTAGGTTTATGTCTTCTCTGTGGGCTGGCCAGGCTGATTGTCATGTGTCTGTGAGTCTGTCTGAACGAAGTCAGGCTAGGCCCAGAGACAAGGGAGAGACTGTTTCATAAAGCTGTGAAGAGCCCCCGGCACTGTACTCTTTTCTCTGTGTCTCATGTTCATGTTCAAGTGTTTTGCTGCTGTGTCAAGAGATTGGGAAGGACTTTTGAACATTTTGCAGGCAGGTTTATTCTTTAACTCTGTGCACCAGTCCCTGTGATCCTGAACTTTGATGCGGAGTGTCAGAGGACCAACCAGATTCAAGAAGAAAATGAAGTTCTGCGTCAGAAGGTTTGTTCGGAGCAGGCTTGCTTCTTCGGAACTACTTCTGCTTTTTGCGTATGAAATTAGGTAGTGGCAATAGAGGGCTGATTAATGTAGGAAAGCTGAACTCCTCTCAGATGAATTTGAGTCACCAGAAGACTTAATGGTCTTTGAAAACCAGAGGTGAGATTTGTATTTTAAATTGTGTGTATAGCATAAACAATATAGTAACAGTAATGAACTTTTAAGGAGAAAAAGACCATATGTACCCATGTCACCTTAAAACTAACGTGTTTTCATATGTCCATTTTTGTCGTCCCCATCTTTTTCCATGTATATCCATATATAGTTTACAATCCAGGTATAATTTAATTGTTCCTGTCAGCTATGTTTCTCTAGTTCCATAAAACGATAGAGCCAGTGGGACCATGTTTCTTTTTACTCTTTGCCTGAGGAGCTTTTCTCTGTCCTGAAATGATGATGTCTTGCTATTGTCAGGAAAAGGAATATTATAAGCTATTTTTGTTTTGGGGCTTAAGATTCTTGGGTTTTGGGGGGTATATGTATATATGTGTAATTTTCTTCAGGCAAAATGTTAAAACTGCTATAATTCATTTAAAAATTTTTCCATGAGAGTTCCAAAGCCTGATTTTGTAGATTCCAAACAGCAAAGCAGGATTGGGTGGAGCCATTTTTCTCAGTGAATTCAGGAAGAAGCAAGCAAGTCAGATGGTAAAAAGGAAGCAAGTCAAATGACAAAAAAAAAGTGGGTTTTGGATTTCTAATGGTTTTTGGTTTTCTCACCTCACTATAGTCTAGTACTAGCGATCACTTTTGCATTTTCCCAGTCCGCAGTGAGGAGAGAGTGAGATGAGCACCTTGAGGCTGGGGGCGAGTGGCACTTCGAGCCAGTGAGGTTGGGTTTGCATGTGTTGTGTCTAGATCCTCCTCAGCAAGGGGAAGGCTAGCTGAGATCATGGCTAACTCAGCCCCACCCCTCCGTAGCTTTTTGCATTGCAAGCTGAAATCCACCGACTGAGGAAAGAGGAGCAGCAGCCAGAAGAGGAAGAGGCTTTGGTCCAACACAAATTGCCTCCTTATGTCTCTAATATGGACCGCCTGGGGGACTCAGAACTGTGAGTGTGCAGGAGGGGTGTGGGTGGGATGCAGTCAGCCCCCTCCTCCCTTTGTCCTCTGTCCTCTCAGCCTTGAGGTTCCTCTGACCCCTTCTCACTTGTGGCCCCCTGTGCTTACTGAGGGAGAATTGCCACAGAGCCTCCTTGGCACACTGCTCTTGCTGCAGAGCTATGTAAGGTCTTCATGACCTCTTAGGGCCTTTAGAAATTGTTTCTAACCTCTGAGCCTCTGGCTATGTCCAGAGCCAGGGGGAACTGCACAGCTCTGCCAGAGGCCTACACATCCAGGTGTGTGTAGCTTGGGTAAATAAAAAAGCAACCGCTATGGTAAAGTCTCGGGGAGTTTTTGTGCATTGGAAGAAGTGCCTCGTATATGGAAAGATTGGCAACCACAGGTTGTCTGTATTCCTCAGTAGAAGCATACACCTAAGGGTTTAACGAGGTAGGCAGATTGAGAGAGAGGTATTTGAGCGACCTTCAGAAAAAGCTAGTTAAAGCAGAAGCTGAGGATAGTGATAATAGTGATTGAAGAAACACAGACACAGGCAGGTGACACAGGTAGCAGTTGAGTCAGGATGCAAACCTAGGCAGCCAGGCTCCAGATACATGCAGCCAAGTACTGTACCCGATGAAATCACTCCAGTTTCTGAGCCAGGACTGTCCGATGGAAGTATAATGTCAATAAAAGATATAATTTAAAAATTTTTAGTAGCTACATTAAACAAAGTAAAAAGAAACAAGAGAGATTAATTTTAATGATTGATTTTTTACCCCAGTATATCCCAAATATTTCACTATGTAATGAATATAAACACAATATTACTGAGCTATTTTATACTTTTTTTCATGCTAAGTCTTTGAATTCCAGTATGTATTTTATACCTCCAGCACATCTCGATTTGGACTAACATTTCATGTGCTCAGTAGTATATGTGGCTAGTGACTATCAGGCAAGACAGCTCTGAGCTTTACTGTGGCCCTCAAAGAAGAGTTGCAGATGTCAGTGTTGTGTCAGATAAGCTGCTGGCTCCCTTTGTACAGGAAATGGTACCAAGTGTAATGCCATCTTAAAGCCCAGGCTCCTGAGCACAACTAAGGCCCAGGTCATTAGCAATGTCCATAGCCCAGGGGGTCTGGGTCTGTGTTCTTGGTTTTGCCACATTCGTCTTCAGCCCTGTGACCCCATGGTGCATGTGCTTGCCCAGAGCCATGGTGTGCAGCCAGAGGAACGCCTCCCTCTCCCAGTCGCCTCGTGTGGGCTTCCTGTCCTCACTGCTGCCTCAGAGTAAGAAGAGCCCCTCAAGGTTGTTGCCTGCCCAGGGGCCCCCTCAGGCTCAGAGCTCGGCCAAGAAAGAGTCCTTCAGCAGTCAGGTAAGCACAAGTCCCACCTTCCTAACTCATGCCAAGAAGCCTCTGCCATCCAACCTTGCTCCCAGACCTACTTGTCAAGTGCAGATTGTTTGCCCTCCCTTTAGGGCTGATTTCTTGGGCATGTTGATGAGACCCTGTATTCACATGTCATTCCCTTTCTTCCTCCGTCCCTGCCTTTCTCCTTATGAACTGATAGCCCTGCAGGATGAGAATATAGATAAGACTATAGCGGAGGAACTGAGAGAAACAGGAGGAAAATCCACCTAATACATGGCGCAGCCCCTGCCTCCCCATCCTCGCCTATCCTCGCCTCTGGCTGGAACTGCAGGCGCTGTGGCAGTCGACAGACACATGTGCATTGATAAAAGCATTGCTGGACCTCAGACCCAGGTCTCCTGACCCAAGTGGCTGCTCTCCTCTGACCACCACCTGCACTCCTGTGCCAACTCTCAAAAGTCTGCGACACCCTCCAGTTGAAGCAGTGGATAGCCGATGACAGGAATTAGTAGGCTTTGAAGATTCCCTCTTTTCTCATAAATTTCTTATGAACTCACGAAGGCTTATGACTGTGTTTTGGAGGCTCAAGTGTGAGTTCAAGCACTTCTGAAATTTTGAATTTTTGATGATAAAAAGTAGTGTCTAAGGAGAAAATTATAATAGGAGTTACCTCTGAATCCATGTATTTCACCTACAAGTTGGTATTTGCTGATTTTGCAAAAGATTTTCACTATTTTTTAATTTTATGGAAGATTGCAAGAGAATTTCTTTGATGTCAGCTTATGTCCAAAATAGCCAAGCATCCCATTAAGTAGTTTTCCTAGCAGAGATTGCCAGGATTCATTACTTTCAGAAATGCCTGCCAAAGTGAAAGCTGAATAGACTCAAGAGTTATACTTTATTGCTTGGATAGAGACACTTCCGCTTTTAATATGTTTTTATCAGTTACAGATAAAGTAAATGGTCATAGTCTGTGCCTTCCTCTCCTACCCCCCTCAGCTTGAGACCATTTGCAAGTGATGCGGCAGTTTGAGGCTGCTCCAGGCTGCCACTGGAACACAGCACTTGGATTTAGCATTGTTGTCGAGCTGGAAACACTGAATAGGACACTGATCAGAAAGAGCATCGGATCTTCTTAAAGCTTTACTTTTAGCTCTGGCTCCTTATTTGGGATTGGTGCTCAGATTGTTTAAATTCACTGCAGTTTGCAGTAAATAATAATAGTATTTACTCCTGAGGGGAGGATTAATTGAGCTGACAGGAGCAGAGCCCTTGGTATATGCAGTGCCTGGCAGATGAGTAGGACTCAGTCAATTTTAGTAGTAGAGGTGGTATTCCTGTAGGTCCTGGCCTATATGGGCGCCTGAGTCAGTTCTGAGACCTGAGGGGCCATTAACACAAAATGACTACAGTGTTGGCATCCATGAGGGTTGAAGCAGTTAAAAATCAATCATGGTTACTCCTATGAATGTTTTTCGGAAAGTTTGAATCTTAAAATTAGAATTCCAGTTCTGTGGAATGTGGCTGAGTAAGTTGTACTGTTTGCTTTCTGGATCTCTCTCACTGTGCAATGTTTTATAACTTTAATAGATGTGTATGGAATGTTGAGTCTCTTGAAATTAGGAAATTCAATTTCATTAATTTAAAATGAAAGAAAACACAGAGACAGCTTCACTGGGGCTAGGCCTACGGTTGTGCTCTTCATGTGTTCAGGAACTGTGTGTCATATGGTGAGGTTGACATAGGATTGAAAATTTTTGTGCAGTTTGCAGCAAATAAATGAGGTTAAGAATGGGTAATTTGCAGCAAAACATTCCTTACCTTGCCTCTAAGATATAATAGAATAAAGGTTGGGTCACTGGGTGGTATGTTAACACAGCCAAGTTTCCAGTTCCTGAATAGAGATGGCAGATATCTGCAATCTGGAAAATCCAGTGGTCAAGTCACTTGTTTTTTATTGATGGTAGATAATGTTTCAATGCTAACAATAACTAGATTTGGGGTTCAAGAAAGTCACAGAATTCTAAAGTTGGAGGGAAGCTTAAAGATCATCTGGCCCAACCTCCTATTGAGTATAGGAGCACGTTGTCTGGATTGATTGCCTCCCATGATGCAGAGCTTACTGGTCGTCAGAGTGAGAACATATGCTTGTTAGAAAACTACTAGTAGACACTTCTTTGTAACTTTTACTCACCAATCTTAGCTTTGCTCTCTGGAGCTATGTAGAATAAGTTGTCTTAATATAGGACAACTTCTCCTATCTTTTCCATGCTAAGCACTCTTTGTTTATGCCCCCCTCACCTGTTTGCCCCTATGGTATGATTTCTAGACCCCTCACATCCTGGGCCCCCTCCATGGGGGGGGATATTCTAATGTTTTAGTCCCTTAATTACAGGTGATACCCAAATTTGAGTGTACAATTCTAGATGCTCTCTCACCATACCAAATGCAGAGGTGGTAGGCACTTCTTGTGATTGTGATAATATACTGCTTTGGACAGTATACAATGATACTGGTTTTTAAATAAGCCACGTTGCTTTGTCAGTGCACATAAAGCATGTAGACTTTTTTCCTCACTCCTATCCCACCATGCTTCTGATGGGGTAGGAGTGAGAAAAGTCTACATGCTTTATTTACTACGTGTGTTTTTTTTACTATTAAAGAATAAGCACACACAAATACACAGACGGTATTATTAAATTAACAATATATAAAATGATTAGACTTTCCTATTTTAGATATTGTTTATTTAGAACATTGTAAATTTCACTCACATCAATATTTTGCCTACTTGTAATTGGTTGCTGTACCTGTTGTCATTATTACTAAGATGTTCATAGCATTATTCTTGCAAAATAGATGGTAATACACACTCTCCAGGCTTTCAGTGGGAGTCTGGAGGCAAAATTAAAAAAAAAAAAAGGAAGTAACTGCAAAACCACAATTCCCAGGCTTTTCTGGGATCTCTAGTTGCAGTAGCCAGGGAGGGCTCATCAGTAGCGCCTCACCTGGGCTGCAGTCTGTCCTTCCCCCCAGGGGTAACCCTGCTCCTTCACACCCACTCGGTGAGCCATGGGACTGCAAGTGGGAATTACCTTATTACAGAGATAACCTTTAATTGGCTGTAATGTGAAGAAAGCAAAGTGTTCACAGACTTCTGTACTTGTACTCTTATTAGTATCAAATTAATTCCCAGCTGTGGAGACATTGGTGGTGATAACCACTGCCCGAGGGGCTGTTCCTGTGGATCCTGGCAGGAGGAGGAAGAGCCCGTCTTTTGGTGTATAATTTCCGTTTTATGAGGGCCTGTGTTCTAGGTGGCTTTGTTTTGCTTCAGGGAAGATCAAATTACTGGAACTTGTTTCCTCTCCCATTTGGATGACTACCTGGCAAGCTCTATGAGACTTTGCAATCCCTCCTGATCTACTCAGGCCACCGAAAATTAATGGGTGTCAATTTATATCCATCTGTAGAGTGAGAAGGTTACAATCTCTCTCCTGAACTGTAGGAGTCAGGTAGATTATGATAGAATATAATTGAGACCATTGGCATGTAATGTTATATGAAACCAATAGTTAAGATTTTTATGATGTTTGCCCTTAAAAAAATAAAATAAAAATTTCAATTTAACAGGTGTGTCATAGTAGATAATTACTTAAGTTATATACATGTGTAGCTACACACAAATTTACCTTACTCATTAAGGTATTTTTTGGATGGCTTTTAATACGTTATTATCTTTAGTGGTTGTTCACCCTTCTTTAATGACTAACTGTAATAGATACAGTTTAAGGAGAAGCTCTCCTCTGCTATAAGCAGGATCTGATAGATCATGCGTAGTCCCTCCTTCTGTTGGGATGCATAACCCTATCGTTATAAAAGCAGTTCTTGGTCTATACTGGACACCTTCCTTGCCATCTTGACTTGTGAGGGAAGTGTTGCCTTTGTATTATACCTCTCAGTGTCGTATTTTCTGCTCTTCCTGGGGGAAGCGTCAGTGTTACAAGTGCCTTTTGAGTCAGCTAGAGGAATTTGAAGCCTCCTTATCCCGTATTTTCCTTAGAAATTTTTCATTTCATCTGGGTTTACACAAAGGTCTGCAAAGAGGTCACACAACTACAGGCTTTCCAGGTGACTCTGATTCACTCTAGTTTGGGAACTACTGCCTTTTCTGTCTACCTTGGACGTATAGGCTCCTGAGACTAAATATTAGCAAGTTTATCGGTTTAGTTCCTCTGAGACTTCCTCTCTGCTATATCTTTTGCTCTCATATGTAACCTTCACAGAATCTAGTTTGCAATATTATATGGGTTCTTTTTCCTTCTATTCTCAAAAATCCAGTTTGAAGATACCATGGTCAGGTTGATAAATCTGTCAAACCTGCGTAATAGCTATCCCAGGCTTTTGAGATATCCTCACTTGTCAGGGGCCCACTATTTTAGAAAACTGCCATCCACCCAGGTGAGGACTGCAGGTGACCTGGCCTGTTCTTAATGGGTAGAGAACAGAAAGGAGGAAGCTTTTAACCTCATTCTCCCGCTGAGCCAGCACTTTGCAGGGGTCCTCAAACTTTTTAAACAGGGGGCCAGTTCACTGTCCCTCAGATTGTTGGAGGGCCGGACTATAGATTAAAAAAAAACTATGAACAAATTCCTATGCACACTGCACATATCTTATTTTGAAGTAAAAAAAAAAACAAACGGGCAAAAACACCCGCATATGGCCCATGGGCCGTAGTTTGAGGACGCCTGTTCTAGAGCACCTGCTCGATCCGGCCAGGCAGGACCTCAGCTGGGAGCTGTTGGGTAGAGAAGCCAGGCACGCCTTGGCTCCTGCTGTCCTCCTGGCCCAGCTGTGACGCCCTGGGCAGAACTGCTAGACAATTTTCCCAGCCAGCTTCTTGTCCTCTAGGTCACTAAGGGAAAGGACCTGACGTTCGGGGCCAAGGATGGGAAGAGCCTCCTCGGCGGGCTTGCCACTGGGGAGTCCAGTTGGTCACAGCACCGGCAGCGGCGCTTGCAGGACCACGGCAAGGAGAGGAAGGAGCTTTTCTCTACCACCACTTCCCAGGTATGGCTCGTCCCAAATGCCCCTGGGGACGCCCATGCAGCTGCTGAGCAGCGCTGTGGAGGGGCCCTTCTTACCTCCCCTCTGAGTTCTGCTGCTGTGCGGAGTTAGGCAAAACCGTAGCCACTAGAGCCCCTGGCGTGCTGAGACCTAGACACCCCACAGTGTGCTCCCAGCATGGGGGACCCCTTCCCAGGTGACTTGTCCCACTTGCTTACCACAGTGTGCAGAGAAGAAGCCAGAAGCCAGTGGCCCAGAGGCAGAAGCCTGCCCAGAGCTCCACGCGGAGCCCATGGAGCCGCTTACTCGGGCTTCCGTGGGCCCCGAGGGTGGCGGGGTCCGTCCCGAGCAGCCCTTCATCGTGCTGGGGCAGGAGGAGTATGGGGAGCACCACTCGTCCATCATGCACTGCAGGTGGGTTTGGGCCTGGGGCCAGTGGCCCACCAGGGAAAGCGCAGGGTAGCCTGGACTCTCGGGCAGCGCGTGTGAAGCTGTGACTGGCAGGGGGTCGGGGAGGATGGGGTGTGGATGGAGGGATGGTCCCTAGAGGGCCTCTATCACCCCAAAGAGTATGGGATCCTGCTCCAAGCTGCCATTGGACTGGTGGCCTCTCTGTCTTTTCTTTTCTTTTTTTTTGAGACAGAGTCTTGCTTTGTTGCCAGGCTAGAGTGAGTGCCATGGCATCAGCCTAGCTCACAGCAACCTCAAACTCCCAGGCTCAAGCAATCCTCCTGGCTCAGCCTCCCGAGTAGCTGGGACTACAGGCATGCGCCACCATGCCCGGCTAATTTTTTAATATATATATATATATTAGTTGGCCAATTAATTTCTTTCTATTTTTATAGTAGAGATGGGGTCTCGCTCAGGCTGGTTTTGAACTCCTGACCTTGAGCAATCCGCCCGCCTCAGCCTCCCAGAGTGCTAGGATTATAGGCGTGAGCCACCATGCCCCATTCTCTGTCCTTTCTAATCATGTTTCTCTGAGTTTTAGGAACAAGTTACCCTTTATTTTAACCACCCAAACTCACTCAATTTTAATTTGCTTTATATTGGCACTTTTAGGTAAATATTTACCATTTATAAGTTTTTATGTAAACATGGTAAAATCATGACTTTTTAAGAACAAACCCTCACAAAGTGTAATTTCCAGAAGATAGGTGGGTTCCTTGTTTTGACAGCACTGCCCGGCCCTGGGGCTGTTCTGGAACACTGAATCTCCCTGCCTGCCTGAGGGCGGCGCCCTGGGAATCTTGCTCATGGTTCTATGCCTGGTGTCCACCAGGAGAGGCACTTAACAAGTATTTCTTAGACAAATGAACGAAAGAATATTTCCAGAAATAGTCCATAGCCATCTGTTGAGTGTAGGCTTCTCGGGAGTATTTTTAACACAGTAGGGAAGTCGGAGGAGCGATTGTCTTGGCACTAGCTGAGGAGGATGGACGCTGAGCTGGGATGCTGATGGTGCTCCCTTCTCTTCCTTCGCAGGGTGGATTGCTCTGGGAGGAGGGTCGCCAGCTTAGACGTAGATGGGGTCATCAAAGTGTGGTCCTTCAACCCCATCATGCAGACCAAAGCATCCTCCATTTCCAAGTCACCACTGCTGTCTTTAGAATGGGCCACCAAGCGGGACAGACTGGTGAGTCACGTTGGCCTGTGGGCTCCCTTTGCCATCTAAGTTGAAGAATTGCTCAAGGATTTAGGGACCACACATCCAGGACTGGCCCAGCAGCCTGCTGGTTTGGGGTGGCAGTGAGGTTACTGGTTGACAAGAATTGAAACGAGACACAGGGGGACCTGGAGAACACAGCTTCTGCCTGTCTGTGGTGGTCTGCCCGGGACCACCTGCCTGCTGGCCCCCACCTGTCTGTTTCCAGCCACGGTCCCCACTCTCCTCCTGCCCGCCGGGAGCAACTTACACTGGTGGGCGGATAGTGTTCTGTTCTGTGGTTCCCACCGGTCTAATTGCCCCCACGAATAGTACACTGTTCCTGTTCCCTCTGGACTCTAATATTTGGATAGGATTTGTAATTAAGGAGGTAAAATTGATTTATTGTTTTTTCTTTTGCTCCATTTTTTGAGGATCACCCCACGTAGCCCAAGGGACAGACCCTTATTTTTGGCAGCTGAAGGAATTGTCCTCATGGGCTGGGATCTCAGGGCTTTCCCTGCACCAGTGTCAGTTTGCCAAGTGAATGCTGAGGTCACAGCCCCCTAATATTCCTGGGGATACCCTCAGACCTGAGCTGCTTCTGGTGCTTTCTTGCAGTATTTGTTATTATCTTTGAGGCTTTTTACCAAATAATTCACAAGTCCCTGAAGGCAGGATAGCCACTTTTATTTCTTTTCTGGAGGCCTTTATAGGCCCAGAGCCCCTGAAGAGGCAGCTGAAGCCCTAAGCTCCGTGACCGGCTGGGCCAGTACCCAGGGCAGGGCGGTGGACAGAGCAGGAGCGAGAAGGAAGGGTTGGAATGGCTGGGGTTTAAAACCAAAGAAAGGGGGGATGATCAGAGAGTCTCACGTAACCAACCAGAACATTTCCAGGTGTGTCCAGGGTGATGCATCGCTCCCATTCCACAGATGCGTTTTGTGGTTTTGCTTCTGTTCAAGGTCAGCTTTGATGTCTTTATTTAATTTTTAAGTGAGATCTGTTGTAGCCAGATTTCCCCTGAGCCGCCCGATGAGTGGAGGAGCCGCCTCACCCTTGTAGCCTGCCCAGCCCGGATCCCCTTAGGACCCTCTGACCAGGCCTGACTCTGCACTGTCCTTTTCTCCTCCTGCCTCTTGTCGTTCCAGCTCTTGCTGGGCAGTGGTGTGGGGACAGTACGTCTTTATGACACAGAAGCCAAGAAGAATCTCTGTGAGATCAGCATCAACGACGACATGCCCAGGTGAGCTGGAGGCCCCCCAAGGCTGCAGGCTGCCAAGTGTGCTCTGCGGGGCCTAGTGTCCCATGTCTTGTAGCAGGATTCGGCCTCAGAGCCGAATGTGCCCCTGCTCTGGGCGCAGGTGGAGGGGCTGACCTGGGCCCACGTGTGTTACAGAATCCTGTCCCTGGCGTGCAGCCCCAGCGGGGCCTCCTTCGTCTGTTCGGCTGCAGCCCCGAGCCTCACTTCCCAGGTGGACTCCTTGGCACCTGACATGGGCAGCAAGGGCATGAACCAGGTTCCTGGCAAGCTGCTGCTGTGGGACACGAAAACCATGAAGCAGCAGGTACGGGCCCAGCCCTGCGGGGCTCCCTGTGGTGGGACACACTGTCTGCGCTCCCCTGTGTTTCTGATGAGTCTCTTCCCCGTTTTTCGCTTTGGTCTCCTCAGATTTTTTTTAAAAAGTATAAGTGTTGAAAATTAGTAGACTCCAGTTGGGCAGGTTGTGAGCAACTCCAGTCATTCAGAATTGTGCCAGAAACTTAGAAGTCACCCAGAACCTACCAGAGGGCCCTGGTGGTTTATATTTTAGGAGAGGACTCGTGCCGCCTAAGTCCCTGTAAACTTAGAATTGCGTGAGAATTGCAGTAGCAGCCAGCAGTAGTGAGGACACGTGTGTGTTCATAAGAAATGACAGCAGACAGACAGCCTGGCCACTGTCCTCGGATCTGATGACATGGTCCCTCAGAATAGTAATGGATGCTTGCAGCTGCCACCCTAAGCCCCAGAGAGATTTAATAATGTTAAATTCACCTGTTTAGAAGGAGAGATGTTTCTTATTAAAATTGTTAGTTTTAGCGCTCAAAAGCAGTGTGGCTGTTCTGCTGAACACGTTTCCTGACGCTGCCGGACACACTCGAGGGTCCCTACCTTCAGATGGGCCACATTCTGGGTGTTCAGCTTGTGCCTTTCTGCGTCTGCCTGTAGAAATGGTCTCTGTTCCCATGGAGAGGTCTCTGAGGCCAGTCACGGCCACACCCGAATTCTTGGCCTGCATCCCCTGCCACATCTGTCCCTCCTTTTGCAGTTTTCCTCACTTTGGCAAAAGTGTCCCACTTAGAAACTGGGGATCTTCCAGGACCCCACCTTCTCCCTCTGCTCACATAATCCGTCCATGATTAAATGCTGTCAGTGGTTTCCAGCCCGAACACAACCTGCAGTTCCAGGAACACACTCTAGACCAGCCTCTGGTGGCCCTCCTGTGGCCCTGCCTACTGTCCTCTATATCAGTTCAACTCAGGCCCTCCTAGTTCTTGGCATCTTGCTATTTTCCTCCAAAGCTTTTATCACAATTCGTAATTTTGTTTACTTGTGATTTTCACATTTTTAGTTGAATACGTACAAAAGAATATTGAAATCATGGGTATATGGTATAATGTGAGGAAAAGCAGTTAAATGGGCATCCATGTACCCATCACGGTAAAAATAGAACACTACCAGGGCTTTTTAGCTGTTGCGTGCCCCTCCACAATCTGCGTCTCCTTCCCCCTCCAGAGAGAGCTTGTCTTGAATTCTGGATTACTGTCGCCTTACATTTCAACAGTTAGTTTACTACATTTACTACATTAATATATATCCATAAACAACATAGTTTTGTTTTGCATGTTTTCTAACTTCATATCAATGACACCATAGAATATGTATTTTTCTAGAATGTTCTACTGTATTCTAGATTGAACACTGATTCTCCTCACTCTGACCTGGTTGTATCCTTTGCTGAAACTAAGTTAGCTGTCAGCATAATTGGCATTGCTTTGTCAGTTGTCTTTTCTCTCTGGCAGCTTTTAGGATCTTCTTATCTGGGTATCAGGGTGTGGATTTTCTTGTTTTTAAGTTTTAAAATTTAGTTTTTTTAAAGTCCTGCTTGGGATTTGTTAGGTTTTCTGAATCAGGGGATTTGTGTCTTTGTTCAATTCTGGAAAATTCTGAGTCATTGTTTTTTCCGGTATTAACAGTTCTCTGATTATCTCTTTTTTTTTTTTTTTTTTTTTTTTTTTGAGACAGAGTCTCGCTTTGTTATCCAGGCTAGAGTGAGTGCCGTGGCGTCAGCCTGGCTCACAGCAACCTCAAACTCCTGGGCTCAAGCAATCCTCCTGCCTCAGCCTCCCACGTAGCTGGGACTACAGGCATGTGCCACCATGCCCGGCTAATTTTTTATATATATATCAGTTGGCCAATTAATTTCTTTCTATTTATAGTAGAGACGGGGTCTCGCTCTTGCTCAGGCTGGTTTTGAACTCCTGACCTTGAGCAATCCGCCCGCCTCGGCCTCCCAAGAGCTAGGATTACAGGCGTGAGCCACAGCGCCCGGCCTCTGATTATCTCTTGACTTCTGGGATTCCAATTACATACGTGCTAGAACTTTTCCTTCTTTTTGTTTGTTTGTTTTACTTTGCTGTATTCTTTTTTTTTTTTGGTGTTTTTTTGTATTTTTTTTTTTTTATTATTTCGGCATATTATGGGGGTACAGATTTTAAGGTTTCAATAAATGCCCATTTCCCCCCCTCCCCCCACAAGTATGAGTCTCCATCATGACCATCCCCCAGATGGTGCACATCTCACTCATTATATATGTATATACCCGCCTCCCTCCCCCCTCCCACCTGCCCAATACCCTATTACTGTAGTGCCTATGTGACCACTTAGGTGCTGTTCAGTTAATACCAATTTGCTGGTGAGTATATGTGGTGCTTGTTTTCCATTCTTGGGAAACTTCACTTAATAGTATGGGTTCCAGCTCTAACCAGGAAAATATAAGATGTGCTATGTCACCATTGTTTCTTAGAGCTGAATAGTACTCCATGGTATACATATACCACATTTTATTAATCCATTCTTGGATTGATGGGCACTTGGGCTGTTTCCACAGCCTTGCAATTATGAATTGTGCTGCTATAAACATTCGAGTGCAGGTGTCTTTTTTGTAGAGTGTCATTGGATCATTTGGGTAGATGCCCAGCAATGGAATTGCTGGATCAACTGTTAGATTCAGTTGTATCGCTTTAAGGTATCTCCATGTTGCTTTCCACAGAGGTTGAACTAGTTTGCAGTCCCACCAGCAGTGGAGGAGTGTTCCTCTCTCTCCACATCCATGCCAGCATTTGTTATTTGGAGACTTTTTGATAAAGGCCATTCTCACAGGAGTTAAGTGATATCTCATTATAGTTTTGATTTGCATTTCCCTGATGATTAGAGATGATGAGCATTTTTTCATATGTTTGTTGGCCATTCTTCTGTCTTCTTTAGAAAAGTTTCTGTTCAAGTCCTTTGCCCACTTTTTAATAGGGTTATTTGATTTTTTCTTCCTGATTTTCATGAGTTCTAAGTATATTCTAGTTATCAGTCCCTTATCGGATCCATAGGATGCAAAAATTTTCTCCCATTCTGTAGGTTGTCTGTTTACTTTCATGACTATTTCTTTGGCTGTGAAGAAGCTTTGTAGTTTGATCATGTCCCATTTATTTATTTTTGTTGCTGCTGTGATTGCCTTTGGGGACTTCTTCATAAACTCTTTGCCTAGGCCGATGTCTAGGAGAGAGTTTCCAACTTTTTCCTCTAGAATTCTAATAGTTTTGTACCTTAGGTTTAAGTCTGTTATCCAGCGTGAGTTGATTTTTGTGAGAGGTGAAAGGTGTGGGTCCTGTTTTAGCCTTCTACAGGTGGCTATCCAGTTTTCCCAGCACCATTTATTGAAAAGGGATTCTTTTCCCCAGCGTATGTTTTTGTCTGCTTTGTCAAAGATGAGATGGCTATATGAGGATGGTTTTTTTTTTTTTTTTTTTTTTTTTTTTTGAGACAGAGTCTCGCTTTGTTGTCCAGGCTAGAGTGAGTGCCGTGGCGTCAGCCTAGCTCACAGCAACCTCAAACTCCTGGGCTCGAGTGATCCTTCTGCCTCAGCCTCCCGAGTAGCTGGGACTACAGGCATGCGCCACTATGCCTGGCTAATTTTTTATATATATATCAGTTGGCCAATTAATTTCTTTCTATTTATAGTAGAGACGGGGTCTCGCTCTTGCTCAGGCTGGTTTTGAACTCCTGACCTTGAGCAATCCGCTCGCCTCGGCCTCCCAAGAGCTAGGATTACAGGCGTGAGCCACAGCGCCCGGCCAATGAGGATGGTTTTGTATCAGGATTCTCACATCTGTTCCACTGGTCCATATTCCTATTTTTGTGCCAATACCATATTGATTTAATTACTACAGCTTTGTAGTATAGTTTGATATCTGGCAAATTAATGCCTCTCATTTTGTTTTTGTTGCCTAGAATTGCTCTTGATATGCGGGGTCTTCTTTGGTTCCATACGAAGCGTAAAATTATTTTTTCTATATCTGTGAAGAATGCTGATGGGATTTTAATAGGTATTGCATTGAATCTGTAGATCAGTTTGGGTAGTATAGACATTTTGATGATGTTGAGTCTGCCGATCCACGAGCATGGTATGGATTTCCATCTGTTTACATCCTCTGCTATTTCCTTCCTCAGTGTTTCATAATTCTCCCTGTAGAGGTCTTTTATGTCTTTGGTTAAGTATATTCCTAGGTACTTTAATTTCTTTGTTGCTATTGTGAAGGGAATTGAGTCTTTGATTTGGTTCTCAATTAGATTGTTGTTGGCGTATATGAATGCCTCTGATTTCTGTGTATTGATTTTGTATCCTGAGACTTTACTAAATTCATGTATCAGTTCCAGGAGTTTCTTGGTTGAATCTTTGGGGTTTTCTAGATATAATATCATATCATCAGCAAACAGTGAAAGTTTGATCTCTTCTGCCCCTATTTGGATACCTTTAATTCCATTTTCCTGTCTGATTGCTGTAGCCAAGACTTCCAGCACTACGTTGAACAGAAGTGGAGATAGTGGGCAGCCTTGTCTGGTTCCAGTTCTAAGTGGGAATGATTTCAATTTTTCCCCATTCAGTATGATGTTGGCTATGGGTCTGTCATATATGGCTTGTATCATTTTTAGGTATGTCCCTTCTATGCCTATTTTCTTAAGTGTTCGTATCATGAAAGGGTGTTGAATTTTGTCAAAAGCTTTTTCTGCATCTATTGAAAGAATCATGTGGTCTTTGTTTTTGCTTCTGTTTATGTGGTGAATTGCATTTACAGATTTACGTATGTTGAAGCATCCCTGCATCCCTGGGATGAAGCCCACTTGGTCGTGATGGATTAATTTTTTGATAAGCGTCTGGATTCGGTTAGCTAAGATTTTGTTGAAAATGTTTGCATCTATATTCATTAGGGATATTGGTCTGTAGTTTTCTTTTTTTGTTGCATCTTTTCCTGGTTTTGGTATCAGAGTAATATTCACTTCATAAAAGGTGTCCGGGAGGTTTCCGTTCTTCTCGATGTTGTGGAATAGTTTCTGCAAGATAGGTACTAGTTCTTCTTTGTAAGTGTGGTAAAATTCGGGTGTGAAACCATCTGGACCGGGACTTTTCTTCTTAGGGAGATTTTTAATTGCTGTTTCTATTTCAGCTGTTGAGATTGGTCTGTTCAGGGAATCTATTTCTTCCTGGTTGAGCCTAGGGAGGCTGTTTCTAGAAATTTGTCCATTTCCTCCACATTTTACAGTTTGTGTGCATAAAGATTTTTGTAGTATTCATAAATTATATCTTGTATCTCTTTGGGATCAGTTGTGATATCTCCTTTTTTGTTCCTGATGGAGCTTATTAGAGATTTCTCTTTTCTGCTTTTCGTTAGCTTAGCCAATGGTGTGTCAATTTTGTTTATTTTTTCAAAGAACCAACTTTTTGTTTTATTAATCTATTGAATAGCTTCCCTGTTTTCAATTTCGTTTAGTTCTGATTTGATCTTGTTGATTTCACTTCTTCTGCTGGGTGTGGGGTTGGTCTGTTCTTCTTTTTCCAGCTCTTTGAGTCATTTCGTTAGATTGTCTATTTGTGATCTTTTTGTCTTTTGGTTATAGGCATTTATGGAGATAAACTTTCCTCTCAGAACTGCTTTAGCTGTGTCCCAGAGGAGTTGATAACTTGTCTCTCCATTGTCGTTTTCTTCATAGAATTTTTTTATTTCCATCTTGATTTCTTCATTTATGAAGTAATCATTTAGTAGGAGGTTGTTTAATTTCCACGTTTTTGTGTAGAAATGTGAGTTTCTGTTAGGGTTGATTTCTAGTTTTATTCCACTGTGATCTGAGAAGGTACATGGTATGATTTCTATTTTTTTAAATTTCTTGAGATTTACTTTGTGTCCTAGGATATGGTCAATTTTAGAGAATGTCCCGTGAGCTGATGAGAAGAACGTATATTCAGTGGATTTGGGGTAGAAAGTCCTGTAGATGTCAGTCAGACCCAATTGTTCCAGGGTTTTGTTTAAATCCATTATTTCTTTATTAATTTTCTGTTTGCAGGATCTGTCTTGTGCCATCAGTGGGGTATCGAAATCTCCAGTGATTATGAAGTTGCTATTAATCCATTTGCTTAGATCCAATAAGGTTTGCTTTATGAAACTGGGTGCACCTAAGTTGGGTGCATATATATTTAAAATTGTTATCTCTTCTTGTTGAAGTGTGCCCTTCACCATTATATAATGACCCTCTTTGTCTTTCACTACTTTTGTTGGTTTAAAAACTAAATCGTCTGAAATTACAACTGCCATGCCAGCCTTCTTTTGGCTTCCACTTGCCTGGAATACTGATCTCCACCCTTTTACTTTTAGTGTATATGCATCCTTGCAGGTTAGATGTGTTTCCTGAAGACAGCATATACTTGGCCTGTATTTTCTTATCCATTCAGCCAGCCTATGTCTCTTGAGTGGAGAGTTTAAGCCATTCCCATTTATTGAGAGAACTGATAGGTAAGGTAGATTACTGTTCATTCTGTTGGGTTGGATGTTGTTGCTTTGATTTCTCTCTTGAGCCATTGTATTATCTGGCCTTTAGTCTTTGGGTTTTGGTTGTTTTTATATTCGTGAGTTTTTATTATGGTGTTCTGTGCATAACACTGTTTTGAGTACTTCTTGTAGGGCTGGTCTTGTCTTGGTGAATTCTCTGAGACTTTGCTTGTCTGAGAATGACTTAATTTCTCCTTCATATATGAAGCTTAGTTTTGCAGGGTATAAGATTCTAGGCTGGGCATTGTTTTGTTTCAGAAGAGTGAGAATGGGGCCCCAGTCTCTCCTTGCTTGTAAAGTCTCATTAGAGAAGTCTGGTGTTATGCGAATTGGCTTTCCCTCGTATGTCACTTGCTTCTTTCATCTTACAGCTCTTAGAAGGACCTCTTTAGTTGATATTTTGGTCAGTCTGATGACTGCGTGTCGTGACGTCTTCCTGTTTGCATTGAATCTCCCAGGGGTCCTCTGAGCTTCTTGAACTTGTATATCAAGATTTTGAGCAAGGCCTGGGAAATTTTCCTCTATTATATCTTCAAATAGCTTGGCCAACCCTTGAGTATTGTCTTCTTCCCCTTTTGGTAACCCTATGACCCTCACATTAGGTTTCTTCACATAATCCCACAGCTGTTGTAGGCTTTGCTCTTTTCTCTTGTTTCTCTGCTCTATCTCTGTGACGGTTTAATTTAGTTGGAGGATGTTATCTTCAATCTCTGAGATTCTTTCTTCTGTTTGATCTACCCTGTTCTTGAGACTTTCCACTGTATTTTGTAGTTCCTTGAATTGATTCTTCATTTCCAGAAGTTCGGTTAAACTTTTCTTCATTGTGTCTATTTCTTTAGTGAACTTTTGTTCTAGGTCCTGGAGGCTTTTTGTGGTTTCTTTGTGTTGGTTATTGAGTTGTTGTGGCAGCTTGGTGAGTGTTCTTATGATCCACATACGAAATTCCTCTTCTGTCATTTTGGTTGCCTGATTTTGGTTGGTGTCCATCTCTAGGGGGCTGGTGCTCCTCTTTGGGGGTGTGTTTTCCGTTTGGTTCTTCATATTTCCTGAGTTCCTTCGCTGATTTCTTCCCATGTCGATCAGTTGTTGTTTCTTTCCTTTAGGTTTTTGTTTGGGTATTCACACACCTTGTTTAGTTTCTGAGGCGTTAGGTGGTGTCTGTGGGTGAGATTCGACTACTCCCTGTATAATGAGTCAGTGGGTGCTGTGAAAAGGCTGTGCAGGATGCCTTCCCTGTCAGTAGGTGGCGCTTGCTTGGAGGAACAGGCTATGCTGTTGATTTTGTGTCCTGTTATCAGCTCTTGTTCTGGATGGAGCTCGTTGGGAAAGCCTGCCCTCAGGCACCACCAATGCGGTTAGCAGGGGTCAAAGTTCTGTTCTCTGCTTCTAGGAAAAGCTGTCAGGGTGGGGCTGGAATGGTCCCGCTCAGCCAGAAAGTCTGCTTGTGGGGGTGGGGCTGTCTGAGACCTGCAGTCTGGAGCGGGCCTCGCTTCTTTCCACCCTCCCCAACTCCGCAGCTACTCCTCGGCTTCTGCCAGCAGGCCAGACCACACGCCACCAGGCCTCCCCGGACTGTGATGCCGGCGAGGTTCCCTGCGCAGGAAGGCCACCTGGGCTGGGCGTACAGCCTCCCTTTGGGAGGAGGGTTGCCCTCTAGGACGCTGATCTGCCCCTGGAGGCACACACACCTCAGTAGGCTGTTCACATATATCCCTCCTGTGCCCCAGGCAATGCTAGACCTCGGTGCACGGGATCTGGTCTGCAGGTCCGACCTCTGGGTCCCAGAGTTCAAACTGTATCCCCACCAGGGAGAGGAGTTCTGGTCCCAATTCACCCACAGGGAGCCCAAGCTGGGTCTGTGTCTCTCAGCCTCTGAGTCTGCACTGTTCTCCTGGGAACACCGTGCCAGCAGCACCTAGGAGGGCTGGCGGGTAGGGAGCTCACAGACTGAGTTCCCCTTAGTCAGCTGTAGGGTCCCAAAAGGGAAGGTCCCGTTCCCTGGAGGTGCCTCCGGCTGGTGGCTGTATTGTCTCTCTGGGCAGCCACGGGTAGGGTGGGCGGAGGGGAGGAGGAGGCAATATGGCGCCTGTCGCGCGGCTTGGGTCTGTGCACACGGAGGTGCCAGGAGGGAGTTGGGAGCCTGGTGCCGCGTCCACTACAGGCTCACCGCTGGCTGGCGGCGGGCGTCTCTGGGCTGGTGTCTGTAGGTCTCTCCACCCACTGGGGAGCCCACCAGCAGTCTCAGATGCAGGATAGGGGAAAGGTGACTGATCCACCTACCCTTGCCACTGGTCTCTGGGCTGCTCCGGCGGTCTCAGCTTCCAGTTCTCCCCCGCAGCCTCCTCCTGTGGAGTCTCCCGGGGTCTCAGGTAACTCTCCTTCCGTCTCTCGTCCGCTGTATGCTCCTCTTCTTGCTTCTTTTTTCTAATTTCTGCTAGAATCTGTCTTTTCTGCAGAGACACTCTGTCTGGTGGTGTTTCTCGTCCGCCATCTTGACCCTCCCCCCTCTTTTGTCCCACTTTGCTGTATTCTTGATGATAGTTTCTTCAGATTTATGAGTTTGCTAATTCTTTCCACCACTCCATCTAATCTTCTGAACCTATTAGAATATTAATTTCAGTTACTGTATTTCTCATTTTTAGAAGCTCAACTTCATTTTTTCAAACCTGCTTCATCATTTTTACAGTCTCTCATTTTTATCTATATTTTCATTTTTTTTAGAGATAGGGTCTCACTCTGATGCTGAGGCTGGAAAGCAGTGCTGTGATCATAGCTCAGTGCAGCCTTAAACTCCTGGGCTCAACGGCTCCTCCTGCTTCAGCCTCCTAAGTCACTGAGACTATAGGCGTGAGCCACCGCATCTGGCTTTTATCCATATTTTCAATTCCTTCTTTTATTTTGTTGAATATATTGGATGTTCTCATTGTATGTTCTGTCTGATCATTCTAATATCTCAAGTCTTTGTGCATCTGACTGTACTCTCTGCTGTTCTTGTGGGCGTGTGCTCCAGTTGCCTGATTTTCCTGTCTTACGAATTTTGATTGTGGGTTTATGTTTCCTGGACCTTTGTCCTTGAGAATATTTCGAGGCTTGGGTTGGAGTTGCGTTTCTCTGGAGAAGATTTGTGTTCACTTTTGCCAGGTGCCTGCGAGCACTGCCAACTCCTGCCAACTTTAAAATAAATTCTCTGCTTGAGGCTTCTCAGCCTACAGAGGGATTGTGAATTTGGGTCATGTCAGGGCCAGTGTGTGGTTACAAATTTGCAGAGAGGTAAGTTTGTTATCCTTTCCTGTGAAGTAGGTTTATTTCTCTAGTTCATCCCCCCGCTGAGGGTACAGTTCTTTGGAGTCCTGGCTTTACGTGATAGTTTCTCATCGCCTGATCCTGGGCAGGTCTTACACTGTTGTCTCCAGGCCCCCAAGGTCTGCGTGGCTGTCACAGTGAGAAGTTGGGTCATCTGGATTTGATGACTGGCCTATAGTGAAAGCCAGCTGTGGAGGTCATAGTCCCCTGGACTCTTGCTGTCCCTCATTTTGGGGCGCAGATGAGTCCTTTATTTGCTAGCTCTGCACTGTATGTGTGTTGTGTGTGTGTGTTTTAAATAACATTCTATCTTGTGTTTCTGTTTTCAGGAGGGTTATTTAGGGTTCTTGGGGTTCTATATTGTTTGAAATGGTATTCTTCATTAATTATCTGATGAATTAATAGACCTTAAGTTCTGTGAGGTTGTTTGGTTTGCTGCTGTATTTCCAAGAGTTTCTGTGGGGGCCGTAGGGCTTGATGGGAAGGGAAGAGAGCAGCCATGTGACCCTGGCACAGGCGGTCTTCTAGGGGTGACTGTCACGAAAGGCAGTTGATGAAGTGTTATTTACTGCTGGCGGTAAGACTTTTCAATAATAATTAGCTTGGAATGCACTCTGGGTAAAATGTAGGGTGCTAAGATATGGATAACTCATTTTATAATAGAGCAAGCCTGGATTATTGTCTGCATGGAAACCAGAATGTTCTAGGGCACAGAGGCCTTGCCCTGGAGAGAGCTCACAAGGTCACAGGCACAGCACTTTGGCAAGGCTCAGGTCCACCCAGCCTGGGGCGCCTATGTATGTGTCTGCGTTGGAGTAAGCAGTGGGCCTGGGCTCGGTGAAGGTCTGGTAATGAGTTTTGTTTTTGTTTTGTTTTAATAGCTCCAGTTCTCCCTGGATCCAGAGCCCATTGCCATCAACTGTACAGCCTTTAATCACAATGGGAACCTGCTGGTCACGGGGGCAGCCGACGGTGTCATCCGCTTGTTTGGTATGTGGGTGTGCTCATGGCAATCCTTGTCCCCTCCTCTGATGTCCCAGGGAAGAGAGTTGGATTTTTTGCAACTAGAGGCTATTGTAAAGCCCTGATTTCAGATGTACGTACTAGTGCTTAACTTTGGCGAGAGGTTTCAAAACACCCACAGTAATCAACTTGCACGTGGTTAGTGTCAGCACATGTGGGAGGGGATGGAGCATGACAGTCCTGGGTCTCGAGCTGTTCCATCAGAGTCCTCGACACCCGTGTGGAATCCAGGAGGACAAAGGAGAGTGATGCTGTCCTCTCCACCTGCTGGTGGCAGCTCATTCTCCTCACAAAAGCACCAGAACGGCGCTCCTTAACCAGAGGCATCCGAACCATCCGGCGTGCTGCTTACAAATCCCTAGGCCAGGCCCTGTTCTAGAACAGACCACCAGGTCTGGACTGTATCTTCAGGGGACCCCCAGGACAACCTGGGGGAAGTTACAGTGGGCAGGTGCTAGGGTGTCCCCCTAGACGTAGGGCTCCCCAGAAGAGCTCCAGCTGCCCCTGGGGGACTCCCGAACCTTGCTCTGACCCGGTGAAGGAAGCTGCTTCCGAAGCTCTGACGCAGCCTGACCTCTGGGGCAGGGGCAGCTCTGTGAAAGCCGTCGGGTCCAGCAGGCCTGTGGCCTCCAGAACAGCTGTCACCCCCGAGCGGAGGGCCAGGGGCCCCCTGCTGTGGGCAGATGCCTCTGTCAGTGCCCGGGCCAGAATCTGAGTGGCAGTGTCTCGTTGCCTCAGACATGCAGCAGCACGAGTGTGCGATGAGCTGGAGGGCCCACTGCGGGGAGGTCTACTCCGTGGAGTTCAGCTACGACGAGAACGCCGTGTATAGCATCGGCGAGGATGGCAAGGTACGATTCAGATGAGAGAGCCCTGGAATCACACGATGGGCTGGGTTTAGGTCCTGCCCAGACTGTTTACCAGCCCTGTGACTTTCGGCCTCTTTCTGCCTCAGTCTGTCATCTATAAAATAGGGATAAAATAGCAGTGCATCTCATGGGATCCTTTGTGTGGTCTAAGAGTTCAGTGGGAGTCGGCTATCCTTATGAAAGGGAGTGCCGTGACCTTTCTCCCTGTTGTAGCAAAAGTATCTCATCTCACCATGGATGGGGTCCAATTTGGGACCAAGATATGCTTTGGTGAGCTTGGTAATGGGTGGTCTTGGGACCACTCATGGATGCATAGTTTGCTGAGGGGTTGGGGACAGTTCCGCAAAGGCGTACAGGCCTGAGCAGAGTCCAGAGATGTAAGAAGGAAGCCAGAAAAAAGGTGAAAGTAAAAGCAAACACCTCCTCGTAGACTGCATGTGTGGAGCGCACTGGGGGCGGGAACAGCGCCGCCCTGGGAGGGCAGCCAGGCAGCAGGCGGCGGCGGGGGAGGTCTAGCTTTCCACGCCTGCCCTCCTGGGCCTTTGGATTTGATACTGTGTACCTTCTTATCCACTGAAAGCAGGAACTATAAAATAAATTCTTCATTTGAAAAGTGTGGGAAGGGATTATTAAAGCTTCACTTCCTATCTGTGTGGGTAGGACTCCTGGTGAAGAGGTGGTTGGCTCATGGGTTATGCACACTGCGGTGAGTGAAGCCGAGTTTACCACTGCATCTCTCAGTGACTGCTGAGAAGCTGGAAATGTATTTGGAATCTGTCCTCTCCACCTTATTCCTAAGATAGAAAAATCTAGTTGGTTTCTAACTCTGATGATGATGATGATCATCATCATCATCATGGCGGCACTTGAAGCATTCCCCCTGCCTGAGAGACCAGAAATCCATGCAAAGCCAGTTGCTGTCCCTTTTTCTCTCCTGTTGGACTTTGATGTGAGGTTGCTGACTGTTTTTCTAGATTTTCTTCCTTAAAAAATGCTTAGATTCTGTTGGTGAGAGATGGGACTTGGGAGTGGCCTGGGGACCCCTCACCCCAAGCCCCTTTTCTGCCTTTGGCAGTTGAAAGGCCTTTTCAAAGGTGCCCAAACTGTGGCCCGGGGAGGCAGGTCCCCCTTGCCAGCCTCTGCTCCAGGGTTGGTCCTCACTGTCCCCTCCGGGGTTGGGCCCTGGGCTGCCGCAGGCCAGGCTCTGCTAAGAGAGCACTCTGGTTGTGCTTTGTGACTGCAGTTCATCCAGTGGAACATCCACAAGAGCGGCCAGAAGGTGTCTGAGTATGGCCTCCCCTCCGACGCCACCGGCCCCTTTGTGCTGTCTGGATACAGCGGCTACAAGCAGGTTCAAGTCCCCAGGGGCCGACTCTTCGCTTTTGACTCTGAAGGCAATTACATGCTGACATGTTCTGCCACGGGGGGCGTCATCTACAAGGTAACTGGGTGGGTGTTGTGGGGGGCAGAGGCTTCTTCCCTGGAGGTCAGGGTTGTGGCTGGGCTGAGCGTGACCGTCTGTCCCCACACTGCTGGGCAGTGGAGACACCTTTGACACAGGGTGGCCAGTGTCGAGAGCCTCCCTGCTGTGAGCCAGGTCTGACTGCTTCTCAGCTCAGGTGGAGAAGGCGGGACTTGGGAGCAGCACAAGGCCCCGTCCCCTCTGCTCATCTGGGACTAGATCCTGCCCTTTTCCTGCCTCTGTTCCTTGGGAATAACACCTATTATAGAAAATGTTAAGGAATAACAAGAGTTGAGAAGTGTTAGGGTGGGGGAAACATGCCCCCAAAGAGGTCCAAGCCAGCTGGATTTTTTAGTTGCTCTAATCTGCTATGGATTTGTTATCTTATTGGATGTCCCGTGGGACAAGTACCTTCCAGTTCATGTTTGAGACTGAATTTGAGCATTTGATTTGTCAAACCATAATGTGAGTGTCCACATTGTTGTTGTCCCTCAGCTTACACATTTGTTTAAATTCTCAAGTTACAGCTTTTGTTCCATGTCCTTTTTTTGTATAATTATATGAAAGTATGTGTCTTCTATTTTACTAACATCATCAGATAGACTAGATGAGGAATTGTGGTGTAGCCTAAGCTCCTGTGTCTGCACCAAGTGAATTCATTCTAAGCCTCAGTGTTACTTTGTAATTATTTGCCTGATGGTGGTGTTTGGTGTGGGTAGAGAGAGTCATACAAGATGGAATGTTCTCAGCAATTCTCGTTGCCACAGCTCATGGGTCAGTTGACAGCATGAGTTTTGGACAGAAATTGTGTGCCAGGTATTGGACTTGGCACTGTGGATGGGACCAAGGAGATATAAGCTATGATCTCTGCTCTCTTGGGGCACACAGTCAAATTAGAGAGAGGCACAGGGCCGACAGTGGGGAACAGCACACCATGGAGCAGTTCTGAGAGGAGGAAGCTCTTAGTGGGGATTGAGTCCTCAGGGAGGACCCCAGGGAGGCCATGGAACCAGGAGGAGGATGAGTTGGTAGATAGGAGGAAGGCAGGCCTTGGGGCCCCACCTGGGCAGAGGCCAGTGAGAGCTCATGGTTTGGGGGAAGCAGATGCTGAGGTGGGAAATGAGGAGCCTTCTAGACTGTGGCCTGAGGCATGTGCAGTGAGGTCTGGGCTCACTGGCAATAAGGGCCCCTCTTCTATGGAGGGTGATGATTCTAGTGGCTCTTGCTCTCTCCTTAAAAATTAGCTCCATCCTTTCTCATGGCTGCTTATCTCCCAGTGGAGATACAAGCCTGACTTTATTTTATTGTTTTAGTTGAGTTTCAAGTGGGCTATTGAAGAACTTGCTCTCTGCGTGGATATGTCAATATATATGTACGCATATGTATGTTATTTTTAATCATGCAGCTCTTGGCATTTGCCCGGATCAGTTTATATGATTTGCAGTCACACTTACTCTAAAACCAATTAGCAGATTGAAAGATTTTCCTCTGTATGCTTTTTAGAATGTCAATAACAGGTTCTAATTACTTAAGGAATATATTGAGCTTCAGATTCCATTTGGACAATCTGTGAACAATTTATGATTTCTATAAGTGTTTTCTTATGCTTCGATCACGGGTGGTGTTATGTGCAGTGGTGTTGGTAGTAATTCAGTTTGCTCCTGCTTCCCCTTCCCCATTAGGGCCTGTCAGACTGTGGCTAGCTGGCGGGGCACAAAGACCCATCTTACACGCTGCTTCGGGTGTGGCGGGTTGGCTGGGCTCATGCTCTGGAGCAGCTTGCGGTCCCTAGCATGGAAAGTGAACCGCAGACAAATAAGGAGAGACACGAGCAGATGCCAGGTGGTGGGAGTGATGCTGTCGGAGAACAGTGAGGGGCTGTGCAGCAGGCACCAAGCCCATAGCAAGTTCAAGGCGGCAGAGAAAATTCCATCTTTTAAGGAGCTTCTTAGGTACTTGTTTTCTACTTCAGATGGACTAATTGTAGTTGGGAAAGTGAAGGCATTTCCTGATTCAAGAATTTAAACTGACTTTCTGGAAAGGTGGAAAGGTGGGCCCCCGTGTCTGGCCTCGAGGAAGTTGGGGCGGCAGCCCCCAGGCTGGAGCCAGTTTGGCCACCAAAAGCAGATGTGGTGGATGAGTTTGTGAGTGGTGTCTGCTGACACCTCTTCCTCTCTCCTGTCCTCTTGCAGCTGGGTGGTGATGAGAAGGTTCTGGAGAGCTGCTTGAGCCTGGGTGGCCACCGGGCCCCTGTGGTCACCGTGGACTGGAGTACTGCCATGGACTGCGGGACCTGCCTCACCGCCTCCATGGACGGCAAGATCAAGCTCACCACCCTCCTGGCCCATAAACTCTGATGGCCCTGCCCTGAGGGACACCCACAGCAGTATTATCCTGGGCGGGGGGGAGACACACGGTGGAAACGGAGCTCCACTGGCAGCCCCCTGCCGGCGCAGCAGGTCTTCAGGAGAGACTGTCTGAGGAGCTCAGGCACTGCCCAGCTGCGGTGACTGCATGGAGTCACGTGGAGCAGGTGGCTTGTGCTTCCCAGAGACCAGTGTCGTGGGCTGTGCCAGACGCATGCCTCAGAGGAAAGCTCCGGAAGAAGGAGAAACTGTGACAGCTGCTGTGTTGGCCCAGGAGAAATTGACAGTATTTTGTATATATTTGCTCATTTTTTTTCTTTTTTAAAAAAAGAGAATGCATTCGTGGTTTCCTTGGGGTCTTTCTAGGATGTGCAAGTCACTTTGCCCTGGCAGTAGTCAGCTGGGGGCTCCCTGCCCTTGGTCTGCGCACCCCAGTCCTTGCGCACCTGCGGCCCGAGGCTGCACTTCCGCAGCTGTGCCTATAGCTTTCCCGCACGGGTAGGATGTGGCCCACGGCTCTTGTCAGTTCTACTGGGGTAACTGACGTTTTGAGGTTCCTGTTTCTCTGGGCTCGAGTCAAGGCCAGAGAGTGTTCTTTCTCTTCCCTGAAAATTGGTGGCTTTTGTTACAGAAGCTTCTCAGGAAGAGGGCAGGGGCCGAGGCCTCTGCTGCTGGCCGCCCTCCTGTCCTGGTGGCTGCTGTTTCCCACGCAGGCTGAGAATCCATTGTCCAATATGCCTGGGACCAGAGGTGTTTCAGATTTTGGATTTTTTAATTTTATTTTGGAATATTGTAAATAATGAGATACCTTGGGGAGGGAACCCAAGTTTTTTTTTTTTTTTTTTTTGAGATAGAGTCTCGCTTTGTTGCCCAGGCTAGAGTGAGTGCTGTGGCGTCAGCCTAGCTCACAGCAACCTCAAACTCCTGGGCTCAAGCAATCCTCCTGCCTCAGCCTCCCAAGTAGCTGGGACTACAGGCATTCGCCACCATGCCCGGCTAATTTTTTGTATATATATTAGTTGGCCAATTAATTTCTTTCTATTTATAGTAGAGACGGGGTCTCGCTCTTGCTCAGGCTGGTTTCGAACTCCTGACCTCGAGCAATCCGCCCGCCTCGGCCTCCCAGAGAGCTAGGATTACAGGCGTGAGCCACCGCGCCTGGCGGAACCCAAGTTTTAACACAAAATTCATTTATATGTCATATACTTTATACACATAGCCAGAAGGCAATTTTTATACAGCCTTCTAAATAATTTTGCACATGAAACAAAGTCTTAATTGCAACTCATCACATGAGGTCAGGTGTGGAATTTTCCACTCTTGGTGTCACGTAGGCACTCAAAAACTTTCGAATTTTGGAGCATTTTAGATTTCAGGTTTTTGGATTAGGGATGCCCAAGAGCACCTCTTTCATTTGGTGGCTCCTCTCATTCCTTCAGCTGGACATCCAAGGAGGAAGGTGTCAGCCGCCTGTGCCGCCTGCGCCCCCTGCTGGTGGGTGTGGAAGGGGGTCAGAGAGGGCATGTGGGGTTCAGGCCAGCCCAGCTGTGGCACAGCTGAGCCTGACCAGCTGTGTCCACGCCCCTGCCTGAGGCCTGCCCTCTACTCCCTGGCTGGGGTGGGACCTGGGAGAGGCAGATGTTCCCACAAGGTGAGGAACTGAGAGCTGCTCCTGGAAGAGTCATGACAGGATGGTGGGCCTGGGCCTTGGGCTCTGACACTTGGCAGGCGTGAGCTTGTCCCTGAGCTGGGGAAGGCTGCAGCCGTGATTCAGTTTAGAGCCTCCCAGCCCGGTTCTGGGAGTGCAGGGCTGGAATGGGGAATACTCCTAGTTACTTTGGGAAGGGCACAGAGAAATTGGTACAAGCCTTGGCTCCATTTTGCTAGGTTTTGAGGGAAAAGTAGCAGGAATGTATGTGGCTTGATTAGGAGAAAACACCAGAGACAGAAGTAAATAGTTACCCATTTTTACTCATTTCCACTTTGGTAATCCTTCCCTCAGATGAAGAAACCAAGACTTCTCCATGTATTACTATATCTATATTATATAGTATATAGTATATTATAGTTATATATATATAATATTATATTATATAATATAGTATATACTATATTACTATACTTTCCCCATCTGCATTGAAACAGCAACCATATTTATCTCACCCAGTGATTCTGTAGGACATTTAAGAAGTGGTCATGGGTTTCATTTGGGAATTTAACTTTTCCTCTCTTTATCGTGAAGTTTCTGTCTGATTATCCATTCCCTCCTCTCAATACAGTCTCCACAGCTTGCCAAAATGGCTTTAAGGATTGCAGAGACACAAAGAAGCCCTTGAAGCCCTAGTGTCCCTACCTGTCCCACATCTTACCCCCTCCAGGATGAGCTCTCATCCTCAAATAAAGCATGTCAGAGCTCAAACTTATCTCTCCTTCAAATACCTGCTCAGTATCTACCCAAGCACCCAAGCAAGACTCCTCTGTTACCTTGGGTGAATGTTGCATAGAGGAAAACCATCAAGCCAGTCCAAGCCTCAGTCCTCTGAGCTGCACCTGGCCTGGTGTTGACCCTCTGCTCTGGCTGTGCACGTCCATATTTCCTGCCCTCTCCTCAGGTACCTGCCTGCACTTGGCTGCTTCTGCTCCGGGGACTCGGGCCAAAATCCAGCCCCTTAATGTGGCATTCAAATGCTTCAGGAGTTCAACATGGTGTCTTTTTTAAGGATATATACAGTGTGGGAGGACTAAATCTAGCTAATTGACATATGCATTACCTCACACGATAAATACAATTTTATCTGTCAGTTTGAAGACCAAAAACCCCTCAAATCCTTCAGGTGTTGACTCCAATCCATGCAAACCACATAGCTGTGATTCCTTACCCCTCCTGGGGGAGGGAGGATGGGTTTCTCTCCCTTCAAAAAAAGCTTTTAAGGCAGTCTTGTCTGCTCTTCAGGCCTTGTTTTCCAGCTGGCTATGAAAAGAGGTTTTAAGGAGAGATGCACAGGGGGTGGTACTGTTAGGGAAAAAAATTAATGGTACTCATTAAAACACAGTAAGGAAGACTTTATTTAGGATTATCTCAATAGGTCTAGGGAGCACTGCAGTGAGGTCTTCCAGTGGGGGAGAGACATTGGGCTCAAGTTCAAATACAGCATGGTCCAGTAGGAATTTACAGCCAAGGAGCAGGGTGGGGGCCTGGGGATAGAAAATTGCTCAGAGGAAGCATCAGGGATGAGGGGATTCTGGCTAAACCAACCTAACGGGGTTTCTTGCTGAGACAGGCCAGGGTGGTCAGACATCACCTGGTGGAGGAACCTGATAAGGTACCCAGGGTGATCTGATATCATGTAGGATGGGGGAGTGGTGCTTACCAACTGGATTTTACAAGGAAGTGCACACATGGGTCTAGTAGAAGATTAAGAAACCTGACCAAAGTTTGGCCAAGCAAAGAATCTTTGTCAGTTCTAATAGTAAGTATTTTCTTTTCCTTTATTTGCAAAACAAAATGATGCTTCTCAGCCCCAGTGGCAGCTGGACTTGGCCTTGCCCTGGCTCATAGCTTGTGAGAGGGAGGACCCTAGAGGTCAGTGACTGGAACACCTTCTGGTGGCGGAGGAGAAGCGCGTCCTGCCCGAGGGGGCTGCCCTCCTGAAGAGGCTGGAGGCGACCTGGTCCAACCTGCTGTGATCGCTGATGTATCTATCTCCTTAAGCCTTGATTCCTTTAAACTTTCCCCTGCAGCCCACTGCCCTAGGATGGAGGATTAGTATTCAGCAGCGTGGTGAAAGTGCTTTGGAGCAGCGGTAGCTAACCTTTTTGGCAGCAGGGACAGTTTTCATGGAAGGCAATTTTTCCACGGAGGCTGGGTGAGGGGGGATGGTTTCGGGATGATTGAAGCGCATTACGTTTATTGTGCACTTTGTTTCTATTATTATTGCATTGTAATATGTAATGAGATAATCGTACAACTCACCATGGGTTGGGGACCCCTGCTTTGGAGAAGCCAGAGGCACCTCGCTAGTGGAAGAAGAGCTCGGGCTCTGGTCTCCAAGCTCTGTGCATCTCTAGTGTGTGGATAGTAATCATTCTGTTATTAGCTGATTTGTTGGAGAGCACATTTCAAACAGCCCTCTCGATTTCTCATTTTAGGGGCAGACCGTGTCAGATCATCTTTTTTACTTCAAAATGCCCTAGGTGAAGGCTTCAGCTTGCGCTGGCGTTTTTAGTCATGTTTCCAACCTGGGGGGTTCTTTCCCAGCCTCTTTTAGGCTGCTTTAAGCCGTGTGATTTTTAACTAAAACTCAATGCTAATTCCACGGGACAACTGCAGAGCTCGGACCCAGGACACCTGGGCAGCGTGGTGGAGCCGCCCTGTACCCCAGTGAACCTCTGAGGCCACCCATCTGAATATTAGTTAGTGACGCCTACTTTAAGATAACACAGGTAAGCAGAGGCTCTAATTTCTCTTCCTGCACCCGAGGGGCTCGTCTTGCATCTCCGCCCCGGGATGCGTCGTCCAGCAGGGAGCGTCCAACTTGGTTTCTGTGGGAATCCCCGGCGGGATTCCCCAAAATACAGAGCCCCTTCCCTTCCCCTAATTTCTGATTCAGGGGCTCGGGAATTGACACTTCTGCTTTCCATCAGCCAGGCGGCTCCGCTCCCCTAGCGCCAGCAGCGGGCGGGAGCCCCTGGGACCCGCAGCGGACGCGAGCGTGGCGCGCGGCCTGCAGGGGGCGCTCCCGGGCTTCCGTGTCCGCGAGCACCCGGGAGCCGGGACCGGAGGGGGCGGGACCGGAAGGGGCGGGGCCGTGCTGGGTGCTGTGTGAGTCGCGGGGTCTGGTGCCGGAGTGCGCGGAGGTTGGGCTGGGCCGGGGTCACGGGGCTCTGGGGTCTCGGGGACACGGGTCGCACGACCGGCCCGGATCGGCGTCTCGGCTGCGCTCCGGAAGCCAAGAAGGGGGCGCGGGGCCCGGGGGAGGCAGGGCGCCGGGCCGGAGGAGCGCGCCACCGGCGGCGGGCCTGGCCTCGGGCGGAGAGCCGTCCTGCCCCGAGCGCCCGGGCCTGGGGCCGGGTCGAAGGAGTCGGTGCAGCCAGTCCCCGGGCCTGGGCAGCGTGGCCTCGCGTGGGTGCTTCCGCCGCGTGCTCCCTTCTGCAGCCTCGGCTCCCCGCGCAGGGCGGCACTGCGGGTCGGTGCGAGCGCAGTGACCTGTCCGGGGAGCGAGCGGCGGGCTGCGAACTAGCGATGCTGGCAGATCGCGTTCGTGCGGGGCCTCCGTTTCATCCAAGTAGCGGGGAGCTTGGGATGAGGTTTTCCAGGGTCCCACGGGGCTCGACATCCTGTGAGCACTGAGCTCCGGAGGACGTGCTTCCGGGAGATGCTGCGGCCCTCCCTTGCGGCCGCGAAGCGGGGCGGGCAGGCAGGGGTCGGAGCCTGTAGGACCTGCCTGTTACTCCTGGATGACTGATTTCAGACTTCTGTGCCCATGTTCTAATTAACTAAGTCTCAGTTCCTTTTTGTAGAACGCACTAAATATCCACCTCAGGGGCAAGTTTCTGCCTGCATAGACTACAACACTTTGCGCTCTGTTGGTCATTAAACGGCCGGAATAACCGTTATCACCGTCTGAATTCTGACAGAAATGAAGGCACATTGGCAAGGGTCTATGCTCTGGCCGGACAGGTGTGGACGGTGGCCTGCTAATTTTTTTCTTAAGCTGTAAGCAGCTATCCTGGGTGAGCAATAAATTGTCAAATTATGACTCAGAGAGGACTGTCTTATTTTTTGCTGACTACCTTTTTCTGGGCAAACCTTTGTTTCAGTAAGATCTTAGGAGCTTCTGGGTTGATTCCCAAGCGGAAGGCAGAGACCTAGTCCCATTGTCACAGCCCCTTCTCTCTGGGTGGGGACTGGGCTTCAGGACTGAAGGGCTGAGGCAGAACAACAGGTAGGGAAGAGAGACGACGCCAAGTTAGAGCAGAGGCTGCCGGTTCCGCGATGAAGGAGGGGTGGATTCTGCAAATCAGGGACTTGGGATTCTGCCCAGTGTAGTTACGCTCCCTATCCCCTACTGCTGGTAAAGTTTCACCAATTGGAAGTATCTTTAGGTAAAAGGAGAGGTATATTGGCCAGTGAAACCTTATTGTGAATCAAAATGGCCTCAGGCCAGGAGTTCTAGACCAGCCTGTGTAACATAGCAAGACCTGTCTCTACAAAAAATTTAAAAATTAGTGGAGTGTGGTGGCACGAGCCTGTAGTCCCAGGCTGAGGCTGGAGGATTGCTTGAGCCCAGGAGGCAGGAGTTCTAGGTTGTAGTGAGCTCCAGCCTGAGCAACAGAGGGAGATGTTGTCTAAAAAAAACAAAAAACCCGGATGGTCCAAGTGGCTCAGTGGCTCAGTTACAAGAAACCCCGAGACCATCCTTGGAGAGAAAATGAGTATCTGGAGTTGGGGCAGATGAGGGAGCAGTCACTGAGAAGTGTTTTAGGGGTTAGGTATGCTGGGCACCCTGGGGACAGTGGCATTTAGGGTGGTGAGGCAAGGGACTTTAAAGGGCTCTGCCACCTCTCCTCCTTTCCCTGGGGAGGGTGTTCGTCTGTCTCCCTTGCTGACCCCATTGCTGAGGAGAGGAGGCTGCTGGGAGGCATTTCTGCTTGTCTCTAGCTGCCTGTGTGGGGCACCTGGCACGGGTGCAGGTCCCAGGGCCCTGTCTCCCAAGCCCATTGTGCCGCCCTCTACCCACACCTGCCTGCCAGCGGCCATCTGAGTCTAACCCTGCTCACCCTCTGGGTCACCTCTGGCCTGCCCTGCCTAGTGACTGGCTGATGACTGGAAGTATTCTAGCTTATTAGAATTCACTGTACTTTGTTCTTTGTAAGATTTAAAGGTTGACTCCCATCATGGACAAATAGACCTATAATTCCCGGTGTGATAAGAGAGTGGGATTTGCTTTTCTGAATTAGAAAAGCAGGTCATTAAGCTTAGGTCCTGATTCCTCTTTGTGAAAAAGGTACAGAGATGGAAAGCTTAAAATCTGAGAATAAA
Organism: Microcebus murinus; assembly: GCF_040939455.1. Lineage (NCBI taxonomy): Eukaryota > Metazoa > Chordata > Mammalia > Primates > Cheirogaleidae > Microcebus > Microcebus murinus. The sequence goes on along the minus strand of NC_134112.1, from coordinate 86,294,382 downwards.
AAGAGGGTCCTTCCCTCATGGATGACAGCCTCAGAGGCTGAGAAGAGAGTGGCGCCGGTCAAGACCCCCAAGAGGAGGAGAATGGCAGCGGTGCCGGTGGCAGCAGCAAGGTGGGACAACCTTTGGTCAGAGGGCTCCCAGGGGAAACCCAGAGTTGGGGGATGGGGGCTCCCAGTCACTGGGCCCGGTCATCAGTGTGGGCAGAACAGCGAGGTGGGTGGGCAGTTCAATCTAACAGTCTCTCCTTGAGCTCTTAGGAGGTGTAGTGGGCGCAGGCAGGAGGCAGAGAGAGCTGTCCCCTCCCAGACAGGTGCTCGCTTCTGCCTCTGCGTTGGTCCATGCCCTGCCGTCAGGCCTTCGGTTGTCAGCACACAGACGTCAGCCACGCTCTCAGAGGGCAGTTGTCCAAGATACCAGTCTCTTCCTTTGCATCAAAATTGTATTCTAACATCAAGCGGGCAAATCCATGGACCAGAGTGTTGGGTCTCCTGCTCCCCCTGTGTGTGGGCAGACCTTTAGGGACACACAGGAGAGCAGCAGGTGGCGGGGCCAGTGGGAAAGCAGCAGCAGGGGATGGGTGGGTTGAGGGGCAGCAGTTTGTGGAGATGGGTCTCAGGCCACAGGCATCCGGTGGGAGGAACATCCCTGCTACCCTCCTGGCAGGGCACTGGGCGCCCAGGGCTCCCTCTCTGGCCCCTTCTTTTCTAAGGTTTCTTAGCTGACCAGCCGTCCCTCTGGGACTGCTGCAGTCTTCCCCTAAATGTGTTCATGCATCTGGGCACGTTGCAGTCCAGTCTCAGCCTGACGGCCCTGCCCGCTCGCTCTCGGGAGCCAGCCACCATTCCCTATTTCCCTCCTCATGGGGAGTTGGCAGAGGGTGAGCAGCCCCCAGTGTTGTCTCCGTGAACCCCTGTGCCAGTCACCGGCCTGCAAGGATGAGGAAGTCGTATTTGTGCCCAAGGAAGCCCCTCAGCTCAGAGGCGCCGGTGCCCTCATCTTGGTGGGAAGGCTGGGGGACGAGACCCTGTTGCTGTCGTCTTGTTCTCTTTCTCCTCCCCGTGAGACCTGAGACCCTCTGTCCCCATCTGTGGCTTTGTGTCTTGGTTTCAGACCGCCCGCGGTGAGGACTGTGTACTGCATGAGTGAGGCGGAACTGGTAGACGTCGCTCTGGGGGTCCTGATTGAGGTAAAGTCACCTGTGTCTCTTCTTCCTCTCGGGACCGGAAGCTCTTCATGGGCAGAACCTGGGCTAGGCCTTGGTCCAGCAATAAAAGAGACGTGGCTTCCGCGGGAACCCTCCTCTGTCAGCCTCTCCCCACCCGGCCTTGCCCAGCTCTCCTCTCAGCCTCTGCCCCTGTGGGAAGCCCTGAGGGCTGTGCTGTGGGGCTGGACCCCACCCGGGAGGGTGTGGGTACTCGAGGAGAGTGTCTGTTTGGGGCGACCGTGGCAGTGTGCATGAGGAGGGATGCAAGTGTTTACCTGTTTGTGTTTGCAGAAAGGGTCTCAGTTGGGTGAGATGGACTCTTAGCCACCCCATCTCTCCTGTGCACAAGGCCACTGCAGTTTCCTGGCTTCCTGGAGTAGTAATTACTGCATCGCCTTAATGTTGTACAGCACTTTATAGTTTATAGGGGCTTCAATATCGTGTATTATCTCATTTAATCCTCGTGATAACCCTGGGGTATAGTTATTTCAGATTCTATTATCCCCAGGAAATTGGCTCTGAGACTTTTCCGTAGTTCCATAGCTAATAAGTGACCAAGTGTGGGCCCACACCCAGGTTTTGTGTCCTGGGCTCCTTCCATTCTGTCACCCTGCCTTTCCAGACCCATTTTTTCTATTTGTTTCTTTTTGCTTTCTACTCAGCTGTTCCTCATGCCCCTGCCTGCTTCCCTCCCGAGTTGGTTGATTTCTTCAAGGGCTGCGACGAGGTGGTTGGGGTGGGGGAGTAGGGTGAAGAGAGGGTGCTCACGGTTTGGGAGCAGGGCCTGGCCTGGCCACTCGCTGCTTGGCAGTTGCTTCTGGGTACGTCCTACGTCACTGACAGACAAGCCAGTACGTGAGGGAAATAAAGCCTGTACGCTATAAAGCCTGCCGCCTCTTCTACTCCACAGAGCCGCAAACAGGAAAAGCCGTCTCCAGTGGGCGCTGATAAGCCGGAGCTCTCCCCCACCTGCTCTGTGTCCCCTCACACGAGTTCCGGGAGCGGCAGTGAGGAAGAGGACAGTGGGAAAGACACCCATGACCCAGGCCGCAGCCCGTCCCCAGGGCCAGGGCGTTCTGACGCTGCCTGCAGCAGGAGCCCCAAGGAGGACGAGGATGTGTTAAAATACGTCAGGGAGATATTTTTCAGCTAAGGGATGAGCTGCTAACTGGACTTTCTGCTGAGAGCAGCTGGAGGACAGCTGGACTTCTGCAGGGGCTGCTGGGGGCTGTCCCCAGGGTGTAGAGGGAGCCATCTGTGCTCCCACCTCTGCGTCTCCCTGGGCCTGGCAGCTTCACCTTGGGCCAGGAGCCCCAGGACGCCTGGGCCTTGGGGCTGTCGTTTTGAGTGTGTGGAAGGGAGGACTCAAATTGAGTTCTCATTGTAATTCATCTCTGCACTGTGCCCTCTCCCACTCACAGCATCTGGGTTTTATTAAACAATCATCTGTTTTATTCAGTTACCAGGTTCCAGGGAACAGGAGGTCATACAGTGGTCTAACTTTTTGGAACCAAAGAGACAATACTTTTCAAAGAACAGTATGGCTGCTATTATGGTGTAATTCCTACAGTTTAGTCAGCATGATCTATCCTGAGGAGGAAGCCTATTTTAAAAATAGTTCCCATCACAAGGTGATCAATCAGTGAGCTCTCAGCCCTCTAACCAGCGTGGAAGGCAGACCAGCTGCCCACAGTTCTCTGCCCTGTCTGGGAGCTTGAAGGTCACAGTGCACAGGCCAGGAAGCCAGACAGGCCTCCCGGGCCTGCCTTCCACCTGGTGGCCTGCACGTTGGCCCCTGGGCAGCTGTAAAGCAATAGTGGGACAGGAGCGTGGACGAGGCACCAAGGACGAGAGATTACACCAGAGCCCATGTAGAAACGTGTTCTCTGTATTCGCTGTGGCTTTTGGCAGGCATAGAGTAAGTCATTTGCCATACAGGTTTTCCAATATACAGGTGCTGAAAAATGCACAAAATTCCCCAATGTGTAAGTCATGCTTACATCCCTCCCAGTTCCAGTTGAGAAGTGAAGGGATGCGGCATCCTGGTCACCTTCCCTTGTCCAGGATTTGGTGTACTTCTGGGTCTCATCACAGGAATGATTTACCAGTGACTGCTCTTTCAGGTCCAGGGCCTTTTCAGGGGAGCCTTCAAAGCCGCCAAGGCTTCTCTTTGTGCCCATGTGTTCTGTCTTTGTGGAGTCCTTCTGATCATTCCTGGGCCTTTGGCAGCAGAATCCCAGAAGGGGGCTCATCTCGGCCCACTCACTGCAGATCGGGGAGCAGAAGCTTGGTAACGTGGGCCTGAGGGACACCACAGTGCTCTTCCTTTTACTATCCCCATTTGTAGCCATAAAACTTCTGGGCTCCAGTTTGGCATTTGGCTAATCAGCCTGGGACAGAAATCCTTACCTCTTACCCCACTCCTGAGACTAGAGTAGGAGTTGCTCAGATCAGTTAATTAAAGCAGGAATTCGTGTGACAATGAGCTGCGTGGTTTTATAGTGTTCTTGGAAGTCCTGAAGGACAGACAGTCCTATATAAGAAGCTGCAGGTGCTCCAGCCTCCCTTACTGCCTCTCGGCCTCCTTGATGCCAGGGCCCCACCTGCTCTGCGGTGGGATCCATCTGCCGGAGCTTGAGATCAGCATTAGCTATGAAACGAGATGGCTGAGCAGACACGCCACCTTCTCCAAGTGGTTGGAGCTGAACCATTGCAATCTCATGAGCCTCTAGACAGGACTAGCAGCTCTCAAGCTGGCTCTTGTCTTTCTTGGCCCTGGGAGGGAACACAGCTGTGGCCATTAGCAAGAGGATAAGCAAGGCCTGGGCACTGCCCAGAGCTAGAAACCCAGGCCCCAGGAGAGAGAGACTGAGCCACTTCCACACATAGGAGAGGAAGAGGCCAAGGCCACTGGCCAGCAGCGTGGAGGCCACTGCCAGGAAGCCCACTGCCAGCTGCCACTCTCCTTCATCACCGTTGCACCAGGCCAGGAGGAGAGGCAGGGGGACAAAGAAGGTGAGGACCAGGGCCCCGTACACACCAAGCCTGGCCAGGGCCAGGCCAACCCGAGGCATTCCCAGGGCCTCCAGCTCAGGGAACTGGAGACACTGTAGGGAGCTGGTGTCCTCGTTCCACAGGCAGAAGTTGTAGAAGCCGATTCTCAGGTTGGGCAGGTCAGTGAGGTTGCCAGCTTTCCAGAGCAGAGCGTAGAAGAGCAGGGAGAGGACCACGACTGCGAGGATCAGGATGCTCAGGAACGGCAGGTCGTGGCGCCACTGTGGCCTTGAGATGGCCATCTCTCCTTCCCTTTGCAGTGGGACCTGCAGGGAAACCACACCCGTGAGTGTTCGCCTCTCCCTTTGGCATTCCATAAAAACCCACGGTCAACTTCCCTTCTGCCCTGCCGGCCACCAAGGACAAGAAATCTGAGGTAACCTACAGCCAGGACCCACTTGCTGCATCATCAGCTGCCTCTCTGGTTTCAGGTCAGGAGGAAAGTCGCTCCCAGGCAGCTCTGAAGGTCTGAACTGCCTTAACTGAAGTGCCCTTTGGTCAAAGGCTTTGCTGCAGCCCAAGTACAACAAAAGCAATCCACTGAGAACATTTGTGAGGGAGTTTCCTAGATCCTTATCCATCGTGGATTTCGACTGAGGTGAAGGACAAGGCTCACTCTTGTTGGGGACCTGAAGGTGGAGGAAGGTGCTGGGTTTCACCACGGTTGCCATGACAGCCACCATGGTTGCTATAAAGACTATCCATTGCTGGGCCATAAATCAATCAAAACACAACTGTGCTTGGAGCTGGGCACTGGCGTGTTTTCAGAGCTGTGCAGCTCACTGTCATGTGAGCCTGGGCGGAGGTCTGCTACCACACCCACCGTGGAATTTTATCTGCTGTGCTTTGGGAACTCACTGCTGGGTCAAGACAAGATGTCACCAGGCAACAAAATCACATTGTACGTGGTACTCATTACTTTTAAAAGTCTACAATTTTTCTTGACAACAGTGATATATGTTAATTATGGAAAACTTAGAAAATATTTTTAAAAGATAAAAAATAACCTTTTATCTCACCCCACAGATAGAACCACTATTATTTAATTATATCGTAACTATTTTTTTTCCTGTGCTGATGTGCTTTTACATAATCATACTGTTGAATGTAATACCTTTTCCCACTGGATATCGTGGACATTTTTCAAAGCTGTTAAATATTCTTCAAAATCAGTGACTGCACAATAATTCCTGTCATAGAATTATCTATTACACTATTATTAATCATTTCCATTTTCACCATTATAAGTGACAGTTAATGAAGATGCTTATATGGGCCTTGTTTGGAATCTGATTTTTCCTTAGGCAAGGTACCTAAAATACAATCATTGGGTCAAGGGTAGAAATATCTTTTTAGTGCTCTAACTGCATATTGCCAAAATGACCTAGAGAAAACTTGCTAGTTCTAGTCCCTCTAGTTGTATATAAAAGTGGCCATTTCATTATACTATTATTCTTTTAAAGAATCTTTCCACTTTTTAATCAGAAGGGCTTTGTCAAGTTGGCCTCTGAAACAGCAATCTGCATGTCTATTTTGTAATGTGGAATAAAACAGCTGTTTACATCCAGAAGTGATGAGCAACACGGTCCTGCGGGCTCTGTGAGGCACAAGGCACTGGGGCCACGATCCAAAATGGCCCGGAAGCCCCAGCCAGCAGTGTCACATAGTGTCCCCCAGTGAAGGGAGTGGTGGGCCTGGGGAGGGACCTGGAGACTACACAGTCCTGATCAACTTCTGAGGGGACTCCGCAGGGGCACGGCCTCCTCTTTCCCAAAGCTGACTGGAGGGTCTGTCTGACCCCATTACACTGCATTTGTTCTACAAGAATATTTAGGGACCAAATAGAACGAAAGAACAGGGACAGGCTGAGGGAGGGCTGCTCCATTGTGTGTGCCAAAAATGAGAAGGGAAATTTACCAGCGAGTCCTTTGGCAGAGCTCTGGGCGTGCTGCTGGCTGGCTGCAAGCAGGGTCCTGTTGGGACAGTGGGCCTAGGTCTACGCTGCCACTGCCTCACCCCGGACACCGTGGGCCTGGGCCTAGGCAGCACTGGGCAGTCTGCCCGGTTCCGCCGTGGCTTCTGCTCCAGAGGAGACACTCAGAGGGGAGGAACGAGGCCAGTCCCAGCGAGGCCCTGGCTGCTGCCTCTCGTGGTGGTAGGGACAGAAGCAGGTTGGCAGCACTAACCACAGGAAAAGACAATGGGGCGGGGTGAATGCGAGCAGGCCAATGAGCGTTTAGAACCAAACCTGCAACAGCAGGAACTTGAGGTCAGGGACTTTTCCTGGCCAGGAGCCTGTGCAGAAACTAGGAGCTCGTGACTTTCCCTCATTAATATATATTAGCATGGTAAAAATCACGCCCACCAGCGCCATGACAGTTTACAAATGTCATGGCAACTCCTAGAAGCTACCCTATAAAGATAAAATTGGGAAGTGCCCTTAGCTCCGAGAACTCTTCACCCTTTACTCAGAAAAATAATGAATATTCTGCCCACCCTTTAGCATATCATAAGGTGTAGACGAGAAAGTAGAAGTGTGGTAAGGACCCAGGGTCTTCTCCACTTGACAGATCCATTTGCCCTCTGGAAACGTACTTCTCTTTGCATGCTTGAAGCCTGCAATAAAAGCCGCTTCTGTGGAAGTACTCAGTGTCTGTGATCACTCCATCATATTGTCCCTGCTTGTGATTTTTCCAAGCAAGGAGCCAAAGAACTGGGGCTGCACCTCTCAAAAATCAACCCTGACATGTGGCACCACCACCCACTACCGCTCAAAGGCTCTGGAGGCCTGAGAGGCCGAAGACCCTGGTTTGAAGGTAGTTGGGAGATTCTTGGAGCAATCATGCTTGCTACAGAAGGATTTATTAGGAATTAAAAAGGGAGCTTTAGCCCATATGGTATTAGGCTGGTATGATAAGGAGTTTCAACCAGTGCTCCCATGGCATGGGAAAGATTCACAACAGGAACACATTTTGTCTGGTTTTACATATTTAACAAATGTGTTTGTAAAAGCCTGTTTCTGTGTTTTTAATGTTTTTTTTTTATAAACAAGTATTTTAAGGTGTGGCATGGATTTCCAGCATGGGAACACTGATTTAGTTACAGTGATGTGCTGTGGGAAGTAAGGTTTGACATGCCTTCATTGCCCAGGAACCACCCGGGATGGGAGTTGGGGTGCCTTTGTTTCAGTGCTCCCTCTCGTTTCTCCCATTTAAATTCTGTTACATTTGGGATCCAAAAAATCATTATTATTAAACATTTTCGCCTTGAAAACAGAGCTCAACTTAAAAAAATGAACGTGACTGCTCAGGGGGAGAGATTGCATCAGACGCCTAGCTGAAGCTCCTGCCAGGGCCCGAGCCTTTGTTTTGACTTCCTCATTTTCTCAACTGACCTCTTGGGGTTTTAAATGGAGAGTGGAACAAAATAAAACTGGAGCCAAGAAGCCCAGGACCAGGCACGTGGAGAACGTGGCAGTCCCGGGTTCCCTTTTTTTTCTCATCTATGTTCAGTCCCAGCTCCTGCACCCATACTTGAGGCTCTCCCCCATCTGCTGCGATTTGGCACTTGCAGTTCTCTGCGAGGCCCAGCTTCCACCCTGCTTTGGCTGTGCCCGTTCCTATCAGCCCACCCTGAGCCACTCCTCAGCCCCTAAAGTCCTGCCCTATCTTCTGCTTCCCTCAATCCTATTAGTGCTGCGTGGCCATTTGTGGCTCCTTCAGCCCACACTGGTTTAGCCATGATTAGAATGTGCTCTCCACCAGAATGTGATCTCTGAGGAACAATCTTTATCTCTTTTGCTATTCTGATGCACAGTAGGAGCTCTTTTTTTCTTAACAAATGAATGAAGATGCCATGTAGTCTCCCTGCATTCTTTTGTGTGCACATCTTAGTTGCACATCTTAACAGGGCAGCAGAGCTACTTGAGTCTTGGCCATGTTTTATGTCTCACACGTGCTCAGCACAGTGCTGGAATGGTCCATCTATGTTGGAAATAGAGACAGACTGTTGTTCAAGAGCTCATGTGCAGAGAGGTTGGAGGCTAGTACTTGCTTCCTTTCCTAAATGGTTTGCAGTGGCAACACATGGCTCTTTGGTTGGAAGCCCCCTTGACACTCTTCTCTGCTGCCCCAAGGGCAGGCCTGTTTTTGTGGTTTCTAACAATCTTGGTAATCAGGCTTTCACCACAGTGAGCTTTTTAATTCCCTTTAATGATAAGTGATTGCTTCCCTCAGAGGGCAAAAGGGGAGACTACTGAGTCACTGTGGCCATTTTTTTTTTCTTTTGAGACAGAGTCTCCCTTTGTTGCCCAGGCTAGAGTGAGTGCCATGGTGTCAGCCTAGCTCACAGCAACCTCAAACTCCTGGGCTCAAGCAATCCTGCTGCCTCAGCCTCCCAAGTAGCTGGGACTACAGGCATGCGCCACCATGCCCGGCTAATTTTTTCTATATATATTAGTTGGCCAATTAATTTCTTTCTATTTATAGTAGAGACGGGGTCTCGCTCTTGCTCAGGCTGGTTTCGAACTCCTGACCTCGAGCAATCCGCCCGCCTGGGCCTTCCAGAGAGCTAGGATTACAGGTGTGAGCCACCGCGCCCAGCCTTACTGTGGCCATTTTTAGATGAACTTTTCCTGTTTATAATATGGTAATACGTGCTGATTGCAGAAAACTAGAAAATATGTGAAAATGTAAAGAGATTAAAAATTATCTATAACTTCAGGTCATAAAAATAACCACTCTTTGCAGCACATTTCTTTTTATAATGTTGTTTTATATAGTTGAGATCAGATAAATATATGTTTGTATCCCATTTTGTGAACATCATTATCTCAAGAATGAGAAATGTTTCCTAAATGCTATCTTTGAGGGCGGCATATCGATGTATCATAGTTGATAGTTTTTATATGTTATGCTTTATAACATTATTTTGTAATATTATAATATAAACAATGCTATGGTGAATATGTTTATGAGAAGACCATCTATACTGTTTCTTTTGTGAAGTGCTATTAGTTCTGCTTTTTTAAAAAAACATTTTGAGTTTTCATTTTTGATTGTTGCTCTGTATGAGCCCTTTATAAATGAAGACTGTTAGCCTTTTGCTATCATAATTGTCATAGGAGAGCATAAACCTTTTGCTGCTCTAGGAGCCCTGGACCAAAACACAGATTTAGACTCCAGGTCTCTGTGTGGATGTGACTGTTGTCACTCAAGAGCCACAGTGTGAGCCAGGCCTCAGGAGGGAGATAATTTCTGCTCAGAGGGGAAGCAAATTCCTGATTAGGGAAATAGATGGAAAATCTTCTTAGGAGATTACTTTAAGGCAGGTTTTTATTTGTCTGTTTAAGCATCTCTAAAATTTTTATTCCAATATAGGAGAATGGGATGGTGGGCTGAAAGAGACACAGCATTGTATCATTTAATTCTGCATTATGTTCTTGTCAGGTTCATAGCAAAAGAGTGAAACTTTCATGAGGCTGTGACTGAGGGACAATTAGAATTCTGGCAGATTGTTACATTAAAATCCCTCTGTCTGTCTGTGGTGCTGGGTAACAGGAGTGTCGTACACCCAACAGGCAGAGAAACAGAATGAACTGGAGAATTTCCTAGCTTACATTAGCATTTCAGCCGTAGCTCTGAACACAAATGGCACCTCCCTAAGAAGGAGCCACTTCTTACCTATAAGGAATACTTGAGTAGGGTTGAATGAGCAGGGAGACCATTTCTTGCTTTTGACTTGCTTATTGTCATATCTTTTTGGCCTAGTAATCCCACTTTTATAAATCTATCCTAAAGCAGCAATCAGAAATGCAGTCAATGATTTATACATAGGTATGTTCATCACACTATAACTTTCGACAAAAAATAGGAAGCAACTTGAATGCTAAATATTAGAAGTAAATTAAGACATACCAAGATGGTGAAACACCATGCAGCTTTTAGAAAAAGCAGATATAAAATCACCTTACAGAGTGTGACTACATCTACATACAGATGCATAGAAGAAACAGAATAAGGGCAAATTTTTAAATGTTAATATTATCTGTGGTATCTCTGGATGCTGGCATTATACGCAATTGTTCTCTTTTGCATTAGAAATATTTCCAGAATTATGTACTATATTTATGAAAAAGTAAAAATTATAAAGCAATCGTAAACAACCTTAATAAGTAGATAAAGCAGGTCCAATCTGGAAAGAAATTTGAGTAGGGGAATATGTGCAAAATTCAAAAAAGAATGTCACATGAACTGAACCTCAGACAAGAGATTGTTGGAGGGAAGGGTTTATGGAAAAACGATACTGAAAAATGTACTTTCGTTGTCCTAAAGGAAGAAGGAAAGAAGGAAATATGCATTTTTTTATCTCTTGCAAAGAAGATTTTACAAGTGAAGAATTGTAATGGAAGTTATTAGTGAAACTAAGCCCACATTTTTAAAAACAATCTCTTAAGATATGCACCAGGAGAACTAAAATTCCACCATGAACTTCCATCCGGGCATGAAAAACAATATAGTACAATAACATAGAGTCAAAAAATCTCTTAGACCCTATTATATTATTTGAGGCAAGAACACAGGTCTTTCTGACAGTCTTAATTCTGTGTGTATTTTAAGGTTTCACAGTGTTGTAACTACCTTTGAATAATAGTTTAGCTACTGCTGGTCAGTGGCTCACTTTTGTTTGACACTGTATTTTGATGAACAGCGTGTTTCACAAGCCAAGGCATTTATTTGTACAGACTGTGTGCAAGCCCCTGTGTATTTCTAACCAGTTATACTGGCATTCCCTTGATTATTTTTGAGGCCAGAGATATACAGGGCAATGCTGAAGAGAGCGGAAGGAAGGAGAGCTGGAAGTAAAGTGGGTAAGATTTGGCAGTTTCAGGCATAATCTAAGGACTCGCAACTATAGAATGTGAAGATTTAGCTTTCTTCTTCCCATCTCTGTGTTCTACATTGTGATTCCTACCTCCCTCTGTCCAAATTACTTATATTGTAATTTCATTTAAATCAATATTCAGTGTTTACAATATTATGACTATGTAATGGGGGGTAGATCATACAGAGGAGAGGGAGGGAGGAAAGGTCCCTCCCTCTGAACAACCAATTATTTCCCCTCTACAAATTGCTAGAATGTGAGATATCTGAGAAGAAAACAAAATTGTCTCGCAAGGTGATGGGCACCTGGGCAGGCTGCAGTGCTTGTAGGGTAGGTACTCACAAAAAGAAGGTGCAGAGCCCACAGGAACCCTCGTGGAGTGGAGGAGCAGGAAATCGGGCCGTCTGGTTGAATCTTCCTTGTCGCTGGCTTTCTGATGTCAGGCTCCAGAAGGGAGGACAGTGGACAGGGAAATGGCAGAGAGATGCAGTCCTGAGCTTGTGCCCTGCTTGCACTCGCAGTTGTGTCTAAGTAAACAGCTCTCTGAACTTTGGTACATTTGTGCTGATGTCACTATCAGCTGATTTCACTTTCGTTTTGCTGGTGGCTCGTGACTTTTCAGAAATAAGGTAAACAATATTTTGTAGTTCATCATCCCATATTGTTTACCCACACTATAGCCAGCAAACCAACTGATTTGAAGAGCCAGGTAAGTGTCTTGATTATATCCACAATAATTTCAGAAAAGAAAGTAGCCAAAGAACTCTCAAGGCTCCCAGTGATTTAAATTCCAAGATAAACACAACCTAGGATCTTATTTGGAAGGGACCTTCAAGATCATCTGGTCCAAGCTCCCAGCTAGTGAAGCCGTCAGGACCCAGGTCACCTCCTATGCATTTCTTGGGAAGCAGCTGTCTTCCGTCCCACCATTTCCCGCCCCTTTTTAGAAATCAACTTTGTTATGATGACCAGGCTTCTCTGGACACAAAACTTTGTCTTCTTAGTATTCTCACTGGGGAATTTAGGCCCATGTTGGAGCAGCTGGAACATCTATTTTATTTCACAATAAGAGCAGAACAAAGCTTTTAGTTTTGTAATCATGGAGGCTCCTTGACAGAGTTTAAAAATTATCTGCTCACTGGGCCAGCTGGACATTTGACTGGGGGTTAAGCTTAGTGAAATCAGTAGACAGCTACGTAATAATTTGTAATAATTTTTCTGAATCCTTCAGGGTTTCTCTTCCCCTCCTCCTGCCTTTTCCCCAAAGGAGAAGTTCTTTGAACTGCTACATCCTTCCCCCTCTCCCCTCCCCCTTGGTTCATTTAAACTCAAACTCTAAAAAGAGGTGATGTGATCTAGGCACACATTAATAGTAATGGTAACTATTATTATTAAGAGCAGAATTTCTGTCTATTTAGTCTAGCCTTCCTATGAATACCTTCAAGACAGAGACAAAATTAACTTTTAGGTACTAATATGAACTAGTTACTGTGAATACTGGTGAGTGAAGTGCTATAGAAGAGATAGAAATATATACCTATACTTAAAAAATTATTTGAAGTTATAATGCACATAGTTTTTAAAGAGCCAAACAGTTCTTCAAAGTGTGTTATGAAAATCAGCCATCCCAAATTCTTCCTTTCTCCTTATTCTGAGGTAAGTACTTTCACCTGTTTTAGCTGATTCTGTAGGTATCCACCTCAGTCCTCTAAATGACATGCTTTGATTGGTACTTCTCGGTTTTTCATTTTCAGGTATAACCTATTAACTACCAACTATAAATAGTGATGATTTAGCTTTCTTCTTCCCAACTCCGTGTTGCAGGGGTTTGCTTTCTATCTCCCTCCTCTATCCAAATTGGTTATATTATAATTTTGTTTAAATCAACATTCAGAGTTTATAATATTGGGACTATGGACAGGGACACTTCATTTTATTGCACTTTGCTTTACCGCACTTCTCAGATATTGCATTTTCTACAAATTGAAGGTTTGTGGCAGCGCTGCATTGAGCACATCTTTTGGCACCATTTTTCCAACAGCATGGGCTCACTTCCTGGCTCTGTTTCACATTTTGGTAATTCTCACAAAATTTCCAACTTTATTATTCTATCTGTTGTGTTGATCTGTGATCAGTGATCCTTGATGATACCACTGTAATTGTTTTGGGGCACCATGACACACATTCATATAAGATAGTGAACTTAATAAATATAGTGTGTGTGTTCTGACTGTTTCACCAACCAGCCGTTCCCTGTCTCTTTCCCTCTCCTTGGGCCACCCTTTTCCCTGAGACACAACAAATATTGAAATTACCTTGCAGTGGCCTGTAAGTGTTCAAGTGAAAGGAAGAATCCCACATCTCGCACTTTAAATCAAAAGCCAGAAATGATTAAGCGTAAGTGAGGATGGCATATTGAAAGCCAAGATAGACTGAAAGGCCTCTCCATCAAACAGTTAGCCAAGTTGTTAGTGCAAAGGAAAAGTTCTTGAAGACAATTAAAAGTGCCACTCCAGTGAACACACAATGATAAGAAAGTAAAACAGCCTTATTGCTGATAGGGAGAAAGTTTTAGATATCTAGATAGATCATCAAACTAGCTACAAAATTCCCTTAAACCGAAGCCTAATCCAAAGCCAGACCCCAATTCTCTTCAATTCTATGAAGGCTGAGAGAGGTGAGGAAGCTGCAGAGCAGAAAGAAAGCTTCAAGCTAACAGAGGTTGGTTCATGAGATTTAAGGAAAGGAACGGAAAGAAGCCATCTCCATAACATAAAAGTGCAAGGTGAAGTGGCAGATGCTGATGTAGAAGCTGCAGCAAGTTATCCAGAAGATCTAGCTAGGATCATTGATGATGGTGGCTACACTAAACAACAAATTTTCAGTGTAGATAAAACAGCCTCTTGTTGGACGAATATACCATCTAGAACTTTTCGTAGTTATAAAGAAGAAGCCTGGCTTCAAAGCTTCAAAGGACAGGCTGCTTCTTGTCAGATGCCAACACAGCTGGTAACTGGAAACTAATGTTCATTTGCCATTCTGAAAAACCTAGGGCCCTTTGCAAGTATACTAAGTCTACTCTCCCTTTATAGATAAATGAAACAACAATGGCTGAATGATAGCACGTTTATTTATAGCATGGTTTACTGAATTTATTTTAAGGCCACTGTTGAGACCTACTACTCAAAAAAAAAAAAATTGAAAATATTGCTGCTCATTGACAATGCACCTGGTCACCCAAGAGCTCTGATGGAGATGTACAAGGAAATTAATATTGTTTTCATGCCTGATAGCATAACATCCATTCTGTAACCCATGGATTAAGGAGTAATCTCAACTTTCAAGTCTTATTATTTAAAGAGTAAATTTTGTAAGGCTATAGGTGCCGTAGACAGTCATTCCACTGGTGGATCTGGACACAACAAATTGAAAACTTTCTGGAAAGCATTCACCATTCTAGATGCCATCAAGAATATTCATGATTCATGGGAAGAGGTAAAAATATCAACATCTATAGGAGTTTGAAAAAAGTTGATTCCAGCCCTCATGGATGACTTTGAGAGGTTCAGGACTTCAGTGGATGTGGGCTAAACTCACAACTAAAGGATGGAGAGTGTACTGTATGGGGGAAGGGCACACTTGTAGCCCTGGCTTAGATGAGGCTAAGGCATTATATGTAACCAAAATTTTTGTACCACCATAATATTCTGAAATAAAAAAAAGAATTAAAAAAAAAAGGACTTCAGTGGAGGAAGTATTTGCAGATGTGGTGGAAATAGCAAGAGAACCAGAATTAGAAGACGAAGATGTAAATTAATTGTTGCAATCATGATAAAACTTGAATGAAAAAGGATTTGCTTCTTATGGATGAGCGAAGAAAATGGAGTGGATCTCTAGAGATGGAATCTAACCCGGTGAAGATGCTGTGAACATTGTTGACATGACAACAAAAGATTTGGAATATCCCATAAACTTAGTTGATAATGCAATGGCAGGATTTGAGATGAGTGACTACAATTTTTAAAGAAGTTCTACTGTGAATAAAATGCTATCAAACAGCATCACATGCTACAGAGAAATCTTTCATGAAAGGAAAAGTCAATCGATGTGGAAAACTACTTCATTTTCATCTTATTTTAATAAATTGTCACAGCCACCTCAACTTTCGGCAACCACCACCCTGAGCAGTCAGCAGCCATCAACATCAAGGCAAGATCCTCCACCAGCAAAACGATTATGACTTGCTCAAGGCTCAGATGATCATTTGCATTCTTTTTTAGGAATACAGTATGTTAAGATATACACATTTTTTTTTTAGACAGAATGCTATTGCATACTTAATAGACCATAGTATAGTATAAACATAACTTTGGGAAAGCAAAATATTTGTGTGACTCACTTTATTGTGATAGTCACTTTATTGTGGTGGTCTGGAACTGAATTCACAGTATCTCTGAGGTATGCCCATAAATACCATTCGTGGCAGCTGCGTTATGCAGAAAATCATGATTACGTTTTGTACTCTGCATACTAGTTTTGTCTTCTCTGAAGATAATTGCCTCTTTTTTCAGTTTGTTTGTTTGCTTGGTTTTGTGTGTACTTAACACTAACCCAACACTCAAAGCTTTATCAAATGTTCTATTTGCATACATCAATTGCTCCGTGTCTTCCCCAGAAAGGCTTTCTCAGAGCCTTCCAACCTGCTCCAGTCTGGGCAGATGGCCCCGACAGGATACATGGCTGCCATCCTGGAGTCTCACTTCGCCACCATCCTGGGGATTCGCTTTGCCTCTATCACAGGTTGGAGCTCCTATTTCTGCATCACAGGCCTTTCTCTTTCTTGCCTTAATTCAACTTTGGTGGAGTTAACCTCCAGTAATTTACTGAAAAATGGGCACACTGAAGGTAATTTTTTGAGAACTTGCAAAACTGAAAATTTCTTCAATCTAACTTGACCTAATCTATTCAAACTTGATCAAATTTAGACTGATGATAGAATTTTAGGTTAAAAAATAAATTTCCTTTATAATATTGAAGGTTTTGTTTCATTTCATCTAGCTTTCATGTTATTGTTGAGAAGTTTAAAGTCATTCTGCTTTTTAGATTCCAAAATGGTCTCCTTTACTTTCAGCTTTATTCCTTAAAAAATAAAAGTTATTTTAGTGAGGTTTTGAGAGAGAACAGAATTAAATATATATCCAGTTTACCATTTTTAACTGGAAGTCTAAAATGTTTCTTCCTTCTATTCCTTACCTTTGCTTTTCTTTGCTTTCATCCTGGGAGGGCTTGCTCTTGCTGTCTTTCATTGGTTCTCTCTGGGAACTTACCTGGCCTGTGATAGAGCTTGTTGCTTTTATCAAGCCACTAACTGCCTCCTAATTGTTTGCCACCAAAATCTCCATTGTTTTTGGCAGCAGGTTTAGCCTTGAACTTCCCCACACTCTATTCTAAACAAGTGAGTGACCTCTTGGCCACATTTACCTGGAGTTTTGTCTCTGGCTGCATGGAGGTAGGGAGATGAGAAATGTTGGCAGCTGCCCCTCCCAGGGGAGATACCATTGCTCTTGACTGAAAGGGGGAGTGCAATCCCAGTGCTCTTGGCCACACCCTCCCCCAGTGGAGCTTCCCACCTCCTGAATTCGGGGGGAAGGGAGGGAGTGGGTCATGGTTTAAGTGCCACAGACTCTCACTCTTTTCATTGGGATTTAGTAAATTTTCTTGAGTGAATGTGTTTTCATCTGATGTCCTTAGGACAATTTCATGAGACTTTAACTGGGTTTTTCTAAAAAATAGAATTTTTGCCAGTTTTTTTTTTCACTAAGGAGTGGGAGAGGAGCTCCTCAGACTCCTCATTCTAAAAGTGGATCTCTGTTCATTTCTTAAAAAGAAATTTTAAATTAAAGACTTCATTTTTTAAGAGTGGTTTTAGGTTCACAGCAAAATTTAGAGAAAGGTACAGAGATTTATCATATTATCTTCTAGGAAATTTATAGTCTTGCATTTGACATTTAGGTCTATGATTCATTTTGAGTTAATTTTTGCGAAGGGTATAAGGTCTGTGTATGGGTTTGTTTTTTTGCATGTGGATATCCAGTTGTTCCAGCACTATTTCCATTGTATTGTCTTTCCTTCTCTGTTAAGGATCATATGACTATACTTATGTGGATTTTCTTCTGGGCGCTCCATTTTGTTCCACTGATGTATTCTTTTGCCAATACTACACCGTATTTGATTACCATAGCTTTATAGAATGTCTCGAAATCAGGTATTGTCAGTCCTCTTACTTTTTCTTCATTATTTCGTTGGCAATTCTGGGTCTTTTGCTTATCCATATAAATTTTAGAATCAGTTTGTTGATATCCAAAAAATAAATTGCTGGGATTTTGATTGGGATTGATCTACAGATATATTGAGAAGAACTGACATCTTGATAATATTGAGTCTTCTTACCCATGAACATAGAATTTCTTCCATTTATTTCTTCTGTTTATTTACTCCATTTATTCAGTTCTTTGATTTTTTCATCAGAGTTTTTTGTGGTTTTCCTCATATAGATCTTGACATATTCTGTTAGATTTATATTTAAGTATTTAATTTTGGGGTGCTAATGTTGATGGTATTGTGTTTTTAATTTCAAACTTCAACTGTTCATTGCTGGTCTAAAAGATAGCAATTGACTTTTGTATATTAATCTTGTATCTTACAATCTTGCCATTATCACATTACTTCCAGGAGTTTTTCATGTTTTTGATTCTTTGAGGTCTTCTACATAGACAGTCACGTTATCTGTTCCTTTCCCTCTTTCTTTTACTTCTGGCATTTCCATTATACACTTTACACCTAGTTGCCCCTTAGTTGTTGGACATGCTGTATTTTCCATTATTTTCTTCTCTTTGCATTTAAGTTTTGGCAGTTTATATTGGCATTTCTTCAAGCTTACTGATTCTTTCCTCAGTTGTGCCAAATCTATTGATGAGCCCATCATTCATTCCATTACAGTGTTTTGATTTCTAGCATTTCCTTTTGTTTCTTAGAGTTTCCATCTCTCTGCTTATGTTACCCATCTGTTTTTGCATGTTGTCCACTTTTCCCATTAGAACTCTAAGCATATTAATTGTAGTTGTCTTAAATTCTTTAGGGTATCTAGGGAAGGTTTTTCAGAGGAGATAGCACTTGAGTTGAATCTTAAAGAAGTAGGGGCTTGCTAGGTATACCACTAGAAGTGGAGAATGCTAGACAGAATAAGTGAATAAATGGGAATAAATGAGAATAAATGGCCTTTATGATAGTGGCATGCTCAGAAAACTAAAAGTTAAGTATCATAGCATGAAGTACAGAGTGGGGAAGTGGCCTACAGATACTCTTACTTTAGGTAAAGCATCTTATACGATATTTGTATCAAATGATAAGATACAGGGATAGCCAGTACGGGTGAAGACCCAGGTAAAATTATTTAGGCAATATCTATGTACCCCTAAATATTTCAAGAAACAGTTTTTTTCACTTTTTTTGTTATTCACAAAGATAATCAACACTAGAGCTTACAATTTCAAACTCTCAGACAACTGAAGGTTCAAATGATATTTCACTGAATTAAAAATCAAGGTTTCCCTGGAGCTCAGGCTTTTGTCCTAATAGATGAGGATAAGGGCAAACTGAATTTTGAGAGCTCATATTCCATCATGATGTCAGCTGGAATAAATGCTATAATCTAGAACATTATTCTCCTGCTTTTCCACGCCTGAGCTCCTGTCTAGCAGAGGGTATCCCAAAAGGGAGTTGATCTCTGCTCTTGCCCCAGAGAATCATTGAGAATGAAAATTTTGAGCCAAAAAGTTGGGGGACCCTCTGACAGCCAGGATATTTTCCTCCAAAGTACAATCTAATTTATTCAGAAGATAGCTATTTTCCACCAGTTTTTAAAGATTCCTGGGTAAATCTATAGTCAAGTTTCTTTAAAATACAATGGTTACTCTTTTAATATTCCAACAGGCTCTCCTTGAATCCTCCTTAGCTACTGAAAATATTTTTGCAAGTAGATCACCCAACCTAGGTCTTCCTAGTTCTGTCCTGCCTTCATTAGGCTTGTGGCCTGCACTTTTAATGTACTGCACCTGCCTCACCCTCCTTTTGCTTAGCCTCACCCTGTGATGGATGCCATTGTTAACCCAAGACTATAGGCTGGTTGACTCTGTTTTCTCACTTACCACATTCATCTTGACCTGACATAACTGTTCCTTGGTGTGTCCTTCAGGAATGCTTCCCAGTGCTCATCGCCTTTATAAATGGCAAGCTACGAGGTGCTGGACTTGCTCCAGGGTGTTCACATGAATAAACAGCTGGAGACGTACATTCATTTGCTCTAAAGGAAATTGCACATCTAATCTTTTACATCTTTGCTAAATTTGGGGAAATAAAATGATTTTAAGCCATAGTCTATGCATTTCAGTGTCATTTGGTGCCACACTTTTTCTCTGTGCAATTAGCACCTTTTAATATATAGTATTTTCTCTAATTGTTGGAGGTGCACAACTTAACACTCTACTATGCACTTTTTAATTCTGTAATCATTTTATTCATGTATATTTTATCTGTAAAATTTTATGATAATCTTCTAGTGGAGAGAAATGTCTTTTATATCACCACTGGTTCCTAATATGCCAACAATATAACAGAAATTCAGGAAATCATGTTTGTTGACTGATTCATTCAAATGCTTAGTAGGGAGATTAAAATCAGTGGTATAGTGCGTGTCATTCCTTCCTTGAGTTCTTAGTTTCTGGCATTGTATGCAAAGTAATTTTGAAAGAAATAAAAAGTTCAGAGATTTTTTTCCATGTTGACAAAAATAAAATATGTAGGCATATGTTATCTTTCATCCACAATTTTTAGAGCAGCCTAAAGCTAGATTAACTGTCCCTTTCCAACTTCAGACGGAAGATGGATTGTCCACCCTTCTTATTTAGTTTCTCCTCCTTATTTTTAGTTAGATGGGGGGTTACATGCTTAGAGCTTTGCTTGTTGGATGCTCCAGATTGAAGACGCTCATCTTTTATATTATTTGCATCTGCTCCAAAACTTGAAGGAGCAGTCTCCCGTTTGCTGGTGAGAGATTTCATGTCTTCATTCTTTATGGCCTCTATTCGAGAATGTTTTTTCCTCTTCTTGGGGCCTTTGAGAGGTGACAAACTTTCAAACGGCCTATAGGACATAGACTGGAACCATTCTGAAGAGTTTGGCGTAAAAGTACTTTGGGTTATAGAAGGATGATTTTTGGGTGGTGTCCAAGATGTGCTGTATCTCTTTATATTTATGCAAGTAGTTGGCTTTAGTCTAGAAAAGAAATGAAATATGTGAGTTTTTGACCAACATGTACCTACTTTGTGGTCTTAGGTATATCGACTTAGTATAAATCACATTTTTTGCTTTTGGTGAATTCATCCTTAAGACTTTTACCATCATTTCTAAGTCTTTATTTCTGATCATGATTTTACAGCACTACTCCAATCTTATATTCTAAATGCCTAGAGGATATGTTTATTTGGATACCTGGTGTGATCCTAGCCTTTCTGATACAATAGCCACTCTAGGCCTCAGCAGTTTTTCTGTACATCTAGTTGTAGCAGATAGTCTGTAAAATTCTGCTTTGCCCCAAAAACATTTTCTGTTTATTCTATTAGAACAGATTCAGTACACATGCTATAAGGTGTTTTTCTGTAACCAGTAAAATGATCAATGTAAGTCCAAGAGAGAGATTTTCCTCAAGAGAGGGAGGTTTTGTAAATTACGAATTGCAGCCATTTAAAGTATCTCAGGTTTTTTTTTTGAATTCTACTTTTTTTTTTTTTTTTTTTTTTTGAGACAGTGTCTCCCTTTGTTGCCCAGGCTAGAGTGCCATGGCATCAGCCTAGCTCACAGCAACCTCAAACTCCTGGGCTCAAGTGATCCTTCTGCCTCAGCCTCCCAAGTAGCTGGGACTACAGGCATGTGCCACCATGCCCAACTAATTTTTTCCATATATTTTAAGTTGTCTAGCTAATTTCTTTTGATTTTTTTTTTTTTTTTTTGGTAGAGATGGGTCTTGCTCTTGCTCAGGCTGGTCTCAAACTCCTGAGCTCAAACGATCCACCCGCCTCTGCCTCCCAGAGTGCTAGGAGTACAGGCATGAACCACTGCACACGGCCCAGAAATATATTTAAAGGACGTAAATCCTCTTGCTAGCATGCTATTGATTAGTAATATACCTAGACCCTATTCATTTTGGCTTAAGAACAGAACAATTTAAGTTCCAGTCCTAGAATTATATTCAAATGTTATATCCTTCACTATGATAATTCTGCAATCTGTTATGGAGCATTAAACATTTTCCCCTTATCCCAACTTGATGTCCAAGATGGTTTGCAAAGGTGTGATCTTCTTATTCTTTGCTTATTCTTACTTTATCCTGTAATCACTTACTATAGGTAATATTATGTGAGAGTATTGAGCCAGTCAGACAAAGGATATATAAAACAGAGAAAAGGCAGCCATAAGGAAATAAACTGTAAGAACAAAAAAATCAACTTAATAATGTTTAGGTATGCTGTGAAATCATTTGTTAAGATTGGTTTTGCCTGCTGCTTTCTTACTTTTTAATATTTCCATATATACCTATATACTTTTGGGAGTGCCTGCCCCAGGAACAATTTCTGCCCTTCTCTGGGGACTGCCTCTAGATACACAGGGTAAGGCTTCCAATAGCTGTGTCTGTAACTAGGTGAGCTCTACCCACTGGCATGGTTGCCTATCAGATTATCTTTCCCTATAATTTAGAATTGGGAATGAGAAATAGGGAGTCAGTCTTGTAAGTGAAACTGCTATAGGATGCAAATTTGTGAGCTAAGGGATGTGAAAACATTTCTGCAGAGAGAGAAAAGCAGAGACTGAAGATGGATAAATGAGTAGGTTTCCATTCCCTAGTTTCAGTCCTTTCCTGAAGCCTGGCTGCATTCCTTCTCCCTCTGTTTCCATGAATAGTCTTGTATTTTCTTATAATTCTTCCCCTATACTCTACCTTATGCTTTTTGATTAAGTTAGCTTGAATTGGTTTCTGTTAATTGTAACCAAAGATGTCTTAATTAATATAACCTACTATTTGTCTAAACCTTCATGCTCAGACCAGTCCACACTGAGTGCATTTCTGGGTTCAAAGTATATAAGAGATCTTTAATGAAAGTAATGACTGAAGATCAAGCTATATCCTAATTGTCACCCAGACCCCTTGCTTATCTCCACATTCTCAACTTCTTGGCTCCTTTGCCTAGGTCTACTGTACTTTGTCATTTGTTTCTTCATTTCTGATTTTGCTGATATTATCATACTTGATCCCTTGTTTGCCTGGGCCTACACTATTTGCTTCTCTCATATTAGCTGACCCATTAGACTCAATTCTGGTCAGGCACTGCCTTTCCCAGCATGATAGCTACCCCACTCCACTAGAAATTGCCACCAATTGCCTATTTTTGTAATTTTATTGACTTTTGACTATATAAGAAACCAATTCCCATTAATAAACAATTAGGAAAAAAACATAAATAGAAATATCATCTGCTAATACTTTATCCAGAGAAAATCATTGTTGGGAAATGTGCTTCCAGAGCTTTTCTAGGTATATATGTGTTTGAGTGTATATTATATGCACATACATATAAATGCAGACATACCAAATCAAACTGTTCTGTAGCCTGTTTTGAACCACATATCTATGATGAACATTGTTCCATGTTAGTTAACATATACTTATAATATTTAATAGCTATATACTATTTTATTTTATGGATACACCATAATTTACTTAAGCAATCTTCTGTTGTTGGACATTTAAGTTCTTTCTTTTTTTTTTTTTTTGACTCTTTTAATCAATACTGAAATGAACATCACTCTACACAAACCTTTTAGCCTTTATTTAGGTTTATTCCTTAGAATCAATTTCCAAAACTGGAATTTTTTAGTTAAAATGAATATATGATATTAAGGATTTTTCACTTATATTGGATTGCCTTCCAGAAACTCTATACCAGTTTATATTCCCACAGTAAGAGAATTAATTCTTCCACTGAGAAGAAAAAATGAATGGTATTGCATTATGGTTTTACTTTGCAGTCTTTGGATTTAAGTGAGCTTGAACATTTCTAAATGTTCATTGGCCATGTTTTTTCTTTTGTGAATTGCTTAATCATAGCCTTTGTCCATTTTCCTATTAAAATAGTTATAATTTTCTAGTTGATTTATAGACACTCTGTATATTAAATACATTGATTCTGTTTTTCATTTGTGTTATAAAGATAAACGGCAAAACATAATGATAAAATTCAGAAAGACGCTGGAGTCAGAATGTCTAGTTAGATTTGAATATAGATTCTGCTACCTACTGGCTTGTGTGGCTTTGGACAAATTACTGAAACCACTTTGCACCTCAGTTTTCTCATATGTAAAATGTGAAGTGTATATGCATACATAACTTAGAACAGTATCTAACACATAGTACTTTATAAAAATTTGTTGATAATATTAGTATTATATTTATTACTTAGCTTGTTACTTTTATTTACATGGGTTTCCTTTTGGCCTTAGAGATGTTTTTGTTTTTTGTCTTTAGAAGAAATCTGGCCAGGCACTGTGGCTCACACCACTTTGGGAGGCTGAAGTGGGAGGACTGCTTGAGGTCAGGAGTTCAAGACTAGCCTGAGCAAGAGTGAGACCCCCATCTCTACAAAAAACAGAAAAATTAGCCAGGTGTGGTGGTGTGCGCCTTTAGTCCCAGCTACTTGGAAGGCTGAGGCAGGAGGATCACTTGAGCCCAGGAGTTTGAGGTTGCAGTAAGCTACAGTGATGCCACTGCACTGTAGCCTGGGTGACAGAGTGAGACTCTGTCTCCAAAAAAAAGAAAGAAATCTGGTCACATTCCCTTCTGCTTTCCTCTGAGTATCAAAATAAACCAAGGTAGTTCAGGTTAAATTTTTAATCCTGGTTGTCCCCTAGGATTATAAAGTTTAAAAACACCTGAACCATTTTCAAGTCAGGCTGTGATCATATTTATTTATGCATACTTTTATTCATAGATCCAAATTAATGAATAATTTCATGCAAATAACCAATCTACTAAGGCCTGATGACTTCTTCACTTATTTAGTGTTTTCCGATGGCTTTAGGCCTTTGTCCCTTTGTCAAATGAAGTGTAGCTGATACCATTTTCAAGAGCCTATGTTTGTTTCTTAGGATAAGGAATTAATAAAAGAATGCTTCCTTATAAAAGAATGTATTAAATAGCTAAGAATGATAAAATATGACTTACTGATGCTGGATTTGGAAGTTGGTTCTCATACTGAATAGCTGTTTTATCTGAGTGGTTTGTATGTTTTTAGTGCTATCAATGATAGGGAGCAAATATTGTAATATTTCTTGAGTTTGAGCTATTCTTTTATTTCTGTAGATTCTTTTTTCATCATCTGTCCAATTTCTGCCACTCTTCTTGCTTTGGAAAGATGTACATTCTTTCATTTTGCTTTTTAAGGTGTGATGTGGATCTGGGGAACAACCACAAAAATATGGACAGATATATTAACTGTATTTATTCAACAATTATTTATCAAGCATTATTATATATGCCAAGGGTTTTATCTAAAATTCCTTGCCTATCTTATACTTTAATGACAGTGGGCAGAAAATAAACAAGTAAAATACACAGTATGTCAGATAATAACATTTACAGGATAAAATAAAGCTGGGGAGGGGAATAGAGAATTCTTGGGTGTTTGATTTCCATTTAAAATGATGTTAAGAGAAGGCCTCCCTGTGAAGCTGACGTGTCATAGGAGTTAGGAAGTCAATCAAGCAGATTTCAGGGGAAAGAGCATTCTAGGCAAGGGGAAGAGTAAGTGCGAAGGCTCTTACTGAGACAGGAGCATGGCAGTGTGTTCAAGAACACCATGATGGCATCAGCAGCTGAAGCAGACTGTACTCAGGGGAAAAGTATAAGATAGGAGTTTAGGTAGGTAACTTGGACTCAGCTCATGTAGGGCCTCATAGGCTACTGGAAGGACTTTGATATTTTCTGAGTGTGAAATGGCGAACCATTGGAGGGCATTGAGCAGAGGAGTGTCACAGCCTCAAATTTGTTTTGACAGGATTGCGCTGATTGCTGAGTTGAGAACAAATTGAAGAGAGGCAAGGGTGAACAAGCATGGAGATCTGGAAGATTCTTGAAACAATCCACACAGGAAAGAGGACGGTAAGTTTGGGCTAGGGTAGTGGAGATGGCTGGAAGCATGAAAAGTAGGGGGTGTCCTGGGTATGTTTTGAGATTTCCTAAATATTGGATGTGAGGTGAGAGAATTAAGAGAGGAATAAAGGGTGGCTCCAAAGATTCAGATTTAAGGAAATGGCAGCATAGGGATTATGGGGAAGACTGTTGGAAGAACATGTTAGAAATCCTTTCTTTATTAGATGATATGGAGGAATTATTGTTAATTGACACTGGAGTATAATAATGTTTTTAAAAAGTGTTTATCCTCGCCCATACCCATTAGGATGGCTGCTATCAAAAAACCCCAGAAAAATAACAAGTGTTAGCAAGGATTTGGAGAAATTGGAAACCTCGCGCACTGTTGATGACAATGTAAAATGGTGCAGTCATTGTGGAAAACAGTATGATGATTCCTCAAAAAATTGAAAATAGAATTACTATATGATCCACTAATTCTACTTCTTGGTATATATCCAAAGAATTGAAAGTGGGGTCTCAAAGAGACATTTGTAAACTCATATCCACAGCAGCATTATTCACAATAACCAAAAGGTGGAAGCAACCCACGTGTCCATTGTCAGATGAATGGGCAAACAAAGTGAGGTATATTCATATGATGAAATGGTTATTCTGCCTTGAAAAGGAGGAAAATACTGATACATGCTACAGTGCTCAGAAACCTTCAGGCCATTATGCTAAGTGAAATAAGCCAGTCACAAAAAGACAAATACTTTATTTGTCTTCTAAATATTTGATTCCACTTATATGAGGTAACTAGAATAGTCAAATTCATAGATACAAAAAGTAGGATGGTTTTCAGGGGTTTTGGGGAGGGGAAGTGAGTTGTAGTTTAATGGGTACAGAGTTTCACTTTTAATAGAGAAAAAGAATTCTGGAGCTTGTTTACACAACAATGTGAATATACTTACTACTACTGAACTATATACTTAAAAACAGCAAATTTTATGTTATATGTATTTTATCACAATTAAAAAAAAAATCAGCAGTCGGCCAGTGCGGTGGCTCATGCCTGTAATCCTAGCTCTCTGGGAGGCTGAGGCAGGCAGATCATTTGAGCTCAGGAATTCGAAACCAACCTGAGCAAGAGGGAGACTCCATCTCTACTATAAATAGAAATAAATTAATTGGCCAACTAATATATATAGAAAAAATTAGCCGGGCATGGTGGCGCATGCCTGTAGTCCCAGCTACTCGGGAGGCTGAGGCAGCAGGATTGCTTGAGCCCAGGAGTTTGAGGTTGCTGTGAGCTAGGCTGATGCCATGGCACTCACTCTAGCCTGGGCAACAAAGGGAGACTCTGTCTCAAAAAAAAAAAAAAAAAAAAAAAAAAATCAGCATATTCAGGAAGAAAGAGGGGGAAAAAATCCCTGAATAAAGCCTGAAGCAAGACTAGTAAAGACTGAAGTAAAGACTGAAGTCAGACATTTTAAAGAATGTAGCAGGATTATTTATAATGCCTAAATTGGTACATAGACAGCATAGGAAAAAGTAGGACACATAAAAGCAAGAAAATACATTGTGCTTTGTCAAGAAAAATTGTTTATCTAGTTAGAGATATACACTGAACTATTTATGAGTAAAACAATATGATTTGTGGAATTTATTTTAAAATAATCTAGGGAAAAAAGTGGTGGGAAAATAGATGAAACAAGAGTGGCAGGATGCTGATAAGGATGGGTGTGGGTATCAGTGGGTTCATTATTCTCTACTTTTGTTTATGTTTGAAAATGTCCACAATAAAGTTTTTTTTAATAAAGGAACTGTCAATTCTTAAAAGAAAAATAAACAGATAACTAAAGTACTCATTGAATTGAGCTAGATCTGAAAGATAATTATATATCTGAAAGATATATAATTATATATCTGAAAGATAATTACAATATCTGGCAACGCTGGCAAATGAAATGAATTTATCTACAATTTCTTGAGAGGCCATTCCTAGGCCACTCAATAAACATTTACTGAATGCTTGTTATGCATCTGGCACTAGGTTTGGTTTGGCAAATAGATATGAAATACTTATTCCTTGCCTTCCATATGCTATGAGTCAGGACTAGAGAGAGCAAAGCAAAATATCAATTAGAACATATTTCTGTAGAGGTAAACCATGGTACTTATTATAGAATTACAGAAGAGAAACTGGATAAATACCTATGAGTATTTAGTTCTCTTCCAGAACTCAAGAAGTCTGACTGGGCCCTTCATTAACCTTAGACAGAAACCATATCATTCCTTTATTGGTAAGTTCAATAATGGGAAAGGACAGATATCCTTCTGTAAGAAACTGAGTGATAATGAAAATTTGACATTTTAGAAGAAAATGCATAGCCTTAAGTGCATATATTATAAAAAGGCTGGCAACACCAAAGAATAAAAGTGAATAACTTCCTGTGAAATAGATTTACTTTCGTTGAAAGAAAACTATAGAATTATTATTAATGTGTCACCAAGATTTACCAGAACATATGTCTATAAGATAAAGTAGTCAAGAAGAAATGAGGCTATAAGCTTAGGAAACATTGGATAAGGCTCAAAAACACAATTTTTAAATTAAATACTGTGGTGGAGCCTGTGGGGAACATTGTGAAGGAAAAAAACACCTTTCCTTTTTGCATCAAAATTCCATGAATACTACCTGTCTCCAGGTCTTCTCCTCCTATACTAAAATGCACATCTCTTAGATTTGTACCTCCATCATCCTACTCACATTCCACTGATCAAGCTCCTCAATAGCCTCTGTGTTGTAAATTTCAGTAGTCAATCCATCTCACTCTGCCCATCAGAAGCATCAGATTCAGTTGATCATTCCCTCCTCTTTGATACACTTATCTACTTAGCTTTCAGGACAACACATTCTCTTGGTTTTCTTTCTACCACACAGGGTTTTCCTCCTACCCCAAAGTCTTCTTTGTTGGTTCCTACTCTCCTCTATCAATGTAGCAGTTCCTGATGACTTGGTCCTTAACTCTCTTCTGTCTCTAAACTCACTGTCTTAAGAATCACATCCAACCTCATGCCCTAAAATACTATCTATATGCTGAAAATCCCCACATGTATCCCCCGTCCAGATCTCGTTCCTGAACTTTGGACTTATATCTATCTACTTATCCATACATACCTCAACATCAATGTCTAAAAGATATCTCAAAGGCAACGTATCCATATTGCCGCTCCATGCTTAGTCTTACCCTTTTCAGCAGATGGTAATTCAATCCAGCTAGTTGCTCTGGCTCCAAACCATAAAGTTTCTACAGTTCTAAAACCTGTGAAGCTGTCACCACAATCAAGATCTAGAGAAAATCTAGAAAAGAACACCCTTAAAAGATTCCTTGTGCTTCTTTACATCCATCTGTCCCTTCATCCCCTACTCCAGGAAACCTTTATCTGCTTTTTGTGTCTATAGATTAACTTGCATTTTATGTGAATGACATAATACAGCATTTTCTTTTCTGTGTCTGGCTTTTCACTTAGAATAATGGTTTTTAGACTCATTCATGTTGTTGTGAGTATCAGTAGTTCATTACTTTTTTATTCAATGGTATGGAAATACAACATTTCATTTATCCACTTACTTGTTTAGGGATATTTGGCACATATATATATAATCTTCATTTTGGGGTATTATAAATAAAGTTGATAGTAACATTAATATACAAATCTTTGTGTGGACATATGTTTTTATTTCTCTTAGGTAAATACCTATGAGTATTTACCTAGAGTTACATGATAGGAATATGATTATATGCTTAATTTTTAAGAAACAGTTTTCCAAAGTGATTGTATCATTTTAAATTTCTGACTTTAATATATAATAATTCTTGTTCCTCCAAACCCTTGCCAACACTTTGCACTGTTAAACTTTTAAATTTCAGGTATTATAGTGATTATGTGCTAGCAGTTCATTATAGATTTAATTTACATTCCCTAATAACTTATAATGTTGAGCATGCTTTCATATGTTTATTTGCCATCTATATATGCTTTGGTCAGGAATCAGTGCAAATATTTTGACCATTTTAAAAATTAGTTTGTTTGCTGTAGTATTAAGTTTTAAGAGTCTTAATGTATTATCAATGCAAGTTCTTTATTGGATGCACATTTTGTAATATTTTTGTAAATATTTTTCCCTATATGTCCCATGCAGTTTAAGCTTTTAACAGTGTCTTTTTAGAAGAATGATTTTGACGAAGTCCATTAACCCATTTTTTTCTTTTATGATTTAGTGTTTTTTGAATAGTTTGGTATGTAAGGAATCTTTGACTATACCAACATCATAAAGATTTTCTCCTATGCTTTCTTCTATAAATTTTATAATTGTAGCTTTGATATTTAGATCTATGATCCATTTTGATTTAATTTTTTGAAATGGTATGAGGTAAGAGTTAGTGTTAATTTTTTAACACTGGATGTTAACATGGATATTTAAGAGCCAAATAGATGATTATGTGATCTGGAGATAGGACAAAACCTTCCCAGCATTAGAGCAATGAAAAAAAAACCCACAAGAGAAATGACCAAAATAAATAAAGATAATTGAAATGTTACATATAAAAATATGCTAGATAAAATAAATGAAAGCAAATAATAATTTAGGGATAATATCTACAAAACTTAAGATAGAGGGGGATTAATAGTATGTTAGGCATTCTTATGAATCATTAAGATGGAGACTTTAACAGAAAAAGGAGAGCTGGACGCAGTGGCTCACGCCTATAATCCCAGCTCTTTGGGAGGATTGCTTAAGTCCAGGAGTTAGAGACCAGTCTGGGCAACAAAGTGAGACCCTGTCTCCACAAAATATTAAAAAATCAGTTCTAGACTACAGTGAGCTATGATTATACCACTGCACTTCGGCCTGAGTGATCTCTGCCTCACGAAAAAAAAAGAAAGAAAAATGAAAAAATATATGAAATGACAGTTCATAAAAGAAGAAAATCAAATGGCTAGTAAAATGCTAAAAAAACTTCAGCACTAAGAATACTCACAGATATTTCTCGTATAAAATTCTCTAACTTTGAGAGCAATCTGGGTGAAAATTTAAGCCTTCACAAAATGGTCTATTGGCTTGTCATAGCCACATAAAATTGAGAACCTAAATGAGCGTGGTACATATTTGAGGTGCATTTTTTTGATACTTTGGATTATGTCAATAGAATATAAAATTCTATTGACCAATTATTCCATCTGGTTATCTTTGAGATTAGAAAACTTTTTAAAGAATCAATGAGAAGAATGGCTCCATTTTTGATTAAACACTCTGGGGAAGACAAATTAAAAATGCTAATTTATTCCAGAAATAAAAGGAAATATCAAAATAAACATAATTTCCATGGGAGTCCAATTTTTAAGACCAAATGAAGAAACTCCATGGTCCACTGACAGTCAGCAGGTAAGATTTAAGTAATCACAGATTTGGAGCAGGTGAATTTAACTTTAGTTTTACTTACTATAATTTAAACTAACATGAATAACTGTGATAGAATTAGAGTTGGGTCAATCTTCTCTGGTCTTCTATAGGGGCACTTCAGTATAGACACATCCCAGGATGGAAACCATGAACTACAATAGGCTTATTAGCTAGGCACACTCTAAAGACTTCTAAAGTGATTTTCAATGGAAAAAATCCCATGTCTAGGAAGCAGAAGCTACCAGAATATGGTAGTGGTATGTCTTTTTATTTTCTTGAGGAGTAGTGGTATGAAGGGCATCAGTAACAGGAAGATATTGGGAATAGGCAATCAAACATGTTTTTCAAGTTGTATTAAATCAAAAAATTTTCCCCTATATTCAACTAATAGGGATTAAATAAGGCAAGTATTTGTCAGATAGGTCTAAAATGGCTATTAATCCCCTCTGTTTACAAAAGCAGTTCCCATAATCCAGGTTTCTTAGGATTTATTAATGATGATATAGTGAAAACCATCTTTGTATTTATTAAAATTCTAAATAATAATAATAAAAAAAACCACCTTCTGTTGGTATTCTTGTTTTCCCAGTCCAAGAGGAAGATTGTTTGCTCATAGAACACTTCAAGGATGTCACTTTGAAAGCATTTCCATACATATCAGTTCCCTTGAGCTGAATTGTTTCCTGGAATGGCCTCTTACTTGTTTCTAAAAAATGTCTTTGTTGGTCTTTGCTATGACTCTGAATCATACTTTGGGAGCTGAAAAAAATTGGGTACTCTCATTTCAATGTTGACAGTAAACTACCCATGCAAGAGTAATGTAATGCCATGTTATATTTGCATATCACACCTCAGAGTACACAAAGTCTTTTTAAATGTATTATCTTATTTGGGGTTCTCCCCAGTCCTAGGATGGCCTTTGTTATCCCCATATTACATAAGGGGAATCAAAGAGGTTAAGTTATTTGTCCAAAATCACATAACTAATAAGAAGCAGCAGCAGGTCTAGAATTCACATCTCCTAACTCTAGTACTTTTTCTGTTACCTTCTTTTGTCTTGATGTATCTTTCAATTTATTTCCATAGAATATGATAATATATTTTTAAAAATTAAGTCTTAGTTTAAAAAAATCAATTGTAGATCCAAGTATGGGTATGCCCAAAGATGCCTCACATACTGGTCTCCCACCTAATTTGCTAGGTTTCTGGGGCAAGAGAGTCTACATCTTTCATCAGAACTCATTTTATTTAACAGAATCAAGTTCTTAGAAGAGAAGCCAAGTAAAGAAAAAAGGACATACCATGGTGTCTCTGCAAATTTAGTCAGTTCTCAAATACTCTACCTATGGATTCCTACTGTACTGTCCAGATAGTTGTTCATATTCCTAAAGACAGGGAAACTTACCAAGGGTGACAGAGATATGATTGATTACTAGTTTAGACAAAACTACAACATTTGTTTATGTTATCTTTGACTTCCTTTTCATTCTTTTCTGGTTTTAAGTACTAGTTTTATTCCCATGCAACCAATGCTCCAGTTGATGCTACAGATAGTAAAACATTTGATTATCATTCATTCTAAAGTCCAAAATAATTGTCTTTTGCCACAAGTATTTGTTTAAAAAGAGAAACTTTTTAAAGATAATGAAAAGTTTTAAAGATAATGCAATGATAAATGCATAGAAATAAATGTCTAACTGTGGTTTTAAGGCATCCACTGAGGATGGTTTGGGAATACTGAAATATTTTCAGAATCCATCAAAATTCATCTTATGGGCATTCCTATGTATGACACTGACTCAGTCACAGAGACTATGTCGACTATAAGGAGACTTCTGATTATCAATGGTTATCAAAAAGCTACTTTTGCCTGTTGCTTTAATTTACAATCAAAATCTTATGAGGCAGAGGAAGAGAAGTAAGGTAGTCAGGTAGAATAAATCAAGTACAGTTCTCCTACCTTAAGTATTTTTTTAGAAGCCAATAAGGGACTCGTTCAGGTATTTTCACTAAAAAGAATATACCATAAAATATCTGGTTACATTTTTAATATCAACAAAACTTGATTTTTTACTTTCTTGATAATTACTTCATCTATATATTTAATAGCTAGATTAATTGAGCTTATCTTCAATTAAACTACCATCACCTCATTCATATATATGACATATATGAGTACATACTTCCCCTGGAATCCTTTTAATGAAACTGTTTCAAGAATAGCGAACAGTAGAAACACCTATCTAATAACTGTGAAACAATTCAGAACTGATTATATGTATGTTTGGATCTGTGAAGCACATCTACATGTACACTAAAATGATCAGCATTTTTATAGAGCTAATCCAGGGCACAGTTATATACCAGACCAAAGAAAATAGTTTAATATGTAATAATTATATGCACATATGTTATTTTAACATAAAATAAAAAAATAGGTATTTAAAATCATATATTATTCTAGTTCAACCTCTGTGGAAAGCAATATGGAGATACCTCAAAGCGATACAAGTAGATCTACCATTTGATCCAGCAATTCCACTACTGGGCATCTACCCAAAAGATCAAAAGTCACTTTATGAAAAAGACACCTGCACTCGAATGTTTATAGCAGCACACTTCACAATTGAAAAGCTGTGGAAACAACCCAAGTGCCCATCAATTCATGAGTGGATTAATAAAATGTGGTTATATGTATACCATGGAGTACTACTCAGCTTTAAGAAACAACGGTGATATAGCATCTCTTGTATATTCCTGGATAGAGCTGGAACCCATTCTACTAAGTTAAGTATCTCAAGAATGGAAAAACCAGCACACATGTACTCATCAACAAATTGGTATTAATGGATCAACACCTAAGTGGACATATAGGAGTAACATTTATCGGGTGTTGGGAGGGTGGAAGGGGGGAGGAGGGGATGGGTATATACAACCAAACTAGTAAGATGTGCAATGTTTGGGGAATGGACACACTTGAAGCTCGTACTCGAGGGAGGAGGGGGGCATGGGCAATATATGTAACCTTAACACTTGTACCCCCATAATACATTAAAATAAAAAAATAATAAAAATAAAAATAAAATCATATATTATTCTGTATTATTTGCTTTGATGTTACATAAATGCTATTATTCAAGCAAAACAACAATAGGACTATTTAACAGTGGTAATTAGTAGTAATTTAATAGTAAAATAAATTAAACAAATAGTAAATGTGAGAAAAATACAATATTTTTGTAATGTTTCTTTCTCTCCTCTGATACAGATTTTAACTCTTTATTGTATATTTAAGTTTTATAGGCCACATTATTATTGCATATTCTTAAGAGATATATAAGACCTTTAAAAAGTTGACTGTAAATACAATGGGGATAATTAAATAGATATTACCTGTATTTATGGCCCCAGAATGCTTCCACGGCATGACTCTGCTATCTTTACCTGTATTCAATAAAAATTAACAATTACATTTGCTTTTGTCTTATGATAAAGAGGAATATTTTTGCTCTTTCTATTTTCTTTTCCAACAATACTTCTCTGAACTTCTTGTAGTCTTTAGGATATCTTTCTTTTCTTTTATGCAATAGTAAAACAATGCACTTAAGTGTCAAATTCCCTTTGACCTGTAGGTCTGCTCTTATCAAGCTTGCATTACACTGATCCTGGTGTCAGTTTGATTCAGTGACATCAAGTTAGATAGCCTGTCAACAAAAATGTTTTGAGCATAGACTACAATCAGCCTTCTGTATCCATGGGTTCCACAGCTGTGGATGGAAAATATTTGGCAAAAAAAATGTGTCTGTACTGAACATGTCCAGACTTTTTTCCTTGTCATTATTCTCTAAGCAATACAGTATAACAAATATTTACATAGCACTTACAATGTATCAGGTATTATAAATAATCTAGAGATGATTTAAAGTATAGGGGGAGGATATGTGTAGGTTATATGCAAATATTAATACTACACTATTTTATATCAGGGACCTGGACAGCTGGAACCAATCCCTTATGATACCAATGCATAACTATACTTTGGGCTTATTAGCAATGGCAGGTGTTTAGACTTGTAGGAATTAATTTCCAGCTTTTCAAAAATGTCCATGCACTTTGTATCTGCAGACTTATTTTGGTAGACTAGCTGTTTGCCATTTAGGACCTTGGTGTCTATAAATTCATCATGCAGGGGCTCCATATCTAAAATATCCTGTTTTTAGATGCTCTAAAGCATGTAACTTTAACTTATATTTAACTTCTCTTTCTCAGGGAAAATGTTTTTCCCTGAGCACTGCGGTAATTTGAACTTAATCTGAATGTGGATTCCAAATAAATTATAGTTTTAGTGCTATTTAACATATGTGGTGCTCCTTTCTGGTGACATATTTTTGAGTCCTGAGTCAGTCTTATTTCCCCCAACATGTCTTTTTTTTTCACCATATGAGTTTTTGTCACAACCTATGTATAATATCAAATGACTCAGGTGCAGTCAGTTCATCCTTTTCTTAGATCCTTATGGACCCTTCAAAGATCATCAGAAAAAATTCTTTTACTGTAGTCCTTTCTTCTATTCTTATTTTCATCCTCAGAGTGTTTCCAAATTAGAGAAGGACATTCTTCTTGTCCCATATGTTAAAAATGTGATTTAATGGCAGACCAACATTTTAACATCTTCTCTATGGCAGCCAACAATGATATGGCTGGCTTGTAGGCACATATCTAAGGAGGCTATCTTCTTCCATTTATATAAAGTCAAAAATCTCATTAAGTGCTTTTGCATGTTTCTGCACTTTTTAGAAAACTAAAAAGTGACCAAAAACTTTTATTATGAAAGCCTCAATGTTATAGGTTAATAAATCATACCCTTTGTGGTACAAAGTGTGAAAGATATTTAGCAGGTAAGATCTTTTCATTTTCTTTGGTAAGACGTTTTCATTTTCTTTGGTAAGAATGAAACTTGCCAAAATTTACATTTTCATTGCCAACTTTGTAGATGGATGAGCAAACTCTAGCTTGTATTTGGACAAAATATTAGCGATATTTGGTTTTATTAAAATATTCATAGAGATCAAGATTATATGAAACACCTATTTTTCAAATCAAAGTACCTACGACCCAGGGGGAGTGTGTTTTTTGCTGCATGATGCAGTGTGTCACTTGATACACTTTTAGAAAACATTCTGTAAGATCTGACAAAATGAGCTCTACTCTGTAAGAGGCCAACACTTCTGTTATCAAAGTTACCTCTTTTGTTGACCCACAGAATATTTTATTGGAAACCTCTGAATCAGGAAACATAAATTTTACTCTGTTTCATCAAGAGGTCAAGAGAATGAATTATGTAATGAGTGTGCATTTGTGTGGTACGCCCAAGTGAATTCACCAGCTATTATTTTTGATTGAGCATTGGTGTTTTGTGGGGTGGTGAAAAACTTTCAGTTGATATAGAAGTATTTCTTTGTCCTGTGCTGGACTTGTGAGATTCAGTCTCCATCCTGGACTTGTGAGATTCAGTCTCCATATGTATTAATAATTTCACTTCCTTTCCTTTATGATGCCCAATCCCCAATCTGCATATTGTGTCATATGCCCCATTTCAGTTATTTATAACCGTTTATGCTGTTATAACTGTTATAAACTGTTTCCGTTGATGCTTTATTTCAGTTATTTATCTCCGTAAATAAGTGTATGTGCCCTTCCATCTGTCATTAAAATGTAACACAGTCTCTCTCCTTCCTCCCTCCCTCCCTCCCTTTCTTCCTTCCTTCCTCTCTTTCTCTCTTTCTTTTTTGGTGGTATCTGGGTATGCGGCATTGGTATTATACTCATTCCCTTTTCCTTACCTGAACTCTTAGAAAACATGGTCTCAATAGTCACAACATTAAAATTAAACTAGCACCATCTTGATACAAGGCCCAACCTGTTAATTCACAGGTTCAAAGATGAATTTCTAACGCTCTGGATTGCAACACACTTAAGTTGCACTACTGGATGCTACATTATTGAGAACAGCAAATCACGGTTGCCAACATCAGCAGTCAAGGGGAAAAAACAATGACAGTTGACTAAGAAAAGTAGATAATCTATGCTGTATCTATTTGATGTAAAAAAGTGTTGCTTCCAGTCTCTGTTTTGGGGGGACTAAAAGCAAAGATGGCAAATGGGATTTGTTCTTTCTTGCTTTTTAAAATACCTTATAATTTTTTTGTTAGGCACAGAACAGTGAGTAACAGGAACTCACTGTTAATAGGTCTTAGTGTGGGGCTTTACATTAATCTAA
This sequence comes from Microcebus murinus, assembly GCF_040939455.1. Lineage (NCBI taxonomy): Eukaryota > Metazoa > Chordata > Mammalia > Primates > Cheirogaleidae > Microcebus > Microcebus murinus. The sequence continues at coordinate 86,257,250 of NC_134112.1, read as the reverse complement.
CAAGAATTTGGACTGTGCTTAATGTTTGTTATAGTCACTGGGACCAGTGGCTTAAAATTCCTTTAGGATTTGATTTTGTCTCTCCTGTTGTCTTTGGGGTTCCCTAAGAACTACTTATCAGACAGAATCTTTGTCTTTCTTACAGCTTTCAGTAGTAAAACACTGTTATTATATTGGAGCCATGTTGGTGTGGTGGTAAGGCATAGGGGAGAGGAAGCATTTTATAAGTTTACTTAAATCTTTTAGTAGGCCTGTGTCCCTGGGCTGTGACCTTAATAAGTATTTCTTAGCTTTTCTTCCCCTGGCCCCTCAGTGAGACAGGAAGGCTAGAGGAGGCTAGAGTTGGAGAAATACTCTTCTCCAGATGGGATAAGACTCTGGTAATGCCTTTTCTTCTTGTGAGCTTAGCAACGTTTCAGGCTTAATTGACATTAGTGACTCCATTTTGGCTACTGACTTGATATTGAACTGCTGTTGAACTTTGAGACCCACAAAGGAACTATGAAAACCACATTCTTTTACAAACATCTGTGCTCTCAACAATGCAAGGAAACTGATCCCAGTCTTTAAGAACATTCTGTATATAGCTTTTCCTTGCCAACTGATGAAAATGCACCATTCTTCTAATGAGTAAAAACTTGTTTGATCAACTAATGAAATAATCAGACAAACAATTTATGTAATCTGAACAAATTGATATGAATGTAAGCCCTCTTACCCCTCTCGTGTGGTATAGTCTCTGACTACTCCCAGGTTGCAACTCCTATTTCTGAATAAATGATTCATTTTTCTCTGACCTATTGATTTTCTCCTTTTTGAGTTGACATCCTGGAGAGTAGGCCTTTATTATAGAGTATGTCCTAGGTGTATTTCACAATGTTTATTCTTCCTCTCCCCCTGCCAGAGCCACTAGGAGATTGTTCTAAGCTCTTTACTTTGAGAATCTGGTGAGGTTCTTGGAGGTAAAAAATCACAAAAGTGTGATGCTCCCCCTAAGACTATGGTCCCCAGGAGTTGCTCACTTTCAAGCTAGTGCACATAGCCTCCAGCAATTTGTTAAAATTACTGTTTAAGTGTTCCTACCAGTTTATGACTCTAGCAGCTTCTGCTTCAGGTTTAGCTCTGACTTTGTGGATTCATCTGCTTCTTCAGATTTTAGGGTGGTGTTTTAGCCAGCAGACTCAGTTCTCTGATGGATCCAAAAAGTTGTTGATTTTTAGTTTGTTCAGCTTTTTCTTGTTGTAAGGATAGAAATTATGACTTTCAAGCTTTACTCATGTTGGAGCTAAAACCAGAAGTCCCCTTGCTGTGTTTGAATAGTAAGTCTCTGTTTTTTTCTAAGAGTAGTTTTAGCTCTTACATTTGGGCCTATGATCCATTTTGAATTATTTTTAGTGTGTGGTGCAGGAACAAGTCCAATTTCATTCTTTTGCATGTGGATATCCAGTCATCCTGGTAGCATTTGTTGAAAAGACTATTTTTCCCCATCAAATTGTCTTGGCACCTTTGTGGAAAATCAATTTACAGTAAATGTAAGAGTTTATTTCTGTTTTTTCAATCCTGTTTCATTGATTTATATATTTACCCTTGTGCCAGTACCACACTGTCTTGATTACTGTAGGTTGGCAGTCACTTTTGAAATCAGGAAGTGTGAGTTCTCAAACTTTGTTTGTCTTTTTCAAAGTACTTTTGGTTCTTCTGAGTCCCCTGCATTTCCATATGAATTGCAGGTTCAGTTTGCTAGTTTCTGCATAAAAAGTAACTGAGGTTTTGACTGGAATTGCACTGAATCTGCCAATTTGGGGAACATTCCATCTTACCAATATTAAGTCTTCTGATCCATGAACATGGGAATATTTTGCACTTATTTAGAGCTTTTTAAATATATTTCAACTGTATTTTGTAGTTTTCAGTGTACAAGTCTTGAACTCCTTTTGTTAAATTTATTCCTATGTATTTTATTCTTTTTGATTTAAATGGAATTGTTTTCTGAATATCATTTTAAGAATGTTCATTGCTAGCATATAAAAAATATAATTAATTTTTATAACAGATTTATTGAGATGTAATTCACATATCATATATGTCATCAATCACAATTGATTTTTGTCTACTTATCTTTTATTCTGTAGCCTTGCTGAAATCATTTATTAGCTCTAATAGGTTTTTTATTTTAGGGAATTCCCAAAGATTTTCTATATAGAAGATCAAGATCAAGTGTTCTGCAAATAGAGAAATAGAGAAATTGGATTCCTTAATTTTTAATTCTTGCCTAGTTTTCCTGCCTGAACCTCCATTATAATGTTGAATAGAAGTGTTGAGGGTGGATATCCCTTTCTTATTCCTGATCTTAGAGAAAAAAGCATTTAGTCTTGCACCACCAAGACTTAGTTGTGGGATTTTCAAAGATGGCCTTTTATAGGTGGGGGAAGATTCCATTTATTTGTAATTTTTTGAGTGTTTTCTTTTTTAATCATGAAAGGATGTTGGGTTTTGTCAAATGCTTTTTCTGCATCTATTGAGATGATCACTTTTTTCCTTTTAATTCTATTAATATGGTGTATTATTTTGTTTAATTTTCATAATCTCATATGTTAAACCAACCTTACATTTCTGAGATAAATGCTACTTGGTTATGGTGTATAATCCTTTTTATATATTGCTGAATTTGGTTTTCTTGTATTTTGTCTTACTCTTTTGTCTTAATTCTTAATAGATACAGAACTTGGTAAAAAAAAAGTTCTATTTATATGGCTCCTAGAATCTTAATAATTAATTACCTTTTCTGAAAAATCTTCTCTGATTCATCCCTACCCCTAACTAACTCCTATGTAATCTCATAACACGCTAAGTGGCATTCATCCCATTATATTGCTTTTGTCAATTTACTTGTCACCTTCTTGGCTTCTTGAGAATAGACTATATTTTATATATCATTGTACCCCAGTATCTAGCACTATTACAATTTGGGACCTCTGGGAATCAGATAAGCATTGGATTTTAAAAGAACATGCACAATGATAGAAAGGAGATTATGTAACAAAGATCGAATATAAGAAAGTGAAACAGAATAGTGTTAGGATGGTTAACCCTCAAATGAACTATGATTTGAAAAAAATATTAACAACAAAAGTTTTACTTAGCTATATTCAGAATGAAAATATATCAAGGAATGTTTAGATTTATAATTCTGGGATTATTTTATGCTTATGGATGACAAAGCAGAATTCCTCAGATTTTAAATTACTTCTATCTTTTCTATCAAATAGAATTTTCTTTTGACTGAAAAGGGGAGACTAAATATTGAAGGAAATGACAGAAGTCAAAACATTGTGAATGAGTTATTTTCATCCCTGTGGTTTTGTGATCTATATGTCTATATTTCACAACATATATATATTTTAGCTTTCATCCACAGTTTCTGGCTCATAACTCCCATAGCCCTAGTTATAATGTCAGGGTACTTTAGGCCTCAGGAGAAGCTCTCAAGAAACAGAATCTTTGATCTTCTCCTGTCCTCCTTTCACCTGCCCAAGGCAGGACTCTAATCTGATTATGGGTCAAAAGACCCTCATTCCACAGAAGGTCCTGTCCCATATACTGGAGGAAGGAATGTTACACAGAGAGGCCAGGAAGAATCTGAATACATAGGCCTTGCTGAGTTTAGATCATTAGCTTTTTGTTCAATCACATTTCTACATGGTTGTCAATCATGTCTATGTAGTGAAGTCTCCATAAAAACCCAAAAGGACAGGGTTCAGAGAGCCTCCGTATAGCTGAACATGTGAAGGTTCCTGGAGAGTGGTGCACCCAGGGAGGGCATAGAAGCTCCATGCTCCTTCCACCAGACCTCACCCTACATATCTCTTCATCCATATCTTTATAATAATTCAGTAAATATAAGTAAGTGTATGCAGGAGTTCTGTGAGCCGCTCCAGCAAAACCCAAATAGGGGGTCATGGGCTGGTCCCAAACTTCTGGCCTCAAACAATAGTTCCACCTAGGACTCCCAAAACACTGGTATTATAGGCATGAACCACTGTGCCTGGCCAAGAAATACTCACATTATGGGACTTTCAGAAGGGGAAGGGAATGGCAAGGTATAGAAAACCTATCTAATGAAATAATAGCTGAAAACTTCCCAAGTCTGGGGAGAGATATGCACATCCACAGCCAGAAAGCTCAAAGGCTCCTAAATAGAATCAACCAAAAACATCCTTCCTGAGGCATAGTATAATTGAATTGCCAAAAGTCAAAGACAAAGACATAATTCTAAAAACAGCAAAAGAAAACTGTCAAGTCACATATAAGGGAATTGTAATTAGTCTAACAGTAGATTTCTCTATAGAAACCTTACAGGCAAGCAGAGAATGGGATAATATATTCAAAGTGTCAAAAATATTATACCTAACAAAGCTATCCTTCAGAAATGAGGCAGAAATTCACAGATAGGCAAAAACTGAGGGGATTCATTACCACTAGACTGGCCTTACAAGAAATGCTCAAGAAAATCCAATATATGAAAGCAGAAGCATGATAATCACTATTACAATAACACATACAAGTATAAAACTCACTAGTAGAGAAGATACACAAAGAGAAAAGAATCACAACTTATCACTGCAGAAGACCACTATACTGCAATGATAAACAATAAGAGAGGAAAAAAATATATAATAAACAACCAGAAAACAATTAACAAAATGATGGCTATATATCCTTGCCTATCAACAATAACCTTGAGTATAAACAAATTAAATTATTCACTTAAAAGATATAGACTGGCTGAATGGATAAAAAAATAACCAAACTATATGCTACCTACAAGAAATTTACTTTACTGTAATGACACAAAGATTGAAAGTGAAGGTTTGGGAAAAACATTCCACACAAACAGAAACCAAAAGTGAGCAGACATTGCTATAGTTATATCAAATACACAGACTTTAACTCAAAAACTGTAGAAAGAGACAAAGAAAGTCAATATATAATTATAAAGGGATCAATTCAGCAAGAAGATATAACAATTATAAATATAGATATACCCATATGCAATAGTGAAGCATCTAGATATGTAAAGCAAACATTATTAGATCTAAAGGGAGATACAAACTAATACAATAATAGTTGGGGACTTTAACACCCCACTGTCACCATCAGACAGATCATCTAGACAGAAAATAAAAAAAAAAAAATTGGACTTAAACTGTACTTTAGACCAAATGGACCTAACATTCACAGAATATTTCATCCAACAGCTGCACAATACACATTCTTTTCATCAATACATGGAACATTCTCCAGGACAGATCACATGTTATGCCATGAAACAATTCTCAACAAATTTAAAGGCCTTGAAATAATATGAAGTATCTTTTCTAGAAATCAATAACAAGAAGAACTTTCAAAATTATGTAAATTTGGAAACATGGAAATTAAGCAACATGCTTATGAATGACCAATAATTCAATGAAGAAATTAAGAAGGAAATTTAAACAATTTCTTAAAACAAATGTAAGTAGAAACACAACTTACCAAAACCCATGGGATACAGCAAAAGCATTATAGCAATAAATGGCTCCATCAAAAAAGTAGAAAGAGTCAAATAAACAACCTAAGGATGCATCTCAAGGAACTAGAAAAGCAAAAGCAAACCAAATCCAAAATTAGTAGAAGAAAAGAGATAGTAAAGATCACAGTAGAAATAAATGAAATTGAGTCTAAACAAACAAAACCAAAAAGTTGGTCTTTGAAAAGATAAAATTGATAAACCATTACCTAGACTAACCAAGGAAAAAAGAGAAAGACCCAAATAAATAAAATCAGAAATGAAAAAGAAGACATTACAGCTGATACCACAGAAATACAAAGAATCATTAGAGATAGTTAAGTGAACTAATTTCCCTGATTTGATCATTACACATTATATTAATATATATGTGTCAAAATATCACACTGTACCCCATAATTATGTACAACTATTATGTGTTATTAAAAATGATAAAAACAAAAAGTCTTTTGAAGAAACAGACCATTATTGAAAGAAAAATTGTATGAGGAAGCTATTCAGGATGAAAAGGGGTTAGATGGGCTAGCTCCCAACTGTTTGGCCTCTGACCAGTTCTCATTGTAGCCCTCAAAGTGGTAAGTTGCAAATTGTGGTCTGCAGATCACCGATATCAAAATTACCTGAGGTGCCTTATAAAAATGCAAATTCAAGGAGTGACACTAAGACCTACTCAGTCAGAAGCTGAGGTTTTCATAAATTCCTTAGGTAATTCTCGTGTCCACTAAAACTGAGCCTGAATCCTCTAATGCTGTGGTCCCCAACCCCCAGTCTGTGGCCTGTTAGGGACTGAGCTGCAGAGCTCTCCCGCCCTAAACCTGCGCGCCCCTCCCTACCTTTTGTGGAAAAATTTTCTTCATGAAACCAGTCCCTGGTGCCAAAAAGGTTGGGAACCGCTGCTCTCATGAGTAGGAGGTGACACTAGAGTACTTTAAAGGTCTTTCTCTGCTCTAAGATTTGGTGAGATGGGAATGAAAAGATTAGACAATTAGATGAATATTGTTTGGGTTTTGTTTTTTTTTTGACTGGGTAAAATTACAAAAATGCAAATTGACGTACAATGATATCTACTTATTTTCCCTATGTATTTCTAGAGCTAGAGAGAAAAATAACATATCATAGGTGACCATTCATTACTGTCTATGTTCATATTTTACTCACCCAAACCTTGATCAGTCAACTGTCTTCTAAAATAATCAACCATATAATCATCTGCTTCCTTTGGCCTTGTATCTAGAGGGGATAGTAAAAGATCATAGCACCATGAAAATAATTCATTGACTCATTTATATTCCATATTTTTAATCTTTTTTCAAAGTAAAAATGCTACTAAGTAATGTATAAGCAGTAGTTTACCTCAATGAAATTAATATAAGCAGTATTCACATCTCATGAATTTTTGTTGCATTTTAAATGTTCATACCTTTTGGGCCTACAATTCCTTTTCTAGGAATTTATTATAAGGAAATAATTAAGAATACATACAAATAGAGAGTTATAAGGTTTTCACTGCTGTTTACAATAGAAAAATATTGGAACAAAAAAAATTTAACAATAGGGGTGGCTAGATAAAGATTCACTAATAGAATGGAATACTTTGCTGCCATTTACTCACATGCAAAGGGGTTTACATTATAATATACTATAATTTAAAAAATTTTTTTAAAAAGTAGGTTGCAAAATAACATGAAGATTATATGATTCATTAACATGAGTTGTATATGTATAGACACAGGAAAAAGTCTTAAATAAATATTCTGAAATGTGATTTTTACTTTCTTTTGCTTATCTTTATTTCTAATTTTTGAAATTAAATTTTCAACAAAAGAATATATAAAAGTTACATATAAAAAGCAGCTGAATTGCTTGGCCGATCACAATCAGAAAGAATAAAGTTCAAATGAAATAACCATCATAATTATAATGCTATGCTTCTCTGTTCTTGATGTAGTTCTTATCTCCATTTTTATTTTTAATTGTTCTGCTATATCATAAATCAAATAGATTTATAGATGTTTATATATATTTTTTAAAATTTGGTTACCTCTAATCCTTTTGGGAAGTAGGTATAGTATAAATGTATAATAAATTACTACATATATACATACAATTATTTTAGATAAAATATTGCTTAAATTATGTGCTTTTTTTCCCAAAGTGCCTCAACTAAAGATAAGGTATAGAAATTAAGGAAAAAATACCAGAGATGCTAGAGAGTCAAAGATTTACATCAACTTAGGTTGCAACAGAAGCCTATGAAGAGTCCATAAATTAATTTCTCTTCTGGGCTCATCCTCAAATTATGGAAGGAGAGGAATAAGACATTTTTTAAAACATAAAATCCCTATACTCTGTTTGGGGAAAAACCTTTCGAAACCTTGGGGATATCCCTCAGATATTATACATGCACCTGTCTCCCTCCAATGTAATTGATCACTCTTTTTTCTGTGCTCCCTGGGACCCCTTAAACAGATTGCTGGCATTGCGTCTGTAGCACTGTGCTTAACTCATTTGCTTGTTTTTATTTTATGATTAAGAGATGAGCTCCTCCAGGGAAGAAATGTATATATATATATGACACTTCTTTAATATCCCTAGCACCAAGCATAACCGCAACCTCCAGGTTGTGGCACAAAAAAGAATGTTTGCTGAGTAAACAAATTAATTGTTTATGAGAAGATAGTAGCAGGAACATTACCTTTCACATCAGAATTTGATTCTATGTGTTTTTGTAGTAAAGATTCTCTGTCATACACCTAATGGAACACAGAATCAGAAGTAAAACAATGCTATATTATCAACATGGAAACAAGGTATATTTCCTATATTGTTTATGGTATTGTGGATTTTCAACAAACATTTCCCATTTTATCCTTATAGGTTTAGAATGGCCAAAAATATCTCATAAATCAGAATCTTCCAATATCTTTCACAACAATATTTTTCTTTTGCATCAATGAAGAAAATACTAATATTATATTTTGGCACTAAAGGGAGTTAAAAAATTTTCCAGGCCACATAAAACTTATTTATGATGAGAAAGAGACAATAAAAGATATGCATGTAATCTCACTTACTTAAATAAGAATAAAGATACAGGAACATAAGAGTGTAAAATGGGTGAAAACATATAAAATCTTTGTAAGCTTCTTCAAATACATTTTAGAGTAAAGTAGGTATAAATGAAACTTAAATATGTCACCTTAATAAGTCCACCTCTCATCTGTCAAGGACCTTTTGTGTTTTTATAAACAGTAAATAATATGAGCTAAATTTTAATCATTAATTTTTCCTGGGGAAAAATTAGGATATAAGGGTGTAAGAGAAAATAACTTGCTATTCTCTTACATTCATTATTTTTCAAAAACTATTAACAACCCAATAAATGAAGATTTACCTCTTGCTCTTCTCTGGCATCATAGTGCTTTACTATGGTAGAATTCCTTTCCTTCTTTGTTTTAAGATATCTTTTCCTGGTTTTCATCTGGGTAAAAGAATCATATTTAAAATCAATATTTAATCAATGCATCAAAGACAGTATATATACATACATGAAACTATCTTGAGATTCCCCAGTTCTAATTGGAGCCCCTTAGGCACTTATCCCCATTTAACACATCATGCATTTTACCTCTTTATCTTGTTTATTGTGTATCTCCCCAACTAGAATACAAGCTTTTGTTTCATTTTTCTTCACTGTTCTATCCCCAGTACCTAGATAGTACCTGATATACAGTTGGAGCTCAATATATAATTGAGTGATAGATATATAAATGAATATTGCGCTAACAATCAGGTGATATATGTTAGGCAACCACCTCTGTGCTACACAAGTGGTGTGGCTTTTGAGAGGTAATTTAATCTCTCTGAGTCTTAGGCATTTTCATCTATGAAGTAAAGGTGTTAGAGTAAAAAACCCAAAGGTTAGAAAATTCTATGATTTAAAGATATGTACATACTCAGAAAATAACAACTATTACAATACAATAAATATACATCTGTAAACATATTTTTGACTGCTTGTTTGTCACAATAAGTACCTATTAGCATATTCATACCATAAGCAAAAATATTTAATCATACCTGAGAAGCTAAGTTAGGAAGATAAGTCGGAGAGTCATTGGATTCTGAACTGTCAGAGCCTCGGCTACTACAACAAATTAATAGTTTTAGCTTATATAATGTTTTGCTGGCATCTTAAAATTTCAACTTTTGCTTTTACTTTATTATTTTATTTGGATGGTTGAAAAGTTCTAATTATAAGAAGAAGTTTTACAGAGGTGGGTTATGTGTGGTAGTTCCAGACATCTTAGAAATAGAGGTTTTTGTTGAATGTGTTGAGAGATACAAAGGTTTGGGAATGTGTTAATGGAATGTTAGCTCTAGAAAAGTAGGAGTTTTTTCTGTCTGGGTCACTGCTCTATGACCAGAGCGGAAATAGTGCCTGGCACATAATAGGTATTCAATACTATTTGTTAATAAGTGAATGAATAAATGATATATCTGGGGGGTTTCCTAGCTCTGAAAACTGAAATCATACTAAGTGTTATTACTGACCACAGTGGAGTGGAACTAGAAATCAATAGCAGAGGGAAAACTGGAACATTCACAAATATTAGTATGTTGAAATTAAACAGACCCAACGAAATTGAACAACCATTGGGTCAAAGAAGAAATCAAAAAGAAAATTAAAAAAATACTTTGAGACAAGCAAAAATGAAAACAACATACCAAAATTTATGGGATACAGTAAAAGCAGTATTAACAGGGAAATTTATTGTGATACATGTCTACATTTTATTTTATTTTATTTATTTTATTTTGAGACAGAGTCTCGCTTTGTTGCCCTGGCTAGAATGAGTGCCGTGGCATCAGCCTAGCTCACAGCAACCTCAAACTCCTGGGCTCAAGCAATCCTTCTGCCTCCCAAGTAGCTGGGACTATAGGCATGTGTCACCATGCCTGGCTAATTTTTTCTATAAATATTAGTTGGCCAATTAATTTCTTTCTATTTATAGTAGAGACGGGGTCTCGCTCTTGCTCAGGCTGGTTTCGAACTCCTGACCTCGAGCAATCCGCCCACCTCGGCCTCCCAGAGTGCTAGGATTACAGGCATGAGCCACCGCGCTCGGCTGATGTCTGTATTTTAAAAAGAATAAAAATATCAAACACCTCAAGGACCTAGAAAAGAACAAATTAAGCCCAAAATTAGCAGAGGGAAGGAAATAATAAAGATTAAAACAGAAATAAATGAGACAGAAAATAGAAAAAAAAGAAAAAATCAATGAAACTAAAATTTGGCTTTTTGAAAAGATAAAATCAATAAGTTCTTAGCTAAACTAATTAAGAAAAAATAAAGACTCAAATCAGAAATGAAAGAGGGAACTTCACAACTGATACCACAGAAATAAAAAGAATCACAAGATACAATTATGAAAAGTTGTACACCAACAATCTGAATAATCTGAAAGAAATGGATACATTTCTAGAAACATACACACTACCAAGACTAATTTAAGAAGAAATAGAAAGTCAAACAGATCTATAACTAGTATGGAGATTGAATCAGTAATCAAAAATCTCCCAACAAAGAAAAGCCCAAGCCCAGATGGCTTTGCTGGTCTATTAAATTCTATTAAATGTTTAAAGAAGAATTTATGCCAGTTCTTCTCAAATGCTCCCAAAAAATCAAAGAGGAGAGAACTTTTAATTCATTTTATGAGACCCACATTAAACTGATACCAAAGATCTAGACAAAGATACTACAGGAAAAAAAGCCAGAGGCCAATATCCCTGGATAAAGATAGATGCAAAAATCCTCAACAAATACTGGAAATCTGAATCCAACAGCACATTGAAAGGATCATCCATCATGACCAATAGGGATTTATCCCTGGGATACAATGATAGTCCAACATATGAACATTAATTAGTGTGATATACCACGTAAACACAATAAAGGGTAAAGATCCATGATCTCAATAGACGCAGAAAAAGCAATTGACAAAACTCAACATCCTTTTGTGATAAAAACTCTCAAAAACTAGGAATAGAAGGAAAGTACTTCAACATAATAAAGGCTTCATATGAAAAGCCCACAGCATACTTAATGGTGAAAAACTGAAAGCTTTTACTCTAAGATTAGAAACAAGGCAAGGATAGCTACTCTCCCCACTTCTATTCAACATAGTACTGAAAATCCAAACCAGAGCAATTAGACAAGAAAAAGAATTAAAATTTCCACATTGGAAAGAAAGAAGTAAAATTGTCCTTGTTTACAGAAACATGATCTTATATATATAGATACACAGGAACCCCTAAAGAAGTAATAAACAAATTCAGCAGAGTTGCAGGTTACAAAATCTACATGTAAAAACCAACTGTGTTTCTAATAGAGTGAAAAGACAGCCTATGTAATGGGAGAAAATATTTGCAAGCCATATATAAGGGATTAATCTCCAAAATATATAAGGAACTCCCATAACTTAACAGCAAAACAACAACAAAAAACCAATAACCCAATTTAAAAATGGGCTAAATACTTGAATAGATATTTCTCTAAGGAAGACATAAAAATGGGCAACAGGTGTATGAAAAGGTGCTCAACATCATTAAACATCAGGAAAATGCAAATCAAAACCACAATGAAACATCACCTTATATGTGTCAGAATGGCCATTATAAAAAAAAAAAAAGATAGCAAGTATTGGGGAGGATGCTAAGAAATTGAAACCCCTGTACACTATTGAGAGAATGAAAAATGGGGCAGCTGCTATTGAAAACAGTATAAAAGTTCCTCAAAAAACTACAAATAGAACTATCATATGATCCAGCAATGCTACTTCTGGGTATTTACCCTCCAAAATTGAAATCTAGATTCTGAAGAGGCATTAGCACTTCTACGTTTATTGCAGGACTATTCCCAATAGCCAAGATATGGAGACAATCTTAATATTCACCAATGGATGAAAGGATAAAGACAATGACCTTTCTACATACAATGGAATACTATTCGGCATTAAAAAAGAAGAAAATTCTGCAATATGCAACAACGTGGATGAGCCTAGGAGACATTTTGCTTAGTGAAATAAGCCAGTCACAGAAAGACAAAAACTGCATGATTCCACTTATGTGAAGTATCTAAAATAGTCAAATCCATAAAATAAAAGAGTGGAATGCTGGTTTCTAGAGGTTGAGGTGGTGGGGGAAATTTCTAATTATGGATATAGTATTTCAGTTAGGCAAGATGAATAAACTCTAGAGATCTGCTCTATAACTTTGTATATATAATATATTGTACACTTAAAATTTTAAGGGGGTAGATTTTATACTAAGTATTCTTACCACAATAAAATAAAAATAAAACAAAATAAATAACAATCTACTGCAATGCTGGGGAAAAAAACACTAAACATACTCTTATCTTATGATCTAGCAATCATGCTCCTAGGTATCTACCCAAAGGAGTCAAAAACTTACGTCTACACAAAAACCTGCACACGGTTATTTATAGCAGATTTATTCACAATTGCCAACACTTGGAAGCAACCAAGATACCCTTCAATGGGTGAATGGATAAATAAGCTGTAGTGCATTCAGACAGTGGAATATTACTCAATGCTAAAAAGAAATGAGCTATAAAGCCATGAAAAGACATGGCGGAGACTTAAATGCATATTCCTAAGTGAAAGAAGCCAATCTGAAAAAGCTACATACTATATGATTCCAACTATTTGACATTCTGAAAAAGGCAAAACTATGCAGACAGTTAAAAAGATCTGTGGTTATCAGGAGTTAGGGGAGAGGCAGGGATGAATAAATGAATTCTTAGGGTGAATTCATACAGTGAAAATACTCTGTATGATAGATACTTTAAATGTGGATACATGTCATTATACATTTGTCCAAACCCATAGAATATACAACACCAAGAGTGAACCCTGTGGCAGGGCGTGGTGGCTCACGCCTGTAATCCTAGCACTTTGGGAAGCTGAGGCAGCAGGATTGCTTGAGCTAAAGAGTTCAAAACCAGCCTGAGCAAGATAGAGACCCTGTCTCTACTATGAATAGAAAAATTAGCCGGGTGTCATGGAGCATGCCTGTAGTCCCAGGTACTGGGGATGCTGAGGAAAGAGGATCACTTGAGACCAGAAGTTTGAGGTTGTAGGGAGCTATGATGATGCCACTGCACTCTACCCTGGGCCACAGAGTGAGACTCTGTGACAAAAAAAAAAAAAAAAAGAAAAGAAAAGAAAAGAAAAATAGAGTGAACCCTTTGTATATTTTGAACTTTGACTGACAATGATGTGTCCATGTAGACTCATTAATTGTAACATATGTACCAATCCGGTAGGAAGTGTTGATGATGGGAATACTATGCATGTGTGGGGTTAAGGGATATATTGGAAATCTCTGTACTTTCCACTCAGTTTTGCTGTGAACCTAAAACTGCTTTAAAACTAAAGTCTCTTAAAAACTAAAGTCTATTAAAAAAAAGAGAGGGAAACAAAAACAAAAGCAAATAAAAAACAATTTGGTTATGTCTTTTATATGCAATTAGTACACTATACACAGTAATGCTCATATTATTTGAATAAAAGAATAAATTAAATGAACTCTTGAAGTCTGGCCAAAATAATGTGCATGGGAAATTTTTTCCCCACTTATAGTCGGGATTTTCAGTTGAGAATTGACGATAATATCTTATTATTATAAAGAGCATAGTAAAACAGCACAACAAATTGCATTACTTCACTAGCCTTGAGTTACCTAGACTCTGGATCCAATGTAATTTCTACCAAAGAAGTATCTGAATCATCAAAGACTTTTTCCAAGCTTAAATGTTTTTCCATTTCTTCTAATTCTTTGAGGCACTGATAATACTAGGGGAAAATGATAAATGAGTTCATTATAAAATAACTTTATTTCTTAATTAAGCTATTTGAATATTTATAGACACCTAGTACAATAGGTATTGGGACATTAAGTACCCAAAAGCAAGAACTCTGTTAGGAGATTAACAGGAAAAACTGCCATAGGCCCACAAGCAGGTTATGTTTATTTGATAGGCTGGAATCTGATGGAATTACCAAATGGACTTTACTTACCTTGGTGCGGTCAGGGTCACAATAGTCCAAGAGAGAATCACAAAAATGGTATCCCATTGACTCCAAGTCTTTTGTGTTGAAATGAGTGCCTCGTTTATTACCTAAAACATCAATAAGTTTATCCACCCTTGAGGATGAGTTAATTTTTTCTTAGCAGGTAGGCCTAAATTGCAAAACAGAGAGTATAAACAAAACATTAATATGATTCCATATTCTGTCCTTTGGATTTTCTTCTCTGGGGCAGGTCATTGTACAGCTTATTGCTTTCCCTTTTCCACCAACTGGACCAAAGCTGACTCAACACAGATTAGTCTATGTTGTAAGGCAGAAGAAGATTCAATAAGACAGTTATGGAATATTTGGTTACCAGTTATACATAGCCCTAACAATCGCTTTGAGAAAAACGATTTTATGAGAAAATGTTTTCTTCATCATGAATAATGTTACATCAGTTTCAAGGTGTTTTAAAACTGGCTGGAAATTACATATATGGGTTTCTAGCACTTTCCTTTGAGTTGATACATTTTCTGACAATGTGACAATTATCTTAATATGCAGTATTATATATCCATATATCCGAACAGTGATATGTTAGATGTGACTAAAAGATTTCTTAAATGAGACTACTTAAATGAGACACTTTTATTTTTTGTTCAGGGAACCAAGTGCTTCCATTTAAACATAAATTGACAAAAAAGCTGTCTGGTTTGCCTTGCAAATAGCAAATCCAAAAAACTCCCCGTTTCTACCATGTATTTTAGGTATGTGCATTGCTTTTTCTTGAAATCATTAGGAATTTACATTTTTTTAAAAAATCTGCAGCAACACCCTTAAAAATAACAAGCATTTAAAGATTAGTTTATTATACAACTAATTAGAGTATTCTGTATACAAACTAAAGCTTTCCTTTTTAAACAAAAGGAAATGATGAAACAGAAATACTATATAGTAGGAGTTTAACTATTCATTCTATTTATAGAATTGATTAAATATCAGTATGTATTTAAGTAGGAAGAAAGTGCTCACTATCAAATTGTCTATAGTATTAATTTTACATTAAAAATATCTTTGGTTTAAAGCTCTGAGAGCTGAGAATGAGAACACTTGGTCTTACCCAGAGTAGATCCAGAAAAGGTGGCCTCCATGGTAAAGCTGTTTCTGATTCCCATTTTCCACATTACTACCCTTCCTGTTCCTTCTTTGCTCTTCTGAACATTAAACTTGCAAGCTGAGAATGAAAACTGAAAAGAAGCAAATAAAAATGAGACTCATTGTCCTGGTACCTATATCGTTTTTAGGAATTAAGATTGAAAATGAAAAAGTAGTTGTGCGAATCTGTAATTTTCACTAAAACTTCAGGAGCTACTTTTTATTTTCTGACCAGTGGAAAAATTCATTTGAAGGATGATATATCTACATTTCTGAAAACTATAGATTCTAATTCCTGCAATTTAAAATTTACTTTTTATCTTTATGTAACATATGTATTCAAAATCAGTTGATTAATTTTTGCTACTGTTGGGATAAGTTCTTATATTTTTAAAAAGTTCTAGGAAAGGGTTCAAACATATTTAGGAATGATATTAGTATTGGAGATCTCCATAAATAGAATAGAGGTTCTTTATTTTCATAAGAAAGACCATTTGAAAGATGTCCTGAAAGAATGCTACAAAGATATCAATATCTACAAAGATATTTTTTTGGGTAAATTTATTTTTTAATTAACCTACAATAAATTGATGCTTTTATGTTTCATTCTATGTATTTCAGCACATGTACAGATTGGTGTAACCACTGCCACAATCAGAATACAGAACAGTTCTATTGCCCCTGAAAAACCTCCTCATGCTACCCCTTTGCAGTCACACCCTCCTGCCACCTTTAACCCTGGGCAACCCTTGATTTGCTTTCTGTCACTATTTTTTTCTTCAAGACTGTCAAATAAATGGAGTCATACAGTATGTAACACTTTTAGACTAACTTCTTTGACTTAGTATAATACTTTTGAGATTTATTTAAGCTATTGCATGTATGAATATTCATTCTTTTTTATTGCTGGGTACTATTCCATTGTATGGATGTACTAAAAGTCACCAGTTAAAGGACAGTTATCCACTCACAAGTTAAAGAACATTGGGTTGTTTCCAGCTTTTGGTAGTTATGATAGAGCTGCTATGAACATTTGTGTGTACATGTTTACATATGAATGTAAGTTTGCATTTCTCTAGGGTAAATACCTAGGAATGGGATTACTGGATCATATAAGTGTACATTTAACTTTATAAGAAAATGCCAAGTTACTTTCCAAAATTGTATACCATTTTGCATTCCTATCAACAACATGCAGTATGAGGGTTCTGGTTGTTCCAAATTCTTGTTAGCAGTTGGGATTGTCAGTATTTTTTATTTTAGCAATTCTAATAGGTGTGTAATTGTATCTTCTCATGGTTTAAATTGCAGTTCCTAAATGGCTAATGATGTCATACATATTTTCATGTGCTTATTTGTCATCATAGATCCTTTTTGGTGAAGTGTGTATTCAAGATTATTGCCATTTTAAATTGGCTTCTTTGTTTTGTTACTATTGAGTTATTCTGGAGTTATTACAAGTTCTTTGTTAGGTATGTGATTGCAAATATTTTCTCCTATCTGTAGCTTATCTTTGTATCCTCTTAAGAAGATCTTTCACAGAGCAAAAGGATTAATTTTGATCAAGCCCAGTGTATCAATTTGTTAGGATCCAGTGGATCATGCTTTTGGTATATGTTTAAGAACTTTTTTTTGCCTAATTCCATGTCATATACTTTTTCTTCTATGATTTCTTATAAAAGTTCTATAGATTCACATTTTAAATTTAAGGTGGAGGATTTTTGTTTTTGTTTTTCATAAGGATGTCCAGTTATTCTAACACCATTTATTGAAAGTTTTTTTCCCATTAAATTTCCTGAGTACCTTTGTCAAAGGCTATATATGTGTCCATCTATTACTAGACTTGCTATTCTGTACTATTGCTCTAAGTGTTTATACACTTCCTATTACCACACTGTCTTGATCACTGTAGTTTTATACTGTCTTAAAATTTGATAGTGTGAGTCCTTCAATTTAATTTTTTTTCAAAATTGTTTTTTTTCAAAATTATTTTAGTTCCTTTGTATTTCCTTATCAATTTTAGAATCAGCTTTTTTATATCTACAAACAATTATGCTGTGATTTTGTTTGGAATTGTAGATCTATAGATCAAAATGGGGAGTTGATATCTTACTGTGTCCAGTTTTCCAATCTATAATACAGCATGTTTCTCCATTTATTTGGTTTTTTGATTTACATCATCAACTTTTTTTAGATGTCGGCATATATTTTGTTAGATTTATAACTAAGCATTTATTTTGGAGCTATGGTAAAATAAGATTATTTTTAATTTATTTATTGTGAGAATATAGAAATGCAGTTGTTTTTTGTAGGTTGACCTTGTATCTTATAACCTTGCTAAACTTATTAGTTCTAGGAGTTTTTGTGTGGGTCACTTTGGATTTTCTATATAGACAATTATGTTACTTTCATTACTTCTTTTCCCAGTCTGCCTTCTTTGATTTATTTTTTTCTTTTTTTTTTTTTTTTTTATTTTTTTTATAATTTTTTTTTTTTTTGAGACAGAGTCTCGCTTTGTTGCCCAGGCTAGAGTGAGTGCCGTGGCGTCAGCCTAGCTCACAGCAACCTCAAACTCCTGGGCTCAAGTGATCCTTCTGCCTCAGCCTCCCGGGTAGCTGGGACTACAGGCATGCACCACCATGCCCGGCTAATTTTTTTATATATATATATCAGTTGGCCAATTAATTTCTTTCTATTTATAGTAGAGACGGGGTCTCGCTCTTGCTCAGGCTGGTTTTGAACTCCTGACCTTGAGCAATCCGCCCGCCTCGGCCTCCCAAGAGCTAGGATTACAGTCGTGAGCCACAGCGCCCGGCCTCTTTTTTCTTTTTTACCTTATTGCACTGATAAAAACCTCCAGTACAAGGCTGCATGGAGAGGGTAAGAGTGGAAATCCTTTTCTTGTTCCTGACCTAAGGAGGAAAACATTCAGTCTTTCATCTTTAAGTGTGTTGTTAACTATAGAGTTTTTTGTAGATGTCCTTTACCAGGTTGAGAAAGTACCTTGCATTCTTTATTTGCTGAAATGTTTTTATCATAAATGGATGCAGAGTTTTGTTAAAAGTTTTTTCTACGTTAATTGATGTGATAACACAGGGATTATTCTTTAGACTTTTAATGTTGTGGATTACACTGATTAATTTTCAAATATGGAACCAGCCTTACATTCTTGGAATAAACCTCATCAGGTCATGATGTATTATTTCTTTTATGTATCGGTGGACTTAATATGCTAATATTTTATTTAGGATTTTTAAAATCTATGTTCATGAGGGCTATTTGTCTGCAGTTTTCTCTTCTTGCACTGCGTTTGCCTTATGTCAGTATCATGGTAATCCTGGAAAAGATTGTGTCTTTAAATTTTTGTTAGAATGCTTCAGTGAATCTATATGGATCTAGAGATTTCTTCTTGGAAAGTTTCTTTTTGAAATGCTTTTCAGGACTATTCAGATTATCTGTCTCACCTTGAGTGAGTTTTTGAGGAATTGGTTCATTTCATTCAAGTTGTTAAATTTGTGTGCATAGAGTTTTTTCTTATTGTCCTTTAATGCCTGCAGTCTGTAGTTACACTTCTTTTTCATTTTTGATATTGGCAATTTGTGTCATCATTGCCTTCCCTTCCTCCTCTTCTTCTTCCTCCTACTCCTTCTGGTCAGTCTTGGTAAAGTTTTATCAGTTTTACTGATCTTTTCCAAACATACGCTTTCTGTTTAACTGATTTTCTCCATTATTTTTCTGTTTCTAATTTCATTGATCTGGTTTTATCTTAATTATCTGCTTCCTTCTGCTTGTTTTGGGTTTACCTTGTCTTTCTTTTTCTAGTTTCTTATGGGGGAAATTTAGATTATTGGTTTGAGACCTTTGTTCTTTTCTAATATAAGCATTTAATGCTATACATTTTCTTGTAAGTACTACCACTTTAGCTGAATTTCACAAAACTTGATGTTGTATATTTTCATTTTCCTTCAGTTCAAAATATACTCTAAACTTCCTTTACAGTTCCTTTTTGGTCTATGGATTATTTAGAAATCTGGTTTCATTTCTACATGTTTGGAGATTTTCCTCTTATCTTTCTTTTATTGATTTCAAGTATACAAAGTACAAAGTATGTATGATTTTACTTCTTTAAATGTGTTAAGGCTTCTTTTAAACCAGGATATGATCTGTATTGGTGACTGTTCCATGTGCATTTGAATATAGTGTATATTCTGCTGTTTAGTATAGTGTTCTGGAAACATGTCAGTTAAATCCAGTTGGTTGATGGTGTTGTCTAGTTATTATATATCCTTGTTTATTGTCTACTTACCAATTACATATTACTGAGAAAGGAATTTGGAATCTCCAACTATAGTTGTAGGTTTGCACAAAGAGATTTCAATAAGAAGCACTTAACAGAAAACCTAGATATGGAAGCCTCTATATTTCAAGCAAACTTTATATTATGTGAAGACCTGTTTAAACGGCAGACTGGTTGTTATGCTGACGAAATTGGTCGGTTTCATCTAAAGCACAATAGGTTAGAGATCTAAGACCCAAGAAATATTTCAATAGACAAATATTAAAATAACTTAGTAACATGGGATCATTTTATAGGAGAAATAAACTATATCTAAGAGTATTGAGAGAAATAAACTACCGTGTTTCCCCGAAAATAAGACCTACTCATAAAATAAGCCCTAGCAGGATTTCTAAGCATTTGTGCAATAGAAGCCCTACCCGGAAAATAAGATATAGTGACGGGAGTGACTACCCAGCAAATCTGCACAATCCATGCATTTTGTGGCGGAGAGGTAAAGAAGATGAGCAGCCCTTCTCATCTGTCCCATCGTGACAGCTACTATCCCAGAGGTGACCGGAAAGGTGCGGACAGCCCCACCAACAAGGTCGGCTCCCCCTGCCAGGCTCCCCCTGCTCCCTACCATCCTGTGCATGCTGCAAGCTGAGGCTTTGAGGGGAAAATAACACATCCCCTGAAAATAAGCACTAGGATGTCTTCTTGAGGAAAAATAAATATAAAACCATGTCTTATTTTCAGGGAAACATGGTATATGGGAAATATATAGGAAGCCATTCCTATATAAATTTGGTTTATATAGGAAGCTATCTTATACAAATTTGGTTTCTCTGATCTTTCTTTGTGAAGGAATGAATCCTATTTGGGCAATAAAACTGTGCTTCCTGTAAATAGTTATTTTTACTGGATCAGCCTTTCTGTTTTATGTCTTTGGACTCCAACTATCCCTGGAAGACTATGAGTACTTCCCAACAAGTCCTTTATGATTTAATTGGTTGGTTGAAACATCTGCAGGAATTTTCTGTGCTATGTTAAAATATTTTCTCTAAAGAATTATTAAAATAATTTTCACATCTTTGTAAATGAATGGCTCCAACATTTCCACAGTCTTTGAAAATAATAATACAACTATTCTTTTCTCATTTTAATTTCTATGAATTTTTGAAATATTGGTTATCGAATTGAATTTTTTCTTGGTAAAATTTTAATAGATACTTTAAAGAAATTATTACACATTCCTTAAGAGCATAATCTGTAACCTGTATAATTTAGGCACTCAATAAATATTAAAACAATACAAAATAAGGCCTCAAGACTGACGAAAATGACTAATCAAGGAAGCTTTCCAAAGGTAAAATGGTGGTGGTATTAAAGTGGTAGGATTTGGGGCATTTTTTCCTTTGTTTCCCCTCATATTTTCAAATTATTAGTCGCTACGCAGTTCTATATAGTTGCTTTCTTATGGCCAATTATATAAACCAGTCAAAATAACTAAATGAAAAAGCAGCTTACTGAACAGGATTATACATTCTACTGTCCCACATGGGCAACATTTAGTAAAGGAAAAGTTATAATCTTAAAAGATGCTTACTTTATCAGGGCAATTTTTGCTCAACATAAGTGGAAAGATTCGTTGCTGTAAGTATAATGATTTAGATCTCTCACTACCATCACAGCCATACATGAAAATATTCTCTTTTCTACTATGGCCATGAAGATCACAATATAAAAGAACCTCTCGTTTCTCCATCAATCTGTCAAGAACAAAAAGAATAAATTACTAAATTTTACTTCTGCATTTTATAAAACCATGGATTTATAAATGTAATATCCAAATAAATAGAATTTTTATATCCTAGCTTTCATTTCATTTTTCTTCATATCTATATGCCTATTATTAATATACTTTTTATTTAAAACTCTATAATAATTTACTATTAATTATATATAAAATTTGAATGCTGTCATTATTCATTATAAGGACAAAATTTAATTTACTCCCAAGACTTTCTTCAATAAGATCTCCTTGCTTTATTATTCCAGTTTTCCCACTCATGTCTTTGCCCATTACCTTTCATATAAATTCTGACTAAAATACCTTCTTTCTTCATCTTTGTAAATGTAAATATTATCCTCCATCTTTCAAGACTGACTTCACTTCCTTTACAACTAGTCAAGCCCATAGATTTTTTTCTCACTGAACTCCTATAGCATCTAATATTGGTACCATTTACTTGGCACTTGCCTAGGAAAATTTTCATATTTTTGATATATAAGCTCCTTAAGGATGGGGAATGCTTCAAATCAGTACTGTGCACATAATTAAGTGCTCAAATATTTGTTAAAAATTGAGTGCCTGATGACTTGGTGCTGAAGCCAATCAATATTTAACCCTTATTAGTGTGGCCACTAAATATCATTTTGAGAAAAATGGTACTAAAGTTTGAATTGATTTTTTCCAGTAGGTTTCTAATAAATATTTTAAAGAAATTATTATACATTCCTTAATAGCATAATACATAGTCTCTATAATTTAACATTCAATTAATATAAAAATAACAAAAAATAAACCCCCAAAACTGATTGATGAAAATGATTCATAAAAGAAGCCTTCAAAAAGTAAAAGAGTGGTGGTGTGTTAAGGTGGTGGATTATTATGTTAATTGGATAATCAAAATTGCATGTACTACTTGTTTTATCTGGAAGGATACATGCTAAAGTATGAGCAATGGTATTTATACTAATATGCAATATATTACATTTATAACAAAATAAAAAGACTAAAACCTAAAAGCAAAACATTCAAAGCATTGTTTCTATTAGAAACAATATTCCTTTAAACTATAATGAAATCCCAAACTAAAATTTGTTACATGTATTAATTTATTGCCCTTTCTCATTTGGTGCCTAATAAATTCTAATTGATAACATATGACTAGCATAAAACCAGTAAATGATCATTACGAGTTTTTAGAAACTTAGCTAGATTATAAGGCATGGATATCAAGTTAATTTCTTGAATCTAAAACATGCTATACATTTTTTAAACCAAAAATTCCCATTTTAGTGATCTTCCAACTTCTTGTGAGTCAAAAGAAATATCTATTTCTAAATAATCAATTCCCAAATAAATGCTATACTGCTGAAGTAAAACAGGATATTAGGCTCTCTCATCTTACATTAATTTAAATAACTTTAGAAACAGTTTGGATTTTCTTCTTACCCACAGGTAATTAAGATATTGTAAGTATTTTATATCAACTACCCTATACTAAGAGCTACACACTCTCTCATTCTAATATGCTTTAAGTATACTTAATCTTAGATATACTTATAGCTGCTCACCTTTCCACACATATGTGACTGACTTCTTATCCTACTTATCTCCCTATGATTAATTGTATTAAGGTATTTCTCTTTCTTAGAAGTCTTTTTGAAACTTGCTGAATTAGCCTCAACCTTCTTTACAAGGCAATCTGAGAAGAACTGAGACATTTAACATAGTTTCCACAGAGACAATCCAAGGGGCCTTGACCTGTAATCCATCACGTGTCAGACCAGGGACCCTTAATGTCAAAGAGCATTAAGTAGACATTATAGATATTCTAATAGACATTCCATTGGTGCCACATATATTATTTATTATTTATATACATATAAAAATATATTACTTCATATAATAAACGCCAAAGAAATGATATACTGCTGAAGTGAAACAGGATATTGGGGTCTTTGGTCTTACATTATATTACTTTATATATGTGTGCATGTGTGTGTATATAAAATAAACTTTACTTTGGAATAATTTTAGATTTATACAACAGTTGCAAAAAGAGACAGTTCTTGTATATCCCTCACCCAGTTTTCCCTAATGTTAACATATTGCATGAGCCTGGTACATTGTTAAAAATGAAGAAACCAACATTGATACATTACTATTAACTAAACTACCAACTTTATTTGGATTTCACTAGGTTCTTTTTTTTTTTTTATTAATGCCCTTTTTCTATCACAGAATCCAATCCAGGATTGGATTGGATTGCATTTATTTAGTCAGCTCTGTTTTTATTGTTTGCCATTGCTGGAAAAATGAAATCACCAGTTATTTATTTATTTTATTACTTAAAACATTTCCTAGATGCCTTCAAGGAATCTTGGAATCCACATTTTTGAGGGGTATAAATCCAGGGTTTTCATTCTGTATTGTGGGGCTCTGCACTTTACTCCCTATGTGCCTAAGCAGATAAAAGGATTGATATGAAAATAAAAGTTAAGGCTGTATTGTCTAAGACAGTAGGAGCCATGACAGGTATTAATACTTCTAAATATTGTCAGCTCCTCTGAGGACCTGAAGGTATCCTTGGGATGCTTGGCTTTGTAACAGGGTCCTTTTGTGCTTGCCCCTGTGAGATGCCCTGGTAACAAACAGCTGGATAAGGATGTAATCATTCTCTACAATAGTACTAATTACTGTGACATTTGAATAACCCTAAATTGTTCACAAAGAGTTTTCACATCTATAGCTGCTTAAAATTAACCACTTTTTTTTTCTTTATACACTAAGGAAACACTGAATATGTTTAGAGCTTTTAATGTTCCAGATCCTATTCTGAATACTTTAGTAATAATTTTCACATTTAATTCTACCATCTTTGAGGCAAGTATTATTGTTCCTATCTTATAAATGACAAAACTGAGACTTATATTGGTTTTTAAATTGCACAACAAGGTCACACCATTAATACATGATATACCAGGAATTCCAATGTGATATGCTTAACTCCAAAATCCAAAAAGGTTAAGAGGCTTTGAACTTGAAATGGATGTTCTCTGATGCCAATAACTCTTTCCGCTGTAGCACATGTCTATTCTTGATTATTATTACCTGAATCTATCAAATAATTCACCCATTCAACAAATAATTGTATGTTATGTGCCTTTTACTGTGCTAGATTCTTACATTCTAGAAAATTTAAAGCTGTACAATTTTTTAGGAGCAAATGAAACTATTGTTCATGAAGTTTAAATAATTATGTAACCTGATAATCAAAAAAGTCTCATAGAACAATGTATGAGCAACACAGTGCCAGAAGACTCTGTGAGATGTAATTAATTTTCACATATAAAGGATTCAAGGATCTCAGTGTAAACGTCAGTGGCACTGTTAGCTTCATTGAGAAACCAAATTTGGGATATGCTAGTTTATCTATTAGTTTCATAGAGCCATCAAAACATTCTGGAGTCTACTTCATGATTTAAGAGAAGGCTAGTGAATCCAGTGGCACAATGCTAGAAGGGTATAGAATAAGACTTGAGAAGAATGGGGAAAAATAAAGTAGTTACATGGTAAAGTGTCTTAAGAAAAGTTACAGTAAAATGAGTGGGACTGTGGGAGCAAAATTCTTACTACCAAGTTTATTAAATAAGCAGAGAGGTAATCTAAAGCTTATTTTACCTACGGATCATGTTCCGGGTATACCACACAGAAGGAAAAGATTCCTTCAGGAGAGATGTGTAAGTACGGTTTAAATCCCGTCCAGCCAAGGAACACCGATAATTTCCCACAATCACACCATCTGGATTCAGCATGGGTACCACCTTGAAGACGAAAGTGTCCCGAAGCAACTGTGCATCCCTTGAGTCTCCTAAAATATAATCTAGGAAGCCTTTCATGATCCAAGAGCTGTTGGTTTCCCCTGGATGGACCCTCGCAGTCAGAATCACAGCCTTTCGGGTTCTGGAGTCAGTGTTCTTCAAGGGGGTGGTGATCGTTAAAACATACACCATGTTCCTAGCAAGTGTGTGGCACAGGACACGTATTTTACAAAACTTTGACCGTACTGGGTCATTGTTGATGCCAGAAAGGTATTCTTGCAGGTTGGTGTAAGTGTAGGGATAGCAGTGAGCAAAGTAGCACGTATCTTTGCTGTGTGGAAATTTAAATGTCCACGTGAGAGAGAAATAATGGCGCCCATCTTGCCCAGGGTTGTTCCTATAATATTTGATTTGCTCTCCTATTCTCTGCCAGCCAATACGATGAGCCTTGGCTTCTTTTTCAGAATAGAACAGTGGGCGCATACCCCGATTGTAAAGACTAGCAGGCTTGGTGAAATTGACAATAGTGAATCTGTAGACTATTCCTGCTTGGGTGTTAGTGACTTGGAAATAGTACCACTGGGTGTGTTTATGCGTGAAGAGGTCAGGGCGCAAAGTCAGCTGGTATTCGTGTTCTTCCCTAATACACAAGAAAGGAAGGGAAAAGGAGCACATGAGAATGTAAAAATGGCATTCATGTTTAAATTAAATAAGGAAAACTATTTTTACCTATTCATAGAAAGTTTTTTAGAAAACAATGTTCATTTAGGCAGTATATAATAGCAAGTAACTCAAAAGATAAAGCTTTTAAAATTTTATACTTTATTGGGTGAGAAACTGCTTCTATGCTAATTCTAAAGCCTTTGTATCTCTTTGTAATTCAAAACAGCACATAAAACATGGGTATTTGATAATAATTTACATATTTCAACCCAATTATGTTTTCTATAAAAGAAATGATTAAAGAGTTACCAAAACTGAAGCAAAGTCCAAGGTTTCTTTTTTTACTTGGACATATATTCCTATTTTCCATTAAATTCTAATTCTAGGGATATATTAATAAAATAACTATCCTGGAGAGGTTAAAAAACATATAAATTATTAAATAATATGATCACATATATTACAAAATTCGAACGTCTTGAGGACAAGAACTGCATTCGATAACTATTTTCATCCTCATACTCAGTCATTGGAGACGTTTAAATAAAGGCAAATATAATGATCTCACTAGAACATTATTTATATACATAACAATCTTGCCTTGGTAGTTGTGACTCTCTTTCTTTACCAAGTAATTTTCTATTCTGTCAGCACTATGTACTTAGTATATGTGCATGTGTGTATAGTTGTAAATAATGACCTACCAACAGATGAAACAAATGTTGCAGAGCTTGACAGCTGTTGAATTGAGGTGATGGGTATATGGTAGTGGATGTAGAATTTTATTATTCTCTATACTTAGGTGTATGTTAAAAAATTTCCATCATAAATATTTTTTAAATAAATGAAGCCCTTGGGATATTTTATGGAATAGTCATTACAAGAACTATTCCATTAAAAAATTTGAGAAGCACTGTGTGTGTGCATGTGTGACAATTCATACCGCCATATGGAGAATGTACAGTACAGAAACCTGCTTAAATTTAACTCATATTTTTCAAAATTATTTGAATTCAGAACCTTTTATACACACCCCTGGAATAATCTCTAAATAGCATCTATACTTCAAAGAATTACAGTTTAATAATGGATATTAAGAACTTTAATGTACCTGATACAGAAAATTATAAATGGTTGATGGTCTAGCTCCTTGAATAAAAATAATTAAAACCTACACTTTGACTACCTTCTGTAGATTACCACTCTCAAACCTTGCTTCAAACATCAAAGTGTTGTCACAGGAATCCACAGGTTGCTTCAAGGGTGTTCGATTGCCCCCAACTCGAGAATACACAAAACAGGGCTCTTTGTAAGCTGATGAAAGAAGAAGACCATAGAGATGTCAAAACATGCCTACAGTACACAGGCATAGAATTTGGAGCAATAGTCTATGGCCATACCATCCTGTTCATGCTGGATCTCATCTAAGCTAGGAAGAATTTGGAGCAATAGTACAAGGACTGTAAATTTTAAAGTAATTTGACACCAATTTATATAGATTTATGTTGAAGTAACAGAGTCTAGGAGTATTTAGACTATAAAGGCAATGCTTAAAATAAATTTATATATATATCTCATATTAAAATATTCATTCTACTTTTGGTCATGATGAAGTAGGTCTGAACTTGCCCTTTCACTGTAAATGATTATAATGCAGGACAAAAAATAAGAGCTGTTGTCATGCATTTGGACAACACATAGAATAGAACAACATAGGGTCATTGAAAGAAGAGTCAACTTATGTGGAAAACTTCATTGCTTTCTTATTTTAAGAAATTGTCACAGTCATTCCAATCTTCAGCAACCAGCACCCTGATCAGTTAGCTGCCATCAATGTTCAGGCAAGACCCTCCACCAGCAAAAAGAATATGCTTTTCTGAAGGATCTTTTTAGCAATAGAGTATTTTTAATGAAGGAATATACATTGTTTTTTAGATATAATGCTATTATTGCATACTTAACAGTATGCAATAGTGTGAACATAACTTAAATGCACTGGCAAACCAAAAAATTTGTGTAATAAAATTATGTTAATAAGCAAATAAATATCACTTAATTACAATATTCACTTTATTTCAGTGGTCTAGAAGCAAACCCACAATATCTATGAGGCATGCCTATATAAATTATGGCTGACTTCTTATCTAAGACATCAGATGCTACAAGACAATGGAAAAATATCTTTCAAGAAAAAATTGACTTAGAAATCTATATCCAGGGAGAATGTCCTTCAAAAAATGATGAAAGAAATACATTATTAGACAATGAAAGTCTGAAGTAATTCCTTGCCAGATGACTTATACTGAAATGAAATGCTAAAGGAAGTTTTTTATGTTGAAGAATAATGATGCCAAATGGAAATTCAGATCTATAGGAAGGAATAAAGAAGAGAAGAAATGGTATATATGTGAATAAATATAAGACTATTTTCTCTCCTCTTAATTTCTTTAAAGGCAACTGACCTGTTTAAAACAAAAAAAGGTATAATATTATTTTTAAATAGTCTGTGCAAAGTTATGGATGCATATTATTATTCCTAGAGCAATCAGAATAAAAATAGCAAAAGGCATATAATTAAGAAAATAATGTAGCAATTAAAATGAAATACTAGAAAGTATTTGAAAAAAGGGAAGAAGTTACTAAGGAATACATATAAGATGGACCTATTAATAAGATAGCAGACGTAAACTCAAACATATATATGAGTACATGAAATGCGAATTGGCAAAACATTCTAATTAAAAAGCAGAGATTGTCAGACTAGATTAAAATAGCAAGGTACTACTATAGACTATCTATAAGGGACAGACTTTAAATATAATTTCATAGAAAGCAAAAGAGGTGAGTGAATCTAAGTAAACAGTAAACAGAAGCTGGTATTGGCTATATTAATGTCAAACAACATAAAGATATGATATCATGTCAGAGAAAAAGAAACATTTCCTAATGATAAAGGAGGCAATTTTTCAGAAATGCATTACAATAATCAAGTATATTTCAAAATACATGAAAAGAAAACAGGAAGAATTAAAGGGAGAACCCCCTCCCCCAAAGTTAGAAATTCTTAATACTTCTCTCTACCTGATTGAACAAGTAGACAAAAAATTAGTAAGGATATCCATGATTTAAACAACTTTATCAACCAATCTGATCTAATTTATATGTATAGAACACTACACACAATTATAAAATACACAGTCTTTCCAAGTACACGAGAAATATTCACCTAGACCATGTACTGAGTCAAAAACTAACTCTTATTAAATTTCAGAACACCACGATAGAATTAAAGTAGAAATCAATGACAATAAGATATCTAGAGAATCTTCATATATTTGAAAATAAAACAACATATTTCTAAATAATCCATTGATCAAAGAGAAAGTCACAAAGATATGAAATATTTCAAACTGAATGATACAAAAAACACAATATATTAAGGTTTTGCAGTGAAGTGAAAGCAGTGCTTTGGAGGAAATTTACAACTTTAAATGCATATTATTTTTAAACATTAGAAAACTTTAAAACTAGAAACTGACTTCTGGAGGCTGCTTAGGATTTAATGTATTAGAAAGAGCATTGCTTTCACTCTTGCAACAATATAAAAACATTGCTGAATGGTGGGTAAATTTACAACTTTTCTTGAACCCCTCAAAAAGCTGTGGTTACAGGGCAACTCCCTAATCCAAAATTTAAAGTACTCCTGAAGAAAGATGGAAGATGAGCACTAGCTTTCTTGAGGAATTCTAGCAAGGAATATTTAGTTAAAATTTTAACCAATTGGTGAAGGTTGAGGGTGTAAGAGAATATAGAATCTCAGGAAAGATATAAGGGATATAAAGGCATAAAGGAATTTTATACCCACCCAGTCTTTTCTCATTGACCTCAGCAGGTACTCCCCAAAAAACATTGGTGACAGTCCTGAGAAGGCACCATGTATGGCATAGATGTGGGAAAGGAAGTGGCAGCCAAAGCAAGAAAAGCACAAAACCATGCCCAAATCATTTTCCCCTTATCTCCCTTGTGGAACAAAAAACTTAAATTATTGGGCTAAGGACCATGATCACTGTTACCCTTAGGGTACTGGTAAAAAGACATTATCTGGGAAAAAGAAACAGATTTTGTTCCATTGGTTTATGTCTCTATTTTTGTATGAATACCATGCTCTTTGGGTTACTACAGTCTTGTAATACAGTTTGAAGTGTGGTAATGTGATGCCTCTAGATTTTTTTCATTAAGATTGTTTTATCTACTTGGCCTCTTTCCTGGTTCCAAATACAGTGTAGAAGTATGGTCTGTGAAGTATGACATTGATATTTTGATAGGGTCTACATTAAACCTGTAAATCACTTTGGGTAGTATGGACATTTTAACACTGTTGATTCTACCGATCTATGACCCTAATGTTTTTCCATTTGTTGGTGTCCTCTGTGATTTCTTTCCCCATGTATCATAGTTCTCCTTGTAGAGAACTTTCACTTCCTTGATTAAGTATATTCCTATGTATTTTATTTTCTTTGTAGCTATTGTGAATGGTATTGAGTTTTTGATTTGACTCTAAGCTTGAATGTTATTGATATATAGAAATGCTACTGATTTGTGTATATTGATTTTGTATCCTGGGACCTTGCTGAATTTATTTATCAATTCCAGGAGTCTCTTGGCGTAGACTTTGGGGTCTTCTAGATACAAGATCATGTCACCAGTGAAGAGTGATAGTTCAACCTCCTTTTTCTCAATTTGGATACCCTTTATTTCTTTCTCTTGCCTGATTGCTCTGGCTAGACCTTCCAGCACTATGTTGAATAGAAGTGGTGACAGTGGGTACCCTTGTCTTGTTCTCAGGAAGAATGTTTTCAACTTTTCCCCATTTGGCATCATGTGGCTGTGGGTTTGTCATATATGGATTTTATAATTTTAAGATATGTTTCTTCTATGCCTAGTTTGTTGAGGGTTTTCATAAGAGGGTGATGGATTTTGCTGAATACTTTTTCTGCAACTATTGAAATGAGATGATATGGTCTTTGTTTTTCCTTCTGTTTATGTGGTGAATCACATTTATTGATTTGTGTATGTTGAACCAGTTATAAAACCACCTGCCACAGCCAACTGATCTTTGACAAAGCAGACGACAATGTACACTTGGGAAAAGAAGCCCTATTCAATACATGGTGCTGGGAAAATTGGACAGCCACATGCAGAAGAATGAAACAGGACCCCTATCTCTCACCCCTTATAAAAATTAACTCAACATGGATAAAATATTTAAATGTAAGACACAAAACCATAAGAATCCTAGAGGAAAATAGAGGAAAAACTCTCCTAGATATCAGCCTAGGCAAAGAATTTATGAATAAGACCCCAATGACATTCACAGCAACCACAAAAATAAATAAATGGAATTTGACTAAACTAAAAAGCTTCTGCACAGCTAAAGAAACAATCAACAAACCAATTAGACAACCTATAGAATGGTAAAAAATACGTGTAAGCTATATATCTGATAAAGGGCTAATAACCAGAATCTACAAAGAACTCAAGCAAATCAACAAGAAAACAAACAAACAACCCCATTAAAAAGTGGACAAAAGACATGAACAGATAGATAGAAGATAGACTAATAGCCAATAAACACATGAAAAAATGCTCAATGTCATTAATCATCAAGGACATGAAATTAAAATCATAATATGATATCACCTTACCCGTTAGAATGGATTTTATTAAAAAGCCCAAAACCAATAGATGCTAGCATGGATGCAGAGAGAAATGAATGCTTACACACAGTTGATGGAACTGCAAATTAGTAAACTTCTACGGAAAACAGTACGGAGATTCCTCACTGAACTAAAAGTAGACCTACATTTGGTCCAGTAATCTCACTACTGGGTATCCTCTCAAAGGAAAAGAAGTCTTTCTGTCAAAAAACACCTGCACTTGAATGTTTATAGCAGCATAATGCACAATTGCAAAGATGATGAATCAATCCAAGTGTCCATCAATTCATGAGTAGATTAATAAAATATGGTGTATGTATGCCATGGAGCACTATTCAGCCATAAAAAAGGATGAATTAATGCCTTTTGCAACGATTGGTTGGAACTGGAGACCATTCTCCTAAATGAGGTATCTCAAAATTGGGAAAACAAAGACCATATGTATTCATTATTAAATTGGAAATAACTGATGAGGACACATGTGCACAGAGGGAAGTAAAACTCAATGGAAATAAAGTAGGAGTGAGGGGGGAGAAGGGGAGGAGTAAAAACCTACCTAATAGGTATAATGAACACTATTTGGGTGATGGGCACACCTATAGCCACAACTTAAGCATTACAAAAGTGATCCATGTAACCAAAAACATTTGTACCTCTTTAATATTTTGAAATATAAAAAGAGAAAGAAACAGATTTTAAAAACTTTACTACTAGCAAAAATACATGCTGGAACCAGACCTAAACTTGAAGGTTTTAGAGAACTGAAAAGGCCTCATTCCTGAGAACCTGGGACATCATGTGTGACTAAGATTGAGGCCTAATCAGGACAACATATGATGTATTTTCCATCTCAGAACACCAGGCTAAAAAGCTTTAAGTAACAAGTAACAGGGTTCTATTAATTAGAGAGCAGCAAGAGAGTTGAAAGATATCGTCTTTGAGGAACAAAGGTAAGATTTAAAGCTGAGGAAGGCTCAGAATTGAGAAAAACCCCTTCTCTGTCCCCATCCTAAAGACTAGGTAATGTAAAAAGGATTTGAAGCCTTTTCTGGTACACTGATGGTAACCAGATCAACAATAAATCTAACACTAGTTTAATTGCTAAACAAACTGAATCAATACCCTCCCCTCTCCCTTGTTCTCTCCTCTAACTCCCACACTACAGGCCTACCACCTGGACATTTTTTCTATTTCTGGGCATAAAAACTATTTGCCTATGTCTCACTGACCTACATAAGATCTCCAGCATCAACCAAAAAGTTATAAAACATACCAAAACACAAAGAAAACCAAAAAACCCAAGGGATAAAACCCCAACACACTGTCAAGAGGAAAAATAATCAATATAACCAGTCTGATATGATAAAGATGTTACATTTGTCAGATAAAGAATTTTAAAGAACTATGAGTAATATATTAAAGGTTCTAGTGGAATGGTGAAGAATATATTATACAAGATCAGATGGGCATTTTCAACAGATAGATGGAAATTACAAGACAGCATCAAATGGAATGTGTGAAGTGAAAAACACAGTAATAGAAATAAAGACTGCCTTTGACAAGCTCATCAGTAGACTTTATGGAGCAAAAGAAAGAATCAAAGAACTTGAAGATAGGTCAATAGAAACTGCCCAAATTGAAGCATAGAGATTTTTTTTTTTAAGTAAAACAAAACAAATGCAACAATAGAGCATCCAAGAACTATGGGGCAATATCAAATGGTCTAACACATAAGTGATTAAAATTCCAGAAGGAGAAGAGAGGGCAATTGAATAGCAGAAATATATGAAGAAATAAAGGCTGAGAATTTTCCAACATTAATGACAGATTGAAGAAGCTCAATGAACAAGGACCATAAATACCAAACACACATACACCTATGCATATCATATTTAAATTTCTTAAAACCAAGGACAGGCCAGGCGTGGTGGTTCATGCCTGTAATTACTACTCTGGGAGGCCAAGACAGGTGGATCGCTCAAGGTCAGGAGTTCGAAACCAGCCTGAGCAAGAGCAAGACCCCCGTCTCTACTAAAAATAGAAAGAAATTAATTGGTCAACTAAAAATATATAGAAAAAAAATTAGCCGGGCATGGTGGTGCATGCCTGTAGTCCCAGCTACTTGGGAGGCTAAGGTAGTAGGATTGCTTGAGCCCAGGAGTTTGAGGTTGCTGTGAGCTAGGCTGACGCCACGGCACTTTAGCCGGGGCAACAAAGTGAGACTCTGTCTCAAAAACAAACAAACAGAAAAAACAAGGACAAAAGGAAAATCTTGAAGATAGGCAGAGAATAAAAGACATATTACATACAGAGGAACAAAGATTATAATTCTTGCAAGCTTCTAGTCATAAACGATACAAGCCAGAAAACAACAGACCTGTTTAAAGAGCTGAATGACAAAATCTGTCAACCAGAAATTTATGCTTACCAAAAACATTTTTTTAAATATTTAAAAATATTTCTGAGGCAAATAAACTGAGAGAAATCATTTTCAGTACAAGAATATTAAAATAAAAAGGTTTTTAGGCAGAAGTAATGTGCTGCTACCAGACAGAAACTTGGATACACAAAGAAATGAATGCTAGAAATGAGATAAACAAAAGTAAAGGTAAAGTTTATTTTTCTTATTTTTAATTAATCTAAAAGATAGCTTTCTAAAGAAAAATAACAATGTTTTGAGTTTTTATGGCACATTAAAAAGTAAAATGTTTGAAAACTATAGAACAAATGAAGGGAGGAAGGAATTGGGAATATATGTTTTAAAGGTCCTCACATTATACATGAAGTGGAAAAGGATTATTTGACAGTTGAGTCTTCTAAATTAAAGATGTATATTGAAAAACCTAGCAACCATGCAAAAATTTAAAAACAGGTAAAAAAAACAAAAAAATAAAAACAGGTACACATGTAAGCCAATAGTGGGGATAAAATGGAATAGTAATTTATACTCATATTAATGTCAAAGAAGGCAGAAAAATGAAAAAGAAAATAACAGATAGAACAAAGCTATCAAGATGGTAGCTATTAATCTAACCATATCAATAATTATATTTAACATGATAATTAAAAGTAATAGATTTCCAGATTATATAAAAAAGCATACCTCAACTATATGCTGTCTACCCCCACAAAATTAAAAAAAATTTAAATATGAAACATAGGTTAAAATTAAAATGATGGAATAAAGATATAAGTACTATGAAAATATGAATCAAAAGAAAGCTAAGGCAGGTTACTCATGTAAATATTTGAAATTAAATTTTAAAAATCAGAGTTACTACTTCTTTCACTCCAGTTGTTTAAAAATATGTATGTGAATATATGTTTTCTAGAATTGGTTACTATTCAGGAAACAATCCCTGTGAATTTGTTTGTCTTGCTGGACCCTTAAATAAAATACACATGCTCCCTGGAAGTTATCTTTAACATCTGAAAACACTCTAAGATATTGAACTCTGATGATGCACTTGTGTAGGAGCCCCATACTTCCTCACATTGGTGCTTCAGGAGCAGGACAATTTTGAATATAGGCGGAGACATCTACGTTTGACTATTAGCACACTATCATAAAAGCAGACATAATATTTTGCATTAATAAAGCTATCAAAGTACAAAGTGCAAATATGGATCTTAAGTGTTAAGAACACTTTCCTGAGATATAATCTTAGATGGTTTTTTGCAATGTGGGGCATTTTTTTCCCTTTTAAAGATGACAGCCTCAAGAAATGCATCAAACAGGCATGAAATTAAAAGAAAAACATCTGAATGAGTGCAATGTGAGTTGTAGATGGAGAGGGAAGAGTAGTTGCAGAGCACTCCACTGGATTTATCTTTATAAATTGATGTGAAGCATAATTCATTCTAAATATAACGCTCCATTTTAATGGCCAACATGATGTTTTACTTTAAAGTAACTTTGCATAAACTTCAGTACACCTTCAAAAATATAATAAGTGCTAAATCAATATTTGGATCAATATGTAACCAAACATCTTTCTGAGGACAGGGACTTCCTGGTAAATTTCTAGTATAAACAGCAAAACAAATATAACTAAGAGATTAACCCAGGTACCAAATTATATTTTACAGCTACATGTTTCATAATGTGCCCACCATCTTCAGCTAGATAAACTACAGTATCTTCCTTGGAGTCTGGATAAATGGGTTCCATTTCTAGGCCTGTTGGAATATATACTGGCTCAGGATAAGGAGTCCAATCTGGAAAAAAAAAAGGGAGGGGGGTAACATTATTTGAAAATACTTCAAAATAAAACAGGAAAATTTTGTGGTATATTTTCAAATTATTCATTAATAAATCTAGGCTAAAATAAGTGTTTTATGGTGGGGCTGAATTTTACAAGAGTTCATTGGCACCCTGTTCTAAATTGAGTGGTTCATTATTATTTTGTGTTCATTATAGATTTTATACTAAAATTTCTATTTCTCCTAAGGCCTTAATGCCATTCTATCCTACCTTTGGGAATCTTGCTTCACCTTTTATTCTTTCTTCTCTGCATCTTCAGCCTCTTGCTTGATAAGAGTTGTCAAGTTAAAAACTTATAAACATGTTCAAGTTTCTTCTATCTCCCCAAAGGAAGGTTATCCTTAGACAGTTCCCTCCCTCACTCCTTTTTTAACTACTAGCTTTCCTACTCTTCATCTCTTCATTTTTTTTTTTTTTTTTGAGACAGAGTCTCGCTTTGTTGCCCAGGCTAGCGTGAGTGCCGTGGCGTCAGCCTAGCTCACAGCAACCTCAAACTCCGGGGCTCAAGCAATCCTCCTACCTCAGCCTCCCGAGTAGCTGGGACTACAGGCACGAGCCACTATGCCCGGCTAATTTTATATATATATTAGTTGGCCAATTAATTTCTTTCTATTTATAGTAGAGACGGGGTCTCGCTCTTGCTCAGGCTGGTTTCGAACTCCTGACCTCGAGCAATCCGCCCGCCTCAGCCTCCCAGAGTGCTAGGATTACAGGCGTGAGCCACCGCGCCCGGCTGCTACTCTTCATTTTTTTAAGGACCAAATTCTTAACAGTTGTCTATACCATGCTGAAATCTTTCTGACCATGATCTATTTGATGGAAGAAAAAAATTACTTCACAATCTAACTACCCTAGTTATTTGTACTTTTTAGTGGAATAAGGATTTGGTGGTAAGAAACAAGTATTCCTGGACAAACATTTTGGAGATTATGTGTACATCTGTTTTAGTAACAAAGCTGTATTTGACATGATGAATAGGGGTCAAATCTAGCTACAGAATAAACATAGACTACCATATTGATGCAAATAGGCATCAATGTGCATTGTAGAATTAACTGAACAAGAGCCAAATAAATGGATGATAAAGATAAGGAATAAAGAAAGTTATAATTAAAGTTTTAAATTCTTATTATTTAAAATTTTCTCATTAGTTGAAAGCCTTAATCAACTCAATTCAAAGCTAGTCATGAACTGATAACATTACTGTTGTTAAAACTTTCGGAATTTCAGCGATTTGCTTTTGTGTATGTTGATTGTCAAATGTTGCATGACACCCAGACTTCCATTAAAGAAATAATTATAGATTTTATTAATTTCTGCTTATGTTCTTCTTTATTAATAAATAGTCCTTACAGTAAAGAAAAATGAAACTGATAATAACTGGAGAAATAACTTGTATAAATGGGTCAAGATTGCAGCTTATCAGAATATCCTTACTGAGGACCATATTTTGAGAATCAGGCTTAACCCATTTCAATCTAGCTTTTGCTATTTTTAGTCTCGTACCCACTGTTCCACTAAAACTGCTCTTTGCATTGTATTTGAAACAGGGTAAGCACTCAGTTAAATGTCTATAGATTATATGGGTGTATGAACAGATGGATGGATGAAGAGATGAATGGGCAAATGGATGGGTGGTTAAACAATCCAGTTGGGGTCCTTATCCACATACTCCTTAAATTTAAATGATATATTAAATCATGCAGACCTATTGCCATAAGTGCTTTATGTCTGGCAATATCTTCATTGCTGTAAAGCTACTCTAGAGCTAGAACTTTTAAGCAGATGAGATTTAGGCTGGAAATGGAAGCATTTCCAGACTTCCTGAATCAATTCCACATTAAGGAATTTCATCTGTAAGGGGCTTTAACATTAATATGGATTCCTGATATAGACACTTCTTGACTGTTATCCAGTGACAGATTTTTACAGGTGTTTTTATGTCAAGTAGCCTGGAAAATTCTGTATTCATCTTTCTTTCATCAGAATCTTTTACCAGCCTTCTTTATGTTTGCTGTCCAAAAACTATTTGAAGGTAGTAGTTATCACTGTCCCAAGAGAACTTATGTCTGTGCATAACAAATGTGCTGTTTTCCAGTTCTCTCAAACCTGCAGACTCTTGAGATGCCAAAACAACATAGCATTCTTTTGAGTTCTCCTTGGGTCAAAGTCATGTCCCCAGAAGAAGAATAGAGACTGTCTTTAACATTTACCAAATTATATGAACACTCAACCTGTGCTATTTATGCCATCATGTCTTGTGGATCACAGTGTGAAGTTATTTTACTTGGTCTTCAGCTCCTTTCTCCATAGGCCCTAGGAGACTGGCTGAGACAAAACCATCCCCTTAGTCTTGCACCATATACTTTATTTTCTTTTAAGAAAGAAAACAAAGAACTCTAATGCAAAAGAATACTCCTTGAGGTCCTAACTACCAGTATAGCAGACAGGTCTAGACATGTCTGAAATAGCTTATATTTAAGGTAGAACTTCTATACAAAAATAAGTTTAGAATGCTGCTCTTACAAGAATAGCAAATATTTTGTTTTAAAGCTTTCTGTTTGTGTGGTATTCTCCTTCCTCCCAATCCTTTATTTGATTAGTTCACGTTGAGTTCCACTTTTGTAAATAATGTTGTTCTTGATAAGAACAGAATATTGATTTCTCAGAAAGTCAATAAATACATATTTAGAAAGGGTCTTCATGATGGTAAGTCCAAATTTGTGGTATAAATTTATTTGTACTGTATCTGTCATCATTTCATGGAAGAAAAACAAAATAAAAATTAACAGTTCCAGAACTTATTGAACCTTATACAGCACTGATTTAAAAGCCTAAGTAGGTGGCAAGGATATTCCATTTTTTATATCTTTTTTTTCACTTGGATACTGTAGGAATTTTTGTTATTTGCTCTCAAGTTTACTTTTGGTTGATTCATTTTTTGATCATTGATATGTGGCATATGCAAGTGATTGTATAAAAGGGATGTCCAAGAGTCATGAAAAATTCCAGGAGTAGTAAAGTTTCTGAATTAAGGATGATTAATTTTGAATGCTTTTGATAAGTAATATTTTTATCAAACATGTTTATTGTATAAAAAACTATAGCTTAGGCAAAAAGAAAAGGAATTATCCATAATCTCATTACATAGAGAAATACTGACATTTTGGTTTTTCTCTTTTTAAGGCTTCTTTGTTTCAACCATCTACTTTAGGTGCTTTTGGCTACAAATAACAAATTTTCTCAATGCAAGCTGGTTTGAACAATAAGAAAATTTATTGCTTCACATATCTAGAAATCCTGAAGCAGAGAGCATTCAGGCTATGGTACAGTAAGTGGCTCAGTGGTCATTCCAAGTTTAGTTTTTTTGTCTCTCCACTTTGTCATCCTTTGCTTGGAGGTCACCCTAAGGCTTATGGTTGTAAAATGGAAACAATGTGGCTGTCAGAAGTAGAGTGTTTTGTACTAACTGATGCAGACTAATCAGCTGAGGTGGAATGGATACTTGGGAGTCTACAATGTCCTTTTCATCATTGTATATATACTGATAATCAATTTGTTTTTTCAGCCCACTTAGTTAAATCTTAGAGATTTTTCTTTAATATACATGTATCTCCCTCATTTTTTAACAGCTGTTAGTGTTCTCTAATATGGGTTGCCAAAATTTGATAATTGATGGACATTATAATTATGTCTTTATTGATGGACATTTTGGTTGTTTCTAACAGTTTATTTATATGGCAATGAACATCTTTATAATATGCCTCTATTTATGTGTGTAAATACCCTTAGGCTAGACACCTAGAAGTAGAAATATTGAATCAAAGAACATGAACATTTAAAATCTTGACATATAAAGATATATAATACAAGTATATAAATAATATAAATACAAATATACCTATGTCTGTCCGGAAAGTATCCAGCCACGTACTATGAAAAATAGAGACATTTATTGAAAAAGATACAAGATATAAGAAACATTATACATAGGACAATGAGACCTCAGTCCCCTTCAAAGTAGGCACCTTGGGACCTCACACAGTTCTCCCAGCATCTCTTACCCTAATCCATACATGTTCAACATTGTCAGGTGTTCTGCTAGCTGCAGGCCTTCCAGAATGTGGATCACTTTCAACAGATTCTTGACTATCTTTGAAGCATTTGTGCCACACTTTTATTTGTGTTGCACTCATTGCATCATCCCCGAAAGCCTTCTGAATCATCCAATAGTTTCTACAGAAAAATGTTCTAGCTTAACGCCAAATTTGATGCAGATTCATTGCTCTACTTGCTCAGGCATTTTGAATGCAACAGCCACAGTCAGTGCACATGCTCATTCAATGGTGTCTAGTACTCCTCCTCCCCGCCCCCCGACTAGTACTGTGAAGTCGTCATTGTTCAGGTATATGCATTACAGTCCCCTCTCCTTGGCTGTCAGGTTACATTGATATCACTCAAACCGTTCTCAATATATTAACAATGGCTGGATACTTTCCAGACAGCCCTCATATAGCGATCTCACTTATATTTTCATGCAGTTTGTTTGAGGGTAGCCGCTATCATTTATATTACAAATTTATGTCATTTCTCTCTCTTAAAACCAAAGGAAGCCTCTTTGTGTCTAAGAGGAATTAATCTAATGTCTGTGTACAAATAGAAAATCATTGGCTGTCCCAATTATTAGCCTGTTTTCTGTTGCTTATAACAGAATACCTGAAACTGGGTAATTTATAAGAAAACCAAAACTTCTTTCTTACAATTCTGGAGGCTGGGATTCTTGATGTCCAAGGTTGAGGGAGCACATCTGGTGAGAGCCTTCCTGCTGGTGAGGACTCTCTGAAGAGTCCCAAGATGCAAGGTATTGCATAGTGAGAGGCTGAGCATACTAACATGCTAGCTCAGGTCTCTCTTCATCTTCTTATAAAGCCACTATTTTCCCTCCCATGATAATCCATTAATCTATTAGTCCATTGATACATTAATTCATGAATGGATTAATCCATTTTTGAGGGCAGAGTTCTCATGATCCAATCACCTCTTAAAGGCCCCACCCCTCAATACTGCCACATGGGGATTAAGTTTTAAGGTGAGTTTTGGAGGAGATAAATATTCAAACCATAGCACCCTGTAAACTTCATCTGGGACTACTTTAGAAAATCTGTTGACAACCTCCTATATTTATTAATAAAAATACGTCTGGCATTGACTGTAAAAGGTGTTCCTTTCATAAGATTAATTTATTTTCCCCTTCTTAAAGATGAATAAAAGGTTCAAAATTGGTGATGGACCAAATTTTGCCCATGGGAAAATTACTACAAAGCCTTAACTTCTAGCCATTCTGGTATATGTATTAATTAGATTTTGCTACCTAACAACCCCCTCAAAATTTAGTGACATAAAACAATAATCACTTATTTATCTCAGCTAGGTGCTGTGGTATTGATTAGGCTCACTCATGTATCTTGTAGGTTTGGCGTAGGACTGGACAGACTTCATTTATCTCTGTTTCACTCTCATTATCTAGCAAGCTATGGATTGTTCCATGGTGACTGGACAGAGTTTAAGAGAAAATAGAAGTGTACAAAGCCTTTTAAGGCCTAGGAGAACACTGGCATGTGTTAAAAATTAAATTGAGACACATTAAATAACTTTAAATAATTTATTTGAGCAAATATGATTCATAAATCAGGCTAACTGTGGCTTGTGGTTGGGGCTCTATTGGAGGGGCTTTAAGGAAGGGCTTCAAGGAAGGGCTTCTATAAGATGAATGAAGAATCAAAGTAAATAATTGGTTAATGTTATGTAGTTGTCTTATTTGGACTATGCAGTGGCAAGTTTCCAGTCATGTAAATAGAAGTTCGTTGGCAGATTCTGATTGGTTAAACTTAAGATTCATTTCCCTCTAAGTCATTTACAATAAATGTATTTGAGTTAGGTTTTGGTTATTATGTAGGCACCCCAAGGCAATGGAGCTATCTCAGTCTAATGGCCTCCTATTTAACTATTTTAACACATTATCACTTTCAACACACTCTATTTGACTAAAGCATGTCACAAGTTCATCCCAGATTCAAGGGCCAGGAAAATAAAGCCCCACTACCTCTTGCTGGAAAGAGATGCAAGATGACACTTCAAAGGGCAAGAACATATGGATGGAGAACTGTGGCCACTTTTTAAATTGACTAAAATTTACATATTACATATGTGATATATAGATCTTAATTTTATGATTCAGCAAGCTTTGACAAATAAGTATAATCATGTAACCAACATCCCTTTTAAGATGTAGAACATTCTCATCATCCAGGAAAGTTTTCTCTTGCCCTTTCCCAGTCAGTCCCCACCACCTGCCTCAGAAACCACCCTTCTGATTTCTGTTACCATACACCAGTTTTGCCTGTTCTTCAAGTTCATATAGTTGGAATCCTATAGCATGTAGTCTTCTGTGTTTGGATCTCTTACACAGTGTAATGGTGGCTTTGAAATTCATCCATGTCGTGTGTTTCAGTTCCCCCAATCCTTCTTTTGCTGATATGTTATTCTACTGTATAGCTATAGAATAGTTTGTTATCCATTACTCTATTAATGGACACTAGTTTCTGGTTTTGGATATTGTGAGTAAATATAAAAATGAAAATTCATGTGCAAGTATTTTTGAGAACATATATTTTAATTTATGTAATATAAATACCTAAGAGAGGAACTGCTGTTCAGGAAATAAATGTATATTTTCCTTTATTAA
The DNA here is from genome assembly GCF_040939455.1 of Microcebus murinus. Classification (NCBI taxonomy): domain Eukaryota; kingdom Metazoa; phylum Chordata; class Mammalia; order Primates; family Cheirogaleidae; genus Microcebus; species Microcebus murinus. The sequence goes on along the minus strand of NC_134112.1, from coordinate 86,214,150 downwards.
AAAACAAAACTGCCAAACCTTTTTTCAAAGTGATTGCACAATTTTTCATTCCTATCAACAATGTATCAGAGTTAAAGTTGTTCTGCACTCAAATATTTGGTTGTTAGTCTTTGGTGGCTATAAGGTGGTATCTCATCATGGTTCTAATTTTCATTTCCCACATTGAGCACTTTTTCATATGTTTATCGGTCATTATAATCTTCCTTTGAGAAATGTCTATCTTCATGATTGTACCACACTGTCTAAATTACTGTTTGTAGTAAGTTTTGAAATCACAAAGTGTGATTTCTCAAATTTGCTCTTTTTCAATATATTTATTTTTTTTGGCAATTCTGGGTTCCTTGAGTTTCTATATGAATTTTAAGATCAGCTTGTTTCTACAAAGCAAAAAGTTGGTATTTTCATGGGAATTGCATTAAGTCTGTAGATCAATTTGGGGAAGATTGCCATCATAATAGTAAATCTTCTGATCCAAGAACATGGGATGTCTATTTATTTAGATCTTTTTTATTTTCTTTCAGCAATGGTTTATAGTTTTCAGGGTATATGGGTTTTATACTCTTTTCTTAAATTTATTCCTATTTTATTCTTTTGATGCTCTTATAAATGGAATTATTTTACTAAGTTCATTTTAGGGTTGTTATGTTAAACATTTAGAAATATAATTAGTTTTTATATACTATCTTGTATTCTGCCATTGGGTTGAACTTATTTATTAGTTGTAAAAGTTTTTTTCCCCCAGTGGATTCTTTAGGATTTTCTACATACAAGATTATGTATGTAGAAAATTCTCATGTCATGTATTCTCCATTGGTGAATAGTGATAGTTTTACTTCTTTCTTTCCAATCTGGATGCTTATTTCTTTTTTTGCCCTTTTGCTCTGGCTAGAACCTCCATTACAATGTCGTATAGGAGGGGCAAAAGCCAATATTCTTGTCTTGCACTTGATCTTATGGGGAAAGCAGCTAGTCTTTCACCATTGAGTAGATATTAACTGTGGGATTTTCACAGATGTATTTTACCACATTGAAGATGCTCCCTTCTCTTCCTAATTTGTTGACTGCTTTTTGTCATGAAAGGGTGGTGGATTTTTTAAAAAGTGTCTTTTTTATAGCTACAGAGATGATCTAGTGGTTTTTGTTTTTATTCTACTGATATGCTGTATCACATTAATCGAGTTTTGTTAAACCAACCTTGCCTTCTGGATAAATTCCATTCATTCATGGCACACAATTCTTTTTATTTGCTGTCAGATTCAGTTTTCTAGTGTTTTGCTGATGAATTCTGCCTCTATATTCATAAGCAACATCTAATTTAAGTTTACAGTTATAATAAATATAAACACTTTCCAATTTTATTCACCAAGGTAGGCAATAATGTATGTGTATGTGCTATCAACTAAAGGTGGAAAGCAGTGGCGGTGAGAATGTGGTCAACAGTGGGAATGTTTCTATCTTGCCTGTGTGTGGACTGGAGAGATAAAGCTATAAACTTTATCTGGGAGAGCAAAAAATAAATTTGGGGATGCACACATACAGAAATAAAAATACACAGTAAAATATGAATTTTTCAGTTCCATAAATGTGCATTAAAGGAAAGAAGTAGAAAGTGAGAAAGGAAAAGAAAAAACAAAGGAGCATGAAGAGATAGAAAATGAAAGAGGAACAGAAATGGAAAAAGGGCATAAAGAGGCAAAAGATGATAAAGCTATACTAAACAGAAGACACACATACAAAGGGGAGACAAGCAGCAAAAAGGAGCAGGAATACAGTTCAAAGACATTCCAGCATCGCCTCTGTGACTTCATCTATGGCTGAATTTGACTGTAACTGGAACATCGTCATGCTGTTTGGAATTGTTTAGAATTACTAAAGCTTTAGGAGGTATATACATGCTTTAAGACCCTCTGTTTAAGCACATGTGGCTACTGAACACTTGAAATGTGGCTGATCTGAATTGAGATGTCTGGAAGTATAAAGGTACATCAGATTCTGAAATTCAGAAGAAAGAATGTGAAATATTTTGGATATAGTTGGGTTAAAATAAATTTTTAAAATTAATTTCACTTTTTTATCTTTACCTTTTTAAAATGTGGCCATTAGCAAATTTAAAATTACATATATGCCTCAAGTTATATTTCTCTTGTAATACATTATTCTAATACCAAGAGTCTCCTCATTGAAATCAAGGTTGGCAAAGTAGTTTGCTAATGTCTGAATCGCCCAAACTGCTAAAAACATACCAATATGCTCGACTTTTTCATCAATGACCTCACAGTGGTATGGCCACCGTGTTGGGCTCAGTGGACCAGAAGAAGAGACACCATATAAATCTCGTGGTTCACGAAGACGTGGCACCCATCTTCCTAGCTGATATTCCAATAGTATCTGTGTAGTCCGGGGGAAGATTGCATCACCAATAGAGTCAGCTAGAAAGAAGATTCAAACATACTCATGAGTGATAAGAAGGAAAACCCCAATTTCTATAATTTTTTATATAGTTCCTTTTTTCCTTCTAACACTCTTCAATTTGTGGCTATCATTATAAATATTTTATGATTCATGGAATTTTTAAAAATAAAAACAACAATGAAATCTATGACAATTGATCTTCACAATAGCTAAGTAGTATTTGTTGACTTTATATACTATTAATTTATGCTAAATTCTCATCACTAAAAATATTTGTTTCTTCCAGCTTGTCTAACAAATCACCTATTTTTGACTCTTCTTAATCACACTGTTTGTCTAATGGGTTAAATATGCTTAATGACTATAGTTCCTCACCACTTACTGGAATTATATTCTCAAAGGTTGCTAGTGGACTCAGTTACAACTTTTTCTCAGTTCTCATTCTAGGGCCTCTGTGTGACACAAATCAGGAACATGATCCTCACAGAATATAAGGGGGCTGCCCCAAACAGCAGTGCAGTGGGCCTCTTTCAGCATGATGACTGTGTGGCATCAATTTGATGCTGATGATCACCCCTCCTTAAGTGCATTTCCCTTTGGTGATAATACCTTTCCTGGTTTTCTCCCTACCTTTCACATACTTGGTTCTCCATTTGTCTCACCGACTCCTTTTGCTTGTCTACCTCTGAAATGTGGCTTTTTGTCTAGATTTAGTTTTTGGCCATTTTAGTACAATAGCAGATATGGCAATGGAACTACAAGTCACATAACTATTCTACCATTTTATTTTTGTATGATTTCATTTAGGCAAGACAGCCTCTTTGAACATAAATCTTACTCTATGTAAATAATTAATGTTATCACCTTCCCTAGCTACTTCTCAGGATTGTTATATAGAATCATCCATTCTACAGAGAGTTATCATGCATCTACTATATGCATAAACAATAAACAGACACTGACTATACAGAGGTGGAAAAAAATAGACAAAGTCCCTGCCATCATGAGCTTACACTGTAGTAGGACACACAATAAAAAGGGAAACAAGATAATTTCAGTGATGATAAATGCTACAAAAGAAATAAAACAGAGAAATAATAAATGAAAATGAGAAATGGAAATGGGTGGGAATGATACTTTAGATAGTGTGGTCAGATAAGACTTCTCTGAAGTGGTAACATGTGTGCTGAGATCTGAAGAATGAACTCAATCCTGGAGTAAATACCACTCTGGACATGCCCTAAAAAAGCTGAAAAGGAAGTCTGGAAGTATAGAAACTTATCCATAAGCAATATAACTGCTTATCAGGACAAAGTCCAATATTCTTTAATAGAATGCAATGAAATCCAGCAATCAACATGTAAAATTCACAAGCCTGTCATTCACTCATAGGTTAACAGGTGAGAGTTACAGTCCCACTATGGCAGCATAAGTCTTATATAGGCCTTCTTTCCCACTGATTACAAGTATAGATACAACACAAAAACATAACTATCGGAAGGGTCTGAAAGTAAACTAGAGCAAGCAGATTGTGCAGTCAAAATGTAGAGAAGCACTCTCTGCAAGGAGGTGAGTCCACCTCCTTTTGTTTTCTTTTCCTGCTTTTCCCTGAAGGCAGGCCCCACTCACAGACCATAGCAGTGGTGCAAATGGCTAAATCTCAGATAAAAACCCAGTCTTTCTTAACAGAGGACCAGCAACAGGGGCCCTCACAATGTGGAGGGAATCTAAAGGGAAGAAAGAGATCAGAGAAAGCTATCTCCTAATTCTGTGTGTGAACCCACACAAGTTTCAACCTAAAACCTGAGCTATACAAGCACACACTCTCAGACTATGAAAACTGAACTAAAACTTTAACCACACATACAAGTATCTCAGCTTAACCCTTGAATTACACATGGGCAGGATAGTTAATGAACAAACAAAGGAAAAGCTTAAGAGAACTAACAGAGATTTGAACCAAATATGTTTCAGAACCTCTGAACCACACAGGTATGGGAGAGCACCAGATCAGCACAGCAAAGGTTTAGAGATCTGAACTGAGATTTGAAATACTACCCACAGAAGGGGAGACAGAATTTTTGTCTGAAACTAACTGGGTTGATTGCCTGCCAGAAGAAAAACATTGACATTTCCAGAAGGACCCCGTCTCAACATCAAAAAAACTAGATATTGAATCTATCACACGAGTACTTTAAGAAGTGATTACAATTATGTTCCATGAAATAAGGGGAAAAACATAGTTGAAATTTATGAAAATATAGTAATTCTTGGCCAAGAAATAGACACATTGCTGGTGGGAATGCAAAATGATTTAGTCGCTTAGCAGTTTCTTACAAAGTATACATTTAGCATATGACCCAAGAGTTCCATTCCTAGAGATTTACTCAAGAAAAATGAAAACATGTTACAAAAGGTCTTGTACACAAATGTTCATAGGAGCTTTACTTGTAATGGCCCCAAACTGGAAACAATTTAAAAGTGCATCAACAGATGAATGTGGTCTATTCACAGAATGGACTACTACTCAGCAAAAAAAAAAAAAAAAAAAAAAAAAAGGATGAACTACTGTTATATGATATATGCAACACCATGGATAAATCTCAAAAGCATTATGCTAAGTGAAAGAAGACACAACAAAACATAAAATGTATGACTCTGCTTTATGAAATTCTAGAAGGGCTAAATATAGTGCAGAGAAAGCAAATCACTGATTGCCAGGAGCTAGGGGTGAAGGATAGAAGAAGAGCTACAAAGAACATTTGGGAGTGATGTAAATGTTCTCTAGTTTGAGTTTGGTGATGTTCTAAACAATGGAAGCAACATAAACAATGTTAAAGGATAAGTATGGGCAGTTGATACCAAGAGAGAATATGAGTAGATATATGCCTATCAAATAATTTTCAATTTTTGCTAGTTAAAACACGGAGTTACCTCCTGTCTTCTAATAGATAAGCAAAATTTTACTAATAAAAAGAAAAACAGGCTGTGGGCAAAAGTCCACAAAACAGTACTGCAAAATTTCTATCAGTTTGGGTATAGATGTATAAAGGCAAAGAAAAGGTCTAGAAAGATACACACCAAACTGAGAAAGATGGTCATTTCAAAAGTTAGGATGGTGGTAAAAAAAGACAATTGATCAATAAAAAGATAAATGCCTTAACTTCAATTTCAGAAGATCTGTAGTACATCCATGTAACAAAAACATCTGTACCCTCTTAATATCTTCAAATAAAAAAATCTGTCGTAGATATGTAAATATTTGGTAGAAATATTTAAGTATGTGAAAGTAGGATTCTTAATGTATAAATGTTTAAAAATCAAGTTTATATCAAGATGACCATAAACATGTACACCTGCAAATGAATGACTTTATTAAGGAAACTCTTTATACAAGCAAACTTCATTTAAATGAAGATGTACTTCCAACACATGATTATAAATGCATTTAAAAAGCAAGTTATTTAGAGAAGTAACAAAGTAAATATTTGTTAAATAAAGTCCTTTATAAACTAATCACCACTTTCATTTATTATTTTGAAATATAAATCAGGTTCACCTAAAAAGAACCTGAATTCTAAAAGTGGCTACATTTCTTTCTCCTTATCCATCAGAATAATCATGCCCTATATTACTCAATCTGACTTTTTATTTTTTATCCACTCAGGTCTTATGATAAAGGGAAGGAAAAATATATAGATAAGTTCAAACCTGTTAAAAGTGCACACTGATGAATATCTTCACTTACAAATTTCATGAATGTATCCTCATCCTAAAACAAGAGAATTTTCAAATATTTGTTTAAAAAACAAGTTTCCAAATCCAGAAATTTTTTAGTGTTTGGGATTGAGTACATGTCTTTAATCTTTAATAAATTAAAAAATTAATGATTATAGGCCATTCGTCTCAAAGCTCCGAACACTTAAAATATCCTGAAACCTTGAAGTTTGCATCTTTCATTCCTCCTCTCCTACTGGATATGGTTATAATAAAGACTGCATGGAAGGTATAAAATTTAAGATTCTTGGGACAACAATAACAATTTAAATCAAGAATAAAATTAACAAAGAAACACAGAAAGCCATAGATTTAAAGGGTTATGTACATCATTTTAGAGAGCTTATTTTGGGACCTTAATTTATATATCTAATAATTTATACATCAATATAAAGGAAATCCCTCAGAAATATGTACTAGAACCAGATAAAATATTTTTAAACACTACATTTCTCTCCTTTTTTCTTCTTCCATGTCCCCTTTTTTGTGACTTCAGAGCCACACTAAAACTATTATGGTGATACACAATAAGGTTGGAACATAGGTGGTTTTAGTATTATACATATTGTGATGTAACACAATATAATTAGTACATATAAGAAAATAAGTGGACATGAATTATAAAAATAAAACCCTAATAATGATTTCATACACACATTTTAATAAAATCCAGAAGAATCTTAGCCAAAATATTTTCTTAAGAAAACAATATAGTTCCTCTTTTTACATAGGGCATGCTGCATGCAGTAACAGCTTAGCTTTTTCTCTCAAATTATTTCCCAACTTTAATGACAGTGATTTAAACATATAATTTTTATATCCAATTGATTTATAATATTTTAACTGAGGATTTATAACAAATATTTTCTCAAGTAAAATAAAGAGGAGAAGAACATACTGATTCATCTTCTTCACTGATTGTTCTGTCTGAATAATCTTCCTTTTCCGAATCTTCTGACATCTCTTCCAGTGTTTCGCTTGCAATTTCTTTTATTATATGGATAGGCTGTAAAACAATTTCTAAGGAACTTATTTGACAGCTTCTTTTTATGCTGAAGGTGTTTATTGCATTAAATGAGTACCAAGAATATATTCAATTGTATTTAACAATGACAAGAGTTCTCCTTAAAAACTAAATTAATTAGAATGCAGTTTATTAAACTTTCAAAGACCCGAAGAAATTTTTCATTACTATAAGAAACAAAAATCACAATAAAATCAATAATTTAATTGAGAAAGGAATTTTCAGAGCACACAGCCAAATAATTTACATTCTGCATTTACAATTAAATATTACATAGCGGTAGTAAATTCAGAATGATCCTGAGGCATTAAATATAATGAATCAAAGAAAAAAACTTACTCTGTCAGTGAAATGTAGCAATATAGTTTAAAAGTTTTCTCTTTAACTTTCAATTGACCAAAAGTTCAAAGGACTACAATAGACTTTTCTCTTTGTATTTTGATTAACATTATTCCGTAGATATTGTCTCTAATATGCAATTATATTTTTCTTACTGAAATGGCAATAGCTAACAGAAGGTTGTCTTGGCAACGACCATTACTCCTCCTATGCAAGTACCTTCCCACGTGGTTATTAGACAAGGGAATAATCGAAATTCCTTGTCAAGATCCTGGTTTTCAAGAGACCAAAGGAATTTACCAATTTCAAACCTATTGGTTTATGCTCTTCTCTTCAAAAAGCGTATTTTGGAGCGTGGACTGCATACAAGTGCAAGCTCCATAGCAAAGAACCACAAGTGCAGCAGAGCAAACTGTCTCAGAGGCGACACTTTCAGTACGGAGACTGACGTTTGGGTCTGGGGATCACAACTCCAAATCTGGAAAAGTGGATTGGCATAAATCTTGATTCTGTTTCCTTACACGCGGTGGTGTACACGAGGCACACTACCGTGCTGACCTGCTGTGGAATACAAGTTTAGCTTCAGGAAAGCCACACACACAGATACTTAGTGGTCGCTCCGTGGGTGTCTTCCGCGTCTAAAGAAGGGACGAAAGCAGGCGCGCCAGGAGAGGTCTGCGGTCAGGCCCGATCACGCCACGATGCGGGCTGGCAAGGTCTTCCTCCCACACTCACTTCTGGACAGGGCAGCCTGAGGAGGAGCTCATTCTCCGGGACGCGCCCGCTTCCCGCAGGGGGCGCCCCGCCTCCCCTCTCCCCTTCCTTTTCGGCACTTCCACCGTCCCGCCTGGGCCAGCCCCTCACTTCCACCCCGAGTCCTCGGGCCAGGCCAGTCGTTCCTTCCGTCCGGGTACACTATCCCGGAAGTCTCCCCGAGTCACCCAGGGTTCCGGCCGCTTGAAGGAAAGCCGCTGCAGTTTAGTTACGGTCTCAAGCAGGCCCTTTCCCACGCGTTGCCAGGGCAACCTGCCCACCCTCGCGAGACTTTCTTTGGGCAGTCCTCGGGAATCACCTAGCGACCAGCGCGGAGAAAATGAGCCTGCGCGGGGTTTTGGCCAGAGGGAAGGGAGCCCAGAGGATGTCGGGAGTTGAGGGAAGCGTCGCAAAGCGAGTGAGGGTTGGTGAGAGGGGAAATCCCGGGGAGATTAGCAAATTGGGGTAGGGCAGGAGAATTTAGGAGTGCAGTCCGGACCCGGATTCATTCCTAGTGTTCTGCGTGTGGGTTTGCCAGGCCCTTTCTTTGAGGAAGCTGTAAAGCATGCAGGTTAAGATTTGTGCTTTGGAGCCCACCTGACCTTTAACGATGTGACTTTGGACAAATTAGTTTTCTGGACTTCAGTTTCTTCATCCGTAAAATGGATACAATAATTGCAACTACTACTTGCAGTGGTTAGATTAAAAGTATATTGGTCTTTATTTATACACACACTGAGTTCCACTCCGTGTAATTGTGTGACTAATGATGTTTATTTGATTCTGGAAAATGAGACTTTTCTCCTTAAATGCTGGACGGAGGAGTCATAGATAACTCTAGGGTGAGCATTCAAAATTATCAGCGCAGAGATTCTTTAAATATAATAATTGTTAGCTAACGTACTGAAGACTTAAATATTTTCCTGGTCATTGCAAATCACTTTTTATGTGTTACATATGATCTTCCCATAACAGACTTAAGACATTATTTGCGTAATTTCATCTGGATTGTTCCTTGATCTTTAGCTTTGGTGGGTGATTTGGAACAATTTTCCAAGTATAGCTGGAAGAAAAGTCTAGATGTTTGGTGCCATGAGATTTGTGACCTTGTAGAAATGGAGATAATGATAGCGAGTTTGAAAGTAGAATAAAGGTTAAAGCACTATGGCTTACGAATGGAAAATGGGTTAATGGGTTAATATCATCTCTTTAGATTTTGTAAGTTTCTGAAAATAACATTTCTCAGGTCAGCAGTTTAGAAGTTTGGACCTTCCCAGTTAGACCTTGGCCTGAGGAAATAGAGTATATCTGAGCTCTTGAAAAATAGTTACCCCTTATAAGTTATACCTTGTTTTATGCCATACATACATCACTAAAGGTGAAATGCAGAGAGAATCTTTATATTAATATCTGGATTCTATTTTTCTGTTGGATTTTAGTCATAGTTGTAATACATAGGATTTTAGATGCATAAGGTGAAGCTCTGAGAAATTATCTAACCAGGTTATACAAAGAAGTTAGTGGCAGAGCTGGGACTTAAGTCTCATGATTTTTAGTCCAAATATTTATATTATATGTCAAGTAATCTTTGCAAAGAAAAATTATTTAATATTTTAGTGCATAATAAAATACTTAGGAATTCAACAAAACTTTGAAAATCATATTCGTTTATTTCATTAATTCAACAAATCTTTATTGGATGTCTACTATATGTGAGGGACTGTTCCCAGTGTAAGTTTATTGCAGGGAACAAAACAGACATTCCTTATGGAGGTTAATGTTCCAGTGGAAGAAAACAAACCAACCAATAATAATATAAACCACTCAGGTGATAACTACTATGGAGAGAAATCAAGCAGGGAAAAATGAAGAGAATGAGGAGTGCTGGGGGTGGTGGGCCTTGGTAGGGTTGATCTTTTAGATGGAGTGGCCAGGGAAGGCTGCTCTGACCAGGAGACATTTTAGCAGAGGAATGAACCATAGGATGTCTAGTGGAAGACCCTACCAGGAAGCGGAAGCAGCAAGTACAAAGTTTCTGAGAAGATGAAATACAATTGACCCTTGAACAAGGGGGAGGTTAGGGCCACTGACCCCCACACAGTTGGAAATCCACATATAACTTTTGACTCAACCAAAACTTAACTACTAATTGCCTGCTGTTGGTGGGAAGCCTTAACAATAACATAAACAGTTGATTAGCACATATTTTGTATGTTATATGTATTATGTACTATATTCTTACAATAAAGTAAGCTAGAGAAAAGAAACCATTATTAAGAAAATCATAAGGAAGAGAAAATATATTTACTATTCATTAAATGAAGTGAGTCATAATAAAGTTTTTTATCCTCATCTTCACATTGAAATAGGCTGAGGAGGAGGAGGAAGAAGAGGAGAGATTGCTTTCTCATTGGTGGCAGAGGTGTAAGAAAATGTGTGTAAGTCGACCCACGAAGTTCAAGCCCCATGCTATTCAAGGGTCAGCTGTATACTGGGCAATACTATTTAGCCAAAGCTTAACTGGAGTCAGTATTATTTTAAGGAAAGATTTCATAAGGACTTCTTTCTTCCCCAAGTAAATTTAAAATGGTTTTCTTAAGCACTTCTTTTTTAATTCTTTCTTTCCCTTCCTTCTTCCCTCTTTCTTCTTTTTCTCTCTCCTTCCTTGCTTCCTTCCTTCTTTCTTTCCTTTTCCCTCCTTTGTTCATTTTTTTTCTTCCTTTCTTTTTTCTCTCTCCCCTTCCTTTCTCTTCTTTTTCTTTTTCTTCTTCTCCTTCCTTCCTTCCTTCCTTCCTTCCTTCCTTCCTTCCTTCCTTCCTTCCTTCCTTCCTTCCTTCCTTCCTTCCTTCCTTCCTTCCTTCCTTCCTTCCTTCTTTTCTCTCTCTCTCTCTCCTTCCTTCCTTCCTTTCCTTCTTTCTTCTTTTCTTCCTTTCTTTCTTTCACTTACTCTTCTATTCCAGATAGGAGTATATATTGGAAATGAAAGTTTTGCCTTTAAGTGAAAGTGGAAGTAAGGCCTGGGGTAAACTTCCTCCAAGGACTAGAAAAGTTGGAATTTTTGTTCCCATTTCCTATGATCTCATCAGAGAAGGTGACTGGACAGTCTCCTTCTGTAGCCAGCTTCTCCCTTTTGAGAAGGCAGCTTTATCCCTTCAGTGACTTTTCCTCCTCTGCTTTTATTGTGAATGTGCTCCATGACTTCAGTCCAAAAGGCAATATTGTAAAGGTAGAGTAAGAAAAGAGGGAAAGACAACCAAGACTATAACCCAGAAAGCACAGTTATTGTGGGAATCAGGAGGAAATGTCATTTTAACAACGTGGCCAAATGTAAGTTGTATTAGGAATATACTTTATTTTGTGTAATTACATCATTTTGAGTTTACTGAGGGGGACTTCAATGAGAGTAGGAAGTGACCAGGACAGTCAGTTATTTATGACATCATAGAAGTTAGTGGTTACATAGACTCAGAGGTCTTGTTACAATTTGGCTAAGGAAGATATGGTAGGGCCTGGGAGCCCTGAGATAGTTTAGTAGTTGTCTTGGCTTTCCTTGGACTGTCTGGGTCTAGATGACCTACTCTAGGGCCAAACCTCTTAAACTATTTCCAACCTCAAGTCTTGAGACCTGTCCCAACCAACTAAGACTCAGCTCATCCCATGGTGACATCTTTCCTAATTATGCTATCAGAGGTAGAATTCATTGTCTGTATTTAGGGACTACATTGAAGCAATCATTCCTCTGAGCACTTGGAAATTAGGTGGTAAGAATGCTCCCTGCCTGCCTAACAAATAACTGATGGATAAGTCACCCCCAAAGAATAAAAATTCCCAGGCTCAGTGTGAAGTCTCTTGGCAACATGAAATTGTTTTTTTAAAATTCCCCAATGACTTTCCCTGAACTGTGCAATGGTGAAATCCTCCTTCCTGCTGAGGACATGTTGGCCAGATACCATAATTTTTCAGCCACATCCAGCTACTAGAACAATGTCGTTTTGGTGTATAAGTTTTCCTTCTGGTATTAGATTTGACATTAAGAAGTTCATTTTATAGCACTCTGGGAGGCCGAGGCGGGCGGATTGCTCGAGGTTGGGAGTTCGAAACCATCCTGAGCGAGACCCCGTCTCTACTAAAAATAGAAAGAAATTAATTGACCAACTAAAAATATATATACAAAAAACTAGCCGGGCATGGTGGCACATGCCTGTAGTCCCAGCTACTTGGGAGGCTGAGGCAGGAGGATCGTTTGAGCCCAGGAGTTTGAGGTTGCTGTGAGCTAGGCTGACGCCATGGCACTCACTCTAGCCTGGGCAACAAAAGTGAGACTCTGTCTCAAAAAAAAAAAAAAAAAAAAAATAAATAAATAAATAAATAAATAAATAAATAAATAAATAAAAAAAAAAAAAGAAGTTCATTTTAAATTTCAATTTCAAACTCCATTCAAAGCGCTCTTTCTTCCCATTTCCCAGGGCACCCTAGCTGTGTCCCTAGCTCTGGTGGCTTGGGAGATGGGAGGGAGGTTGGTGTTTTGCCATTTACATTCATCTCTTGTTCCCTCTAGGTTCTAGTTCTTTGCTGTGTTAGGGTGAGCAGGCCTGGGGAGCCACAAGGGGAAAGGTCTCCTTAACTGGGCCAGGTTACAGTCCATATGGCTGGTCTCCAGTGCTCTTCTTGTTTTGTCTATGGACTTTATGGGGAGAGCAGTGGCTTCCACCTGCCCCCTGACAAGGGGCTTTCTTCAAGGTGCACTCCTAGGCAATAATCTCTTGTGACAGATGGCAGGCAATAGTGGTTAGAAGTGTAGGCTCAGGAGCTGACTGCCTGGGCCAGATATTCTGCCACCTAACAGCTGTATGATCATAGGCATTTTGAGACTTCTCTGTGTTTCAATGTATTTACCTGTGCCGTGGGGATAATACAGTAGTGCCGTATCTTATAGCGTTGTTGTGAAGATTAGATGAGCGAATGACATGGAAAGTGCTTAGAACAGTGCTTGGAACATGGTAAAGGTCCAGTGAATTTTAACTGTTGTTATCATTTGACCAGTTCACCTGCAGTTGGTGGCGTTGATACCATACCCCTCTGAGACCTGGGCGCCTACTCACCTTGCTGTGGCGATTCCCGTGTGACTATAGACTCCCCAGTGTCACCTTCAGGTCCAGCTCTAGGACTGGTGGCATGTGCCAGATCTGTCTTCTCAGCACTGGCAGAGGCTCTCCTGCCTGGCTGGCTTTGTTCACTTCCCTTTCCTGTGTGCTCAGGAAGCAGAGAGACAAACCAGCCAACTCCTGGCCAGGCAGACGCCCAACAGGGAGCAAAATGCCAGCCTTTCCTTCAGAGGGAACAGAGTGAAACAGAGTGGAACAAAGGGAACAGAGTGATTCTCTTGGAAGCTCCTTCTCTTAGAAGCAGCCCCTTAGTCCACAGGAAAATAACATGCTGCTCATGGGAACCCAGGATTCTAATGAGGGCAATTTCTCATTGCAAACGAATGCACTGGCATTCTGACTTGACAGGGCTAGATTGGTCTTCTGAGCTTGTTCATTTACTGGCACAGCCATGAAAGAAAGAATAGATCCCTTCACTGGATGCCAACCAAGTGAAGCTTTTCAGGCATTAAAGCTAAATAACTTAAGACCTTGGACTAAGCCAAGTTAATGCCCCCGGGTCAGGCTGCTTAGGGGCTGGCCACCTGCGCCCAGAACGATCCCTCTTATATTTCTTTAGACAACTCTCCTTGTTATGCCACTTTACCTACCCTTGTCATAGCATCAGTTAACACTTTATTGCTCTTAGTCTATTCATATCTGTCCCCTGCTGTTTAACTTCAAACCCCCTTCAGGGCAGGAACTTGGTCTTATTTAATCTTCGCATTTCTAGCCCCTAACTTGCACTGACATTTGCAGGCCATTAGTAAATATCTATAAGGAATGATCAATTCTAAAAAAATGCTGAGTGTTTAGTATGTAAAAGGTACAGTGCTAAGAACCAAGGGTACAAGGAGGTGTATGATCTGGCTATTGCCAGCGAGGAAAGCACTCTCTGGTTGAACAGGCAGGACCCATTTTGAGTTGGCTACTCTTTTGCTGTGCATCTGTAACTCTTGATGTGAATCTCTGTTTAGGACTCGCCAAACAGTAAGGTCAATATCTGGTCTTTTCTAATAGTTTCTGGGCCTTTGGAGGGAAAGGCCTGAACTTCCCCTTTGCATTCTGATAGCCCAGTTCAGTGCCTAATGTTCACGATGATGTAGCAGGTGCTCACTACACGTGTGCTAAATGACTGAACAAAACTGAAGGTTCCAACAAGTATGTGTGCTGGGTCTTTTTAGGTGAGGTGGGACTCAAACTTAGTTTCAATGAATTTAGGAAGAGAAAGAAATAGGGCTGCTCAGGTAAGGAAAAACATGAGCACAGATCATGTATCTTCCGGAGTGATTTGGGTGAACATACCCAGCAAGTATAGTTAGAAATACAGGACTGGTGGTCAAGAGAGATGTCAGTTTCCAAGAGGTATTCTTAAAAAAAAAAAAAAAAAAAAAGGAAAGTTAATAGCTGTATAACTGTGAGCAAGTTTTAAAATTCTCTGTGCTTCTATGTATTTACCTGTAAAGCGGGGATAATACAGTAGTACCTATTAAGTAGGGTTGTTGTGAAGATTAAATGAATGAATAACAAGTAAAGATGTGAGCACTTAGGTGTCACTCATAAAACATGAAGGGGCAGGTGGGAGTCACCATTCTCCTCATGGCATAGGGCAGTGGTTTCCTAAGTCTGGACAGTGGGACCAGCAGCATTAGCATCATGTGAGAAATGCAAATTCTCAGGCTCTACTCCAAACCTCCTGAATCAGAAAATGGAGTGGGGCCATCTGTCTTTTAACAAGCACTCCAGGTGATTGATGCACCATAAATTTTGAGAACCACTGGCACAAAGGATTAAGAATGTGGACTCCGGAACTAGAATACTTAGCATGCACGTGGCTAGGATGCTATTGAAATGCAGAAATACCAGTGATTATGAAAGCACTCCAGTTAAAACTTAAAGATAATC
Source organism: Microcebus murinus (assembly GCF_040939455.1). Classification (NCBI taxonomy): domain Eukaryota; kingdom Metazoa; phylum Chordata; class Mammalia; order Primates; family Cheirogaleidae; genus Microcebus; species Microcebus murinus. The sequence continues at coordinate 86,198,796 of NC_134112.1, read as the reverse complement.
AGACTGGATTAAAACCCAAACCCAAACCATATATTTTTTTTTAAAAGACACACATCTAAACTAAAGGATATACAAAAGTTGAAGGTTATGGGATAGAAAAAGTTATATGATGCAAGTCCTAACCAAAAAAACAAGCCACTGTAGCAATAATAAGAATAGAAAAAAGAAAAACTTTAAGCCTTTGCACTCGCTTGCTTTTTTCTCGATTTCTTTATTCTACTCAGGATTTAATTTTTTAAATACCTCAGATTTTACAAAGCACTGCAGTAGAATAAAAAACTGGAGTTTCTTTTCATACAAACTTATTTATTTGGATTTTTTTATATTTCAAATTATTGATACATTCAAAGAGTAATTTTAATCTCTATAATTTTTCATGGTGTGATATTTTTTGAAACCTTCACCCACATGAAGACCTGGTTTACATTCACATGTTTCGCAAATATAAATCGTCTCTCTTCTTCCTCCTTTGATTTTTCTGTTAGAACAAACAACACAATCTTTGTGTTTTTTTGTTAGGGTGAGGTGTGATTATATGGAGCTTTCCATCTAAACGTTGCTCTAAGTTAGTGGATAATAATCTACCCCTGGAAGTTAGTGTACCATCTCTGCATTTACATTTTACTTGTCCTTTCATGCTAATGAAAACAAGAAAAGATACTGGAAAAATAGACAAAAATCCCCCTTGCCCCCATGGTGAAACTACGTGTCAAGTGTGGCTCAAAATATGAGCTGCTACTGATGCTAACTGTGTCGAGTCACACTCGACATCCGAGTGCAAAGGGTTAAGGGACAAATCTTTGCTGCAAATAGAGGGCCACTTCATAATGATAAAACATTCAATTTACTAGGAAGATATAATGATTCTAGATCTTTATGCACTTAAAACATCACCTTAATATATGGAAAGTTAAATTAACAGAATTACAAGAAGTAGACAAATCCATAACAACAGTGGGAGATGTTTCACATTCCTTTCTCAGTAACAGAACAAAAGAAAAAAAATCAGTAGGATATAGAATGTTTGGAAATTATTCATAAACTTGACACAAATGGACACTGCGCTCAAATCAGGACTTTGTTAGTCATCTAAGTCCTGTGGAAGAACACACCTTTAAGATTGTGAGATCTTTTTTCTTATCCTTTATCCTACTTGGAGCATACATGCAAGCAAGGGTAGGAAAAAATCCTACCACACAGACCTGTTTCCACATCATGCGAGAGACTATTATGTTTTCAAGTGCATATCCTGAATATGCATTTTGTAAAATTAATTTTCATTCACCCTTAATCTTACCAGTTTGGGACTAGTACTACAGATTTATTTTTTTGTTGCTTAATTTAGATGACAGCTACCTTATTGTCTACACTTATCACCCTTCTTGTTAAGATGTAGAGGTAAAAATACTAATTATTTTTTTTAGTAACTTAATTGTGTCAATCTTATGAGCAGGATTGAGGGGACTGTTCGGGAGCTCTGGACCCATAACTTGAAACCTTTATGAGAACCTCAGATTTTAGACCAATTAGTTCTACATAGATATGCAAAATTACTATGAAAAAATATCTTTGGATTCAAATGTAATCGTCAGTGCCTTGCAAGTAGTAACTATTCTACAAATGAATGGTATATATTAAATGGAAGTTTCCACTATAAGAGACAGTACCTTGAGGAAAACAGTACTGTCCATATTAGGAGTGAGAGCTGATGTTTGATAACACTGGCAATGAGAGGGAGATGAAGGGACATTTGATAGTTTTTTTGAAGAATTTTTTAACTCCCTCTTTTCAACCTTTTCTATACATGTTTGGTCCGTTGTCCACATGAGAACAATTTTCAATATTTTATTTAGAAAATTATCTGTAATAAGAAGCATTTAAAGATATAAAAATTGCTTTTCTTCTTTAAAAAGACTGAATCTGAAATATAGGTTTGCTATGCCATCATCTTTATTACAATAGACATACCTCTTGCAATCAATATAGTACATAAAAATAAGTGAAGTGAAGACATTTGGAGGAATTCCATTTATTGTGGATGCGTTTTCATGATATATTTTTATTGCAGCGATCAATTATCAGTGAAACGTATCAAGTGTTTATAAAATTTTTAGGAATGGCAGATTCACAAACATGCGAGTCAGCTTGCAGTTTTACCTCTTAAAGATAACAGACAACGGTAATAGAACAAGTAAACAAGGAATTTAATTTTCAAAAGAGTAAATCCAAACTGAATAAAATTCCACCCTAAAACTTATTCCATCCAAATACTGGAATAAAAGTCAGGATTGATACACTCTCTTCTCAACTTTTGGCTTTTTAGAAAAATATATAATAGCGATCAGGAGAAGCTCTTCTTCAAAAGTGCAACAATGCACTGTAATCTTAAACTTTGATCTATTTCACGCCAATGATGGGAGTCAATGCTAAACACGGCACTTCTATTGTAAAATCTAGTTAAGTTTATTGTAGTCTCGTGCATGTCTACTCTGTGATGAGTAGATGACTTTTACCATCTTGGTGGCTTTCCTTTCTTTGGTCCAGGTTTGCTAAAAGCTAGAGGATCTGGCTACTCTTTAGTGATTTATAAAGACAATAGACTTTGTGAGGCAATGATCACTCCTCACGCCAGCCCTGCCTTGGCTAGCTCTTCTGGGGAAATATCATAGATAAGAAAACAGTTATTCAGGGGACTTCCTCAGTGCGGTAGGAATTGAGACTAAGACAATTTTATGAAGTCAACTGAGGTATAAGTTTATATAACTATACTCTATGTATGTGTCTATACTAGAACATTCTGCCAAGAGTACATTCTGCCACTGGAGTACTCTTTTATCATCTACTGTGAAGAATAAAGACTTACAGGCTACAATAAGATCTGGGTTGTATGTGTAAAAATGGTGAGTCAATAAAGACTTGGGAACAGTAAAATGGGCAAAAGTTACATATATTTTTGAGATTTCAACACATTATCAACATATGACAAGTACCAATGACTCAATCAGGTAGTAAAGTTTAATTTAAAAAAAATTTTCAGAGTATATAAAGATGAAAGTACTACCATGGCTCCTAAATACCAGATTTGGTTCACTTTACTACTCTGCTTCTAGGCATTTGCCGAAGTCAGTCTTTGTTTAGACCCATAAATGAAATTTCAGTTTGTACAATACTGTCACTAAAATTCTTGTCTTTAAAGTTTAGAGACGGAAGAGAACTTAGATATCAGTTAGGCCAACCTATTGTGAACTTTATTATTACAAATAAGCAGGCTTTCAGCTTGATGGTACAGTTAACAAAATTCATGTTGGACTTCAAGATTGCCTTTAACTATAAACTAAATACTATGTCTTATAGAAAATTTCAACTCATTTTGACACCTCTTAACTCTCTTTTTTTCAATACTTTTTTCTTACAGGTCATCAGGCATTGAAAACATATCAATACCTATCTGCCATGTTTCTATTGGCAAACATGAAATATTAATATAATATTGTGATTTTTAATTTTTAAAAAGCTGTGATATTGGCTAGTTACAAGGACATACTACTAAATATAATAATCTAGCACCTAAAAAAGCGTTCTACCATTAGTGTGTTTGTATATGTGTATGCACATACATACATAATCAGGTTATCTAAAATGTGGTTCAGGCTACGATCACTACCAAAGAAATCCACAAAGCAACCAACCTAAAAAAAAATCAGTACCACTGTCAACTAACATTATAATCTAATTTAGCATGAAAAAAAGTAATACCTTAACAGTACATCTTCTTTTTTCTTAAAAAAAAAAAACAACAGACAATCATTATTGCAGTATATCAAATCTGAAATGGGTTACTTTCAGAAAGTGTTACAATTGCCTACTAAGATAATTTCTTCCATGCTTTATTATAAAGTGCAGAAACAATATGACTTCTGTATTTAAAAAAAACAAAAACTACGGTTCATTTTTCTAGATACTGCACACATTCTGCAGGCAATTTTAAACTCAAATCTCTTCTTACTGACTTCTGATGTGGTTGGTATCACTGTTCAGACATAGAGTTATGATGATCAGTAGAAAAGTCTCTATTTCACAGCATGGGTTTCTTTAGAAACAGGCTCCTGTGCAAAGGCAGTACTTTTATCATGAACATCTCTAGACTGTGATTATTAAATATAGTGATAATATACATGGGTTTACTGGGATATTGAAAAATAAAACAAAACAAAATGAACCCACTTTAGTAAATTGACATAAATATAAAACAGAGCAAATTAGGCCTCTACAACTGAGCTGGTCCGGCGTCTTGAGCTTGGGTTCTTTCTGGAACTGTCTCAAACCTGCTAAGAGAAGAGAACTTTAAATCCCTAGCCTATAGTATTTCAGCCAGGAGATTTTGTCAGAAGAAGAAGTAGAAGGAAAAAAAAAAAAAAAGGAATAATTGCATGGCAGGAATTTATGAAAGAGAGGATTATTGTTGGCATTCTATTCAAATGTGATCTTTTATTCTACCCTTTCTTCTGTTGGTTTTTTCACTTCCCTTTTCCTTCCTCTTTCCTTTATGTTCCCTTTTCCTACCTTGACCTTTGGCCTTACTCAAGGCATTCAGAGTCAAGTAAGGTTTTTTTTTTGTTTTTTTTAAAACTCCACTGTAAGGGCCACATATCTATAATATGTATTCCAAGACAGGCATACATGGACACATCAATACACAACAGTAAAGTAGGATATGTTTATCTTTAGTTTTTTTCCTATTTTTTCATTGTTTACTTAGCAATCTCTGTTTTTTCCCTCTTTTCTTCCACCCCTGTTCATGGGACTTGCCTGACCCATCATCCTACTCTTAAACCATTTTCCTCTACATTTCAGCTAGCTGCTAAAAGTCCTTGCTTAGGTATTAACAAATATTAAAGTGTTCTGAATTTGATTTTCAAATGTGTTATGTATTTTCATTTCAAAGGAATGACTGAATGACAAGTAGTGAGTTTGCCATTTTGGAGCAAAGGAGCTACCTAATCTGCTATCTCATAAACTCAGCTTTATGTCTATATTATTATTACTAGTGTAGAAAGAGTTTAGTGGTGTAGACCAGGGAGGAGGGGGTGGTGTGTGTGAAAACTCACTCTGTCACCCTTCTACCTTGTACATACCACCCTGTTGTACAATTCCAGAGAGTACCACTGACATTATATGGTATGTGAATGCTGTTCTCTGAGTCCTACCATTCCAGATCGTCTTTGCTCTACTTTCTAGAGCTCTGGCTAAGAGAAATATTTTCCAGAAGGAAAATAGCCCCAGAAGGGCTATTTATGTTGTATGACTGACAGGCCTATAATGGCAAGGCTCTGCGAACTTTTCCTTTCACTGTGCTGTACACAGGTCTTTTAGAAATTGATGGGCATGCAGGCAACGATCTGTGGGTCAGTGATAATTCTCATCTGACCCTGGGATATTTCATTGCAGGATCCACCAGGAAAAAAAATCTCCCAGTAGATTACCTTAGTGGGAGAAGTGACTTTATCCACAGACTGCTTTTCCCAGAGGTTCCGCTTGCTGGATACATCTCCTGGCCTCAAGTCCTAAAGAAGAGAAAGCAGAAAAAATAGATATGTGGCTGTTTATATTTTCTGGCCAGGTCTAAATAAACTGCCACATTTGTGGCTTTTCTGTTTAACCGAATCAATTTGTTGTTGAATACACTTTACCCCAGTGATCCGAAATGGATGGAATTGAAAGGATCATCAGCTGTTGTTCAATTTTATACAGACAATTGTCTTTATTGTCTGACAATAAGAGAATGGGCTGGAACTACAGTATTGGGGTCCTCGTCCTTCACCAGGAATTTACTGTTTATTGATCAGTAAAATTGGAATATAAGCATATTTACCATAATGTAGCCTATTTTTAGCTTTCTGTGCTCTTGGAAGTGAATAAAGCATAGGTTATTTAAAAATAATTCATGTGGGGTTTGATAAGCATTTCCCCGCTTGCAGATTAACTTTCTTTTGGTACCCTACCCATGGAGGCAGGCTGGAAGTCCCAAGAGTTAACATTCCCAGGAGCAGTCCTCAAATTGCTGAGTGCTGAGTATTGGTGCAATAATGTTTCTGTGGCTCGCTCATGCCTCAGGTAGGATAACTCTGAAGGATGTGTTCGACAGTGGCTTCCAGGATTTACCCCGTGGGATTGAATTTTCATATTAACTGCTCATGTATTGATATGCTTAATAACATTCTTCATCGGCTGCCTTCTTCTCCCCATCTCACTCCCTGTAGTGTTTTCTTCGCCTCCCAAGTAAATTACTTGCATTGGGATCACTGTGTCAGGGTCTGCTTCTGCATATCTCCAACTAAGTCACTTTTCTAACTGTACTTTCGTCACCCTAAAATCATTTTGTGTTTCCTGAGCAGCAAGTGAGTAATTCAGAAGTGGATCAGTAGAACCTAGCCCCACAAATATAAACATTTATCCCAAATTGAACCCATAAGAGGAACTGACAGTCGATGATGTATGTAAGAACATGTGGAAATCTTGGGCAGGAAACACTAAAAATATGATGGATAACAGTTATATAGCTTTGAGCCTTTATTTACTACCTCATAATTAATTTCGTTTGGATAAGGATCCAAATTTCTGTTTCAAGTTACTTTTCTTCCAGCATTTGCTTATATTAGTACTTGGCAAAAGGCAGTTTGCAGAAAATAAATGTGTTTTACTGAAATAGTAATGCTTATTTTGGCAAACCCTTTTCTCACGAAGAAGGCAAAACTAATAGCAATTGCATTTATCCATGGACACCAATCTGAATGGACATATTTCTGATAGATAGTATTGAGATCTCAACACTGAAAATGCACAGTTAAATGGTACCATGTGAAGCATTTCAGAGTTGCCTTAATCTTACTGAGTTTCTGGATTTCCTCTGTGGCAAGAATTCCTGATATTCTATTAGAGAGTTACACCTATTTAACTTGGAACCATTAAGCAACAAATCAGATTATTTTTGAAGAATTCCACTACATTTGCCAGTGTAGGTAGAAGCTGCCAAGTTGTCTGGAAGACTGTTTTAAAATTTTGGAAACTATAATTAGGACCATGATGATGGAAGCTCTGGAAAGTGGCTATTATGGCTTTATTTATTTGATTCATATGAGACAAATATTTTTCTTTCACATGCATGTTCTTCTACCTAAAAAAAATGGATTGCATTTCCCATAAATCCTGCCGATGAATCTTAAGAGATCACTTAAAGAGTTTAAAGAGTTCTTAAGAAAATATTAACATCCAAATTGTAAGCTGGCATTTTAAAATCAAAGGGGAAATATAAATGGAATTACCTGACCAGACTACATTTTAGACAAAGAACCACTCCGGAAGAAGAGGGAGAAATGAAGGCAGGAGAAGCAGGTTTCCAATCAACCAGAGACCAAAGAGTGAAGAACAGAAGTCAGCTAAGAAAGACATTGTTGGGGTTTTTTTAAACAAAAAGAAAGACAAATTAGCTTTTTAATTGCTGTACAACATGCAGATTAGACACAAAGAATAGACAAACCAGCTAAAATAGACATACTCGGAACTGAATTCCAGTTACAAAGTTGCACTGAAGTCCTGTAAATTCAACCCACAAATGTGCAACAGATGTTCCAGCAGGAATCTGGTATAGAGTAATGTTTAATTCTGAATAAATTAATTTTCAGGGACCCCCAAATAATATTGATGTGACCAACTATTTTGAGCATTTTTACTTCTTAGCATATATTAAAATCATTACATAACTACTGGTAAAGGGGTGAGTTCTAGAACTCAACTCTTTAATCCTATGAATTACTCTTTTTCTTCTTGGGGTTTTTCTGGGTGAGAACCATTTTGTCGAATGAACTTCCCCATGAGTTTTAGAATTTTATTTAAAACATTTTTTAATTGATATATTATAGCTATACTGATTTCATCTTAGCAGCCACATGCCATACATCTGCAAACACAAACCTAAGCTTTCTCCTCCACCCATCCCTATCAAGGCTTATAAGCAAAGGACTGACAATAAATTGTCTCTGGTCCAAAATTAGACATTTTGGGGGGTGGTGGTGAGGGAGTCCTATTTTCTGTTGTCTTTAGGCAAACCTTTGACATCCTGGGCTCCGGGTCAGCCTGGCCAGAGTCTCAAGGGTGTCAAACTCAGATTACTGCGGTGAAGGGCCAAACTGGAAACGCAAGTGCCTGAAGAGGCTTGGTGTAAGAAAATAAGGAAAAGAGGAAAATAGCAATTCAAGGGTGCCTGCCTCCATTCCTCAAAAATGTGTTCAAGCTATAATTTAAAAAAGGAAAATAAAGCACAGCGGTGAGGGCCAGGCTACCCAGATCTTAGCTGCAGATCTCCCACCAGTGTGAGACCCTGTGGACAAGACCTAGGATCCTTGTTTGATATGACTTTCCACGCTGCTTTCCCTGGATTCAACTTCTTTCCTGCCAACCTTTATGCACCTGCAGGATCCTTCCAGCCCTTTCTGCATCGCTGAAACTTCACCTCTTTTCTGCTGAACTCGCAGTATCTGTGAACTACCCTCCCACCATTCTGTGCAGACTCCCAAGTTGCTACCACACTTTGCCATGGGCCTGGCTCGAAAATATAAGTTACTACTACCACTGGAGGGTACACGAACCTTCAAGTTGCTTAGTAAGTATACTCAAACTAGTGTTGTATTTACAACATCAATTTCATATTGTTGGTTCTCATTCCAGAAGCCAGACTAGTTGACAAAAATCCCATGGGAAGACAGAGATCACTAAAATCTATACTAAGTGTCACATTCTTCTTTCCTTTTCCTCTCCACCCTCTAGGGGGTGGTCTAGCAAATCACTTACTAAATAGCAGGTAAAGCAGGCAATGATTTTGTAATTTCTCTGTAATACCTGTATCGCCTGCCATTTTTAGGAAGCTGTCAATAACCCCCGAATATGTTTTATTTATTTATTTATTTATTTTTGGGTAGAAACCTTGAAACAGTTATACCTGCTATAATAAAAACTGAATTTAATCTTTATAACCTTCCCATTGAGATGACATACAGATGGTGGAAAGCTAATCAGTAAAGCACCGACAAAAGAGTAGGGGGGAGTCCTGGACCAAATTTATAAGTATAACCTGGTACAGAAATAAAATAGATTCAAATATTATAAACATGAAAAAATTATCATCCTCTAGCAATGTGCCATACTCGTCAAAGAGTAAAATACATCTTTTTCTCCTTATCCTTGCTATCTTGAGAGTTCTTCGATGGGTCCCTGAACTCCTTGAACTTGTCTTTTGTGCATGTTGTTGGGGAAAAGGTCCTTAGATTTGATTATCTTCTCCCAGGGGTCCATAACTCAAAAAGGTTGATCATCACTAGTCTGGAACCAGAAAACTTACATAAATTACCATGTTTTGTTGTTGCTGTATTTTTTTTGTTTTTTAAATAATTGCTACTCTTTATGTCACCATAGGTGCTGGGGAAACTTGAGGCACTACAGAGCACATACATTTAGGTATGGTCCCTTGCCTCCTTTTATAGATCCCTTTCTTATAGCTACTGAGAGAGGGAAAAAGGTTTTTTTTTTTTTTTTTCAAATATAAAGATTTTTCAATTGCAAATTTGGTTTATATTAGTTTATGCCTCCTGTGAGCCCTTATGCAAAGAATCTCAGGCTGAACATTAATTAAATGGCTCAAGGAGTTGCACCCAAGAAGAATGTGCAAACATTTCCATTTCTTCTTTTTTCTTTTTAATTTTTATTTACTTAATTTTTTTTTAGAGACAGTGTCTTACTGTGTTGCCCAGGCTGGCATCCAACTCCTGGGCTCAAACAATCCTACCCACCTCAGACTCCCAAGTTACTGGATCTTTTTTCTTTTCAAATTGGAAAGCGACAAAATTTGGCGATTTTGGAAATTACATATGGAGCCAATGGATGGAATTAAATGCTGTTGTGGCTCAACAGCACAAAAGCCTGGGATTTGGAAAGTTTTTCTTTCTTCCTCTAGGATGTAGGGTTATGACAGTTGACTCTTAGCTACCTTGGGCACCAAAAAGTCCATAAAAGCTAACTTAACAGAGAAAGCTCAGCAGTATACAGTGGGGAGCATAATGAGGTGTTTTATTATAGCAATAAATGCAAGGCAGTTATTGTAATTCAATGAAAAGGTTAAAAGAAATTTTTTTAAATAATATAGCTACACCTAATAAATAAGAAAATTTTAGATTTTCAAAAACAGCATTCATAACCAGTTTTTCTAGTTTCCAGTTTTATGACTTTCTCTGGAGGTGCTGCAACAAAATTATAGCAATTATTCAACAACTACCCAAGAACTGTATTTTTGTGCCAAGTTATAGAGATTAGGCAAATTAGAACACAGGGCCAAGATACACATTCTTTTGGGAATAAGTCTAGGGGTGCTCTTGACAAAGAAGTAGCCAAAATAATTTGACCTTTCATTTTGAAATTCCTATGCATAATTTATAGACTAGAAGCTAAAGAAGAATAGTAAAGGGTCTAAATTTGAACTGGCTAACTCCTCTCAGTTAGGGTGGAGAGGTGATTATTTGGTTCCATTCTACCCTCTGGGTAATTGCGGTATGATGCTCAGGACTGTTCTAAACGTGAACACCTCCTTGTCTGTCATTCAGTGACAACAAAGAACAGGAGCACTGTCTTTCCTAAGTAAACGGACCAACTGTTTTCCTCTGCTACTGGAAGCCGAGAGATCAAAGGAACTCACAAAAACCTGAAGCTACTTACAGAAGGTTTGGGAGCCGGTGACTTGTTTCCATCCGGGGTTTTAGTTAGCCATTCATTGATGCGGCTGGAAACCCCTACTTTCAGGCCGGCAGTTTCCTATAAAGAGTCAACCATCCAAAATATTCAAGAAAAAAGTCAACTTTACCTGGGAAGGAATCATCAAAGCAACCTCAAAATACTATTACGCATCACTTCACATGGCCATCAACTTTAGACTTGATATTTAAAGAGCATGTTGTCTGGTTTTCTTACCCCTGCACCTCGCCCCATGCCCACCCCAAGGTTGACAGCTAACCTTGGGCACTTTGGAGTACAGTGGCCAGAGCAGGGTACATAGTGCAGCCACATGCACACATTCTCGCTGAGCTTGCTTTTGTGGTCATTGCAAAACAAAGTACAAACTGCACCTTCTTCGCTGCTTTTATTATAAACTTAGTTTGATTCCTAATAGAAAATAAAAAAATAAAAAAAGAAATCTACCCCTGTACAATTAAAAGACAAACATCGCAGGCTCACCTTGTTTGGAGTGCCGGCTGCGGTGGGGGATGAGAACACGTTGCCTTTCTCCCACATGCTCTTGATGTTACGCACCCCCTCCGCGGGGACGGGAAGATCCGACGCTGCTGGCTTCGGGGGTTTTGCAGTTTTCGTTCCCTGAAATGTGTGGATTATTTTTAGGATTGGTGCTGAGACGTTTGTCCTCAAAAAATTATAGCGAGCTTGTCTCCCTCAACATGAAAAAGTTCACCCACCAAAAATGGGAGTCATAATTTCTGTTACGAAACTGCATTCTGATGACACGCAGCCCTCAAAATAAACCGTAAGAGCTGGACCAGAGGACTTTTCAAAAATGAAATATGCTTTTTGTTGGGACACCAAGAAAAATATCAACTTAAATTTATTGCTAAGGTGATATTCTACTTTCTTTCTTCAACAGACACTTCTTGAGAATTAAACTCAGGTTGGCTAACATCTTTTGTATTACTCTATACTACGACTTGTTTGATAATAAAAGGTTTTGTAAACAAAAGAGGATTAAGCAAGATTGTAAGGAACCTATTTAAACCACATATGGGAACCCATTTTATAAGGAATTAAGGGTATTAAAGATATACTTGTGAACACATAAATAATATTGTTAAATACCAATAATCCCATTTATTAAAAGAATAGCTGCTTCATTAAAGCATATTCAGGCTAAAGGTAGTAAACAATAATTTGTTTAAAACTCTTCTATCATTTATTACTGCACTTCTCTTTAACTAGTTCAAAGTGTAATAAAGCATCACTAATGTTGTAACACTACTGTAGCTACGGGACTTGATTCTTGTCCCATGTGCTTTTATGATTTTCTGTGCAGTCAGAGCCTATTTCCGTGCGATGGGACCATAACGATGAGGGCGGTTCTCACCTCAATGGCGCTGGTGTACTGCTCCAGTCTGCTGTCAATCTTGGAGACTACTGCTGCTTGGTGAGTTGATTTGACACCACTGCTAAACAGACACATACATGCAAACATAAAAATATGGGAGAGAATCTTCCCGGACATACGATAGCTGATTATTCTCAATTGAACCATCAACCATATTTACCTTTTCTGTGCAGACTTATTCAAAAATTCTGCTCGCTCTTCTATCTAGGAATTGAAAAAGAAAATAAACCCAGTCAGTATTTTAAGCTTATAAAACAGTGTCTCTCAGCTCACGCCCCTGTCATCCCCAAATCTGGTGAATGGAAACACCAAAGAGCGTGTAAGGTTATTAGGGTAGTGTGCACAGCAGTTCTGCTAGAGAGGAACCTTATGGTCTCTGATAGGGAGATTTGAGGGATGAAGGTAGGATTGGCAAGAGGATAGAAAAAAATGCATGGAGAAATATAAAGTTTTGGAGGCAAATTAATGACCACATTGATGCGGAACAAAAATGCCTCTGAAATAATATAAACCAGGGGCAAAGTAATTAAAGAAAATTTAAGATAATTTAAAAAAATTTAAGACTAACACAATAATTTTTTCAAAAATATATCTAGTTACCCTCTGGGACAGATGATGACTATAGACATACCATGCTACTTGATTAACAAAATTTTCCCGCAATGTTTTAACTCTCTATCTGGTATGCAACAGGATTGAATTTCAAGAATGATAACCAGGAAATGTGAACTAGTCTCTTATTTCTTAGCCTGATTTACTAACTTGATAGCGATGATTCAAGCCTATTATTGATCTTAATTTGCCCTGAAATGGAAAAGATGTGGGGGTGGAATGAGGATGGGGCACGGCTCACCAGCAGTGGCTGAAGTTTCCCAGGAAGCCCCTTTTAGCTCAAATGGGAAATGAAGAAACAAGCCCAGAGAAACTGTGATGGCTATACGCTAAACAGGCAGTTCTGTGGTTTTTGATGGATTAATATTTTTTTTAAGCTACGAACTTCTTTTTGATATAACTAAAGCTGCTAAATCAAACATTATATTTTACTAAAACTCTATCACTTAAATTTAGATGTGACAATAAGTCAGCAAATATTTGTTGACTCCGTGTGATACCCAACTCCAGGCTAGAAATAGTCTATGCTGCCATCACCTATCAACGTCAGCAAGTGCCGTGTTTCCTCAAAAATAAGAACTACCCATAAAGTAAGCCCTAGCGGGATTTCTAAGCATTTGCGTAATGTAAGCCCTACCCCCAAAATAAGACCTAGTGATGGGTGTGGCTACTCAGCGTATCTGCACAACCCATGCATTTGGTCGCAGAGTGGTAAAGAAGACGAGCAGCCCTTCTCATCTGCCCCATGAGAGCTCTATTGCTCGACATGAGAGATTGGGGCCAACGGTTCTAAAGGAAATAGAGTTGCAAGAAGTTCAGGATGGAATTCGGGGTTTGGAGAGTTATGATGATGTTCCAGAAGAAGACGTCTTAACTATATTTGAATAAATGTAGATTGTTGTACTGTACTTAAAAAAAATTAACACATACCCTGAAAATAAGCCCTAGGGTGTCTTCTTGAGGAAAAATAAATATAAGACCCTGCCTTATTTTCGGGAAAACACGGTAGTAAAACCCTCTTTGCACGTGACTGCATGTGCCAAAACACATGCATGCTGAGCAGTTTCATTTTCTTCCCTGTTCAGGGCAGCCAATCTGTAATCTACCAGATTACAGTTAGTCTAGGCTAGTATGGTTGAGTGTCCCCTGGTCTCAGTTCAGGCTAATGTAAGAAATTACCATAGACTGGGGAGCTTAAATAACAGACATTATTTCTCAAAGTTGTGGAGGCTGGAAAGTCTGAGATGAGGTTGCCAGCGTGTCTGGGTTCTGGTGAAGGCCCTCTTCCTGGTTTGTAGATGGTCACCTTCTAGCTGTGTCCTCACACAGTGGAGAGCACAGGGGGAGCAAGTAAGCTCCTGTGTCTCTTCATAGAAGGGCACTAATCCCATTCACAAGGGTTCCACCCTCATGACCTAATTACCTCCTAAAAGCCTCACCTCCTAATGCGGTCACATTGAGGGTTAGGTTTCCAACATACGAATTTTGAGGGGACACAAATATTCAGTTTATAACACTCCTACAGTCTTCCAAGATGTGAGAGGTTCTTTCTGAGCTGTTCTGGCCTGAGATTCATGAACAATTTCTAAATACCACAGTGTTTCTAGAGAACATGCTTTGCTGCTCATATCAATGGAATAACACTTTTATAGATGATAATAAGGGCACTTCATTCTTTCCAAATGATTTCTTACACAGAGAAAAGTAAACCCTTCCTTAAAAAGTACCATAGGTAGCCCTGAGTTTATGGGATATAAAAGGTCTTTGACATAAATGTTATGTTTCTGATTTTAATTATAAACTGAGAAGTATATGTATATATATTTTTTATTTCAGGATATAAACAGGGGTATAAACAGTTTGGTTACATATTATGACTTTGCCATAATATGGCAAAGTCATATTTGAGGCGTGCCCTTCCTCCCTACAATGCTTACCGCCTCTATTAGTTGTGAGTTTACCCACCCTTGCAGAAAAAGTTCTGAGGTGAATAAGGTGAAATAGCTTAGAACCATGCAATGCAGGAACACTTTTAATACTGCCATCTATCCACCTGTCCATCCTACTGTTAATCCTGCCCACCAACCAATACATTATATATTGAGGACCTTCTAAAAAAGTTAACACACAGCAATGAATAAAACAGTACTATCGGCCGGGCGAGGTGGCTCATGCCTGTAATCCTAGCACTCTGGGAAGCCGAGGTGGGCGGATCGCTCGAGGTCAGGAGTTTGAAACCAGCCTGAGCAAGAGTGAGACCCCGTCTCTACTATAAATAGAAAAGAAATTGATTGGCCAACTAATATATATAGAAAAAATTATCTGGGCATGGTGGCACATGCCTGTAGTCCCAGCTACTCGGGAGGCTGAGGCAGCAGGATTGCTTGAGCCCAGGAGTTTGAGGTTGCTGTGAGCTAGGCTGACGCCACAGCACTCACTCTAGCCTGGGCAACAGAGTGAGACTCTGTCTCAAAAAAAAAAACAAAAACAAAAACAAAAAAAACAGTACTATGGATTGGATTATGTCCCTTCTAAAATTCGTATGTTGAAACCCTAACCCCCAATATGGCTGCATTTGGAGATGGGCCCTCTAAAGAAATAATTAAGGTTAAATGAGATCACAAGATCATGATCCAGTGGGATTAGTACTCGTACAAGAAGAGACCCCAGAAAGCTCGCTTGCTCTACTTCCACCACATGAGGACAGAGTGAGAAGGCCATGCAGGCCATCTGCAGGCCACGAGGAGGGCTCTCATCAGAAGATAAATCTGCTGGCACCTTGATCTGGGACTTCCCAGCCTCCAGAGCTGTGAGCAATAAATGGCTGTTGTTTACAGATCACCCAGTGGAAGGTATTTTGCCATAGCAGACTAACGCAGAAGGATAGCAAGGAGATACGTGGAGGACAGGTCCTGAATAATCAACGACTAAATAAGGGGCTAAAATAGAATTTCTAGTATAATAGAGGTATTATAAGAAGGTGTTCTGGGGAAAAGATACCTTGAGAGATGAACCTTTAGGAGTGAAACACTTGAATGGCTTCTTGTCATCCGCCAAGCCGTCCTCTGGCATCTTCTGGCGTTTCTCGGCAGCTTCTGCCCTTCGCCTTTCAATCTCTTCCTTTAGTCTCCTCTTCTCTTCCTACGAGAGAAAGGACAAATAACGGGGACATCGGTATCAGCTTCGGGACTGCGGAGAAGAGTGCTGGAGCACGGTCGGAGAGGCAGCGGACTCGGGCCCTAGACTGGACACCACCCCTGCTAGGTCTAACCAGAGGCTCAGCCATCTGCAGTCTGGCGCTGCCACTTCCCGACTGGGCAACCTTGGCCGTGTTATTGAGCTGCTCTGTGACTCAGTTTCTTCAACTGTAAAACAGGGATAACAACAGTAGCCACTGCATAGGGCTTTCATGAGGGCTAAATGGGAAAGCACATGTAAAATGCTCAGACAAAAGCTCGGTGTGATGATCTCCATAAGGGTGGTCAGTATCACCACTATCCTGTAAGTTATTCAATACCGGCCTTCATTTCTGTGTATGAAAAATGAATATGTCTGCCTTCCACTTACTTCCTAGGAGAGTGGAGACAAAGGAGATAGTGTACATGAAACTTTATATAAATCTATGGCCCTACATATACATATATAAATATATGGCCAAATGTACAAGAGATGATTTTATGGTTGCCTTCCCCAACCTTAACTGAATAGATTATTTTAGATGGTTTGACACACTTGCAATGATGTGGATACTGCACCATAGCGGTGACATCACGGATGTGTACAATGTGCTCTTTAACCCCTCAGTGCCTTCATTCCTGGCCTAAAATACCCTGCCCTGTCTTTTCCATCAGGCAAAATATTTGGAGCTCTGATCAAGTGACACACCCTCTATGAATGATTTTCTGAGAGATTTATGCAGGCTTTTGTATTTTTTTAAAACTGTTGAGATCATTTTCAATGGATATTTTCAAGCAGAGACTAGATGTGCATCTTTCAGAGGATGCTGCAGAAGGATGCTGTGCTTGGAAGAATAAATAATCTCCTAGGTCTGACATAGTAGCTTTAAGAGTTCACGATTTTCCTTCTGCCTTCCCTGGTACACTCTTCCCTTAAATAATAATAATAGCAATGAGGACAATAATGGCAACTACCACTTTCTGAGCTCCCATTATGTGCCGGGCACTGTGAATACAATGATCTATTTCATCATCAGAACAATCCCTCAAAGTAGATATCATTTTACAGATATGGAAAAGCAGGCATGGAGTCCAGTAACTCTTCCTAGGCTCAGCGTGTTAAGAGTCAGAGTTGGGCTACAAACCCAGGAATGTCTGACTCTAAAACTCTATCAACCCAATCACTTTCCAACCAAAGTTCACTGTCTTATTGAAAGTTGGAGTTGGAGCTACCGTGCAATAACATATCCAAATTTTCCACATAAAGTGCAGGGAAATTTTGTATAAGATCCATGTCAGAAAGTCATCAGAAGTCTTTCTTGGCATATTTTCAATGACAGGAGATGACTGCCAGAAGCTCTCAGCTCAGAGTTGTAAAAGCTGGGTCCCAATACTGATTCTATGATGGACTACCATGTTTCCCCGAAAATAAGACCTACCCATAAAATAAGCCCTTGCAGGATTTCTAAGCATTTGCGCAATATAAGCCCTACCCCGAAAATAAGACCTAGTGACGGGTGTGGCTACGCAGCGTATCTGCACAACCCATGCATTTCATGGAGCAGCGGTAAAGAAGAGGAACAGCCCTTCTCATCTGCCCCATGACAGCTCTATAGCTGGACAGGAGAGATTGGGGCCAATGGTTCTAAAGGAAATGGAGTCGCAAGAAATTCAGGATGGAATTCGGGGTTTGGAGAGTTATGATGATGTTCCAGAAGAAGGCGACTTAACTATACTTGAATAAATGTAGATTGTTGTACTGTACTTAAAAAAAACACACCCCCTGAAAATAAGCCCTAGGGTGTCTTCTTGAGGAAAAATAAATATAAGACCCTGTCTTATTTTCTGGGAAACACGGTAGTCAAGAGTCTCCAACCAAGTCACTCAAACTATTTGATTCCTGGTTTCTCTGCCCCTAAAATGAGAATCATAATGCGCCTCAGGAAGAAAGGAAAGAATGGACTTTGTAAACTGTAGTAATGTAAGTTGTAGTTGGTTCAATGTTTTTTCATATGCTGAGCCAAAATTTCCCTCCTTGTAACTTAAACCTGTAGTTTTTAGTTCTGTCTTAAAAGATGGGACAAATTCATCTGTTCCTAATGATGGAGCTCCTGCCTGCACCGCGAGGCACCGTGTGGGGTCCTGGGTATGTGGCGGAAAGCAGATGCTTCCCTGACTGTTTCCATTCTAACCCACTTTTAGAAAAAAAACACCAAAAACGATTTAAATAAATCCTCTCCGTAAAAACTCTTCAAATATTAGAAAATAACTATCATGTAACTTAGTTCTCATAACTAATGTGCCGACCTTCCATCCTTTTCAGCTTTCTAACTTTTCCTTTTTGAGAGGCAGTGGAGGGTCATGGGTTAAGACCAATTTTCCCAAGGAAAATTACAAAACCTCTACGTGCCTCCGTTTGCTCATCTGTAAAATGGGCATAAGCACCTACACCAGAGAGTTCTTACCAGCACCCAATACATTCACGTCTACAGGTTTTAGAACCGTGCCTAGCACGCTGTCGGTTTATTATCCTTAACGTATATTTTCAAGAGCCCGTGGCGCCGGGGCGGGGGTGATTCTCCGAGCGGGAAGGGTCACCAGGACACGATTTCAGGGGCTGCGCGGCGCCCCCTTACCTCCTCTCGGGCTTTCCGATCGGCTTCCTCCTGCTTCCTCCTCTGCTCCTCCTCCTCCAGGACCTTCCTTCGCTCCTCCCGCTTTTTCTTCAGCTCCTCCAGCTCCAGGGCTGCCTCCTGCTGCTTCTGTTTGAGCTTCTCGAACTCCTCGCTCTCCGTCTCCCCGCGGCGGCGGCGGAGCTCCTCCAGCCGCTTGCCGGCCTCCACCTGCGGCGCGCCCTCGGCCTCCTTGGCGTCCGCGCCCGCCCTGCCTCCCGCGCGGCTGTGGGCGACGGCAAGAGCTGACGCTTCTGCCCCGCAGCCTCCCCTGGAGGGCGGGGAGGGCCGTCTGCAGGCCCAGACCGGACCTCGCTGCCCGTCGTCGCCCCGCGCCGCCCGACACCCCCGCCGCCCGTCACCCCGCGCCGCCCGTCACCCCGCGCCGCCCGTCACCCCCGCCGCCCGTCACCCCGCGCCGCCCGTCACCCCCGCCGCCCGACACCCCCGCCGCCCGTCACCCCGCGCCGCCCGTCACCCCGCGCCGCCCGTCACCCCCGCCGCCCGTCACCCCGCGCCGCCCGTCACCCCCGCCGCCCGTCACCCCGCGCCGCCCGTCACCCCCGCCGCCCGTCACCCCGCGCCGCCCGTCACCCCCGCCGCCCGTCACCCCGCGCCGCCCGTCACCCCGCGCCGCCCGTCACCCCGCGCCGCCCGACACCCCGCGCCGCCCGTCACCCCGCGCCGCCCGACACCCCGCGCCGCCCGTCACCCCGCGCCGCCCGACACCCCGCGCCGCCCGTCACCCCGCGCCGCCCGACACCCCGCGCCGCCCGACACCCCGCGCCGCCCGACACCCCGCACTGCCAGTCGTCACCCTGCGCTACCCGACACCCTGCGCTGCCCGACACCCTTCGCTGCCCGACACCCCGCGCCGCCCGACACCCCGCGCCGCCCGACACCCCGCGCCGCCCGACACCCCGCGCCGCCCGACACCCCGCGCCGCCCGTCACCCCCGCCGCCCGACACCCCGCGCCGCCCGACACCCCGCACTGCCAGTCGTCACCCTGCACTACCCGACACCCTGCACTACCCGACACCCTGCACTGCCCGTCGTCACCCTGCACTGCCCGTCGTCACCCTGCACTGCCCGACACCCTGCACTACCCGACACCCTGCACTGCCCGTCGTCACCCTGCACTGCCCGACACCCTGCACTACCCGACACCCTGCACTGCCCGACACCCTGCACTACCCGACACCCTGCACTGCCCGACACCCTGCACTGCCCGACACCCTGCACTGCCCATCATCACCCTGCACTGCCCGTGGTCACCCTGCACTGCCCGTGGTCACCCTGCACTGCCCGTGGTCACCCTGCACTGCCCATCATCACCCTGCACTGCCCGTGGTCACCCTGCACTGCCCGTCGTCACCCTGCACTGCCCATCGTCCCCTGCACTGCCCGTGGTCCCCCTGCACTGCCCGTCGTCCCCTGCACTGCCCATCATCACCCTGCACTGCCCGTGGTCACCCTGCACTGCCCGTGGTCACCCTGCACTGCCTGTCGTCCCCTGCACTGCCCATCATCACCCTGCACTGCCCGTGGTCACCCTGCACTGCCCGTGGTCACCCTGCACTGCCCGTGGTCACCCTGCACTGCCCGTGGTCACCCTGCACTGCCCATCACCGGTCCTTGCACCAGCCCGAGGGGCAGGTTGGGTCTGCCTGGACTCACAAGTCCTGAACACGAGCCCCTGCTCTGCCACTTGCCCTTGGTTTCCTTGGCTGTAAAATGGGGCAAATACACACTGCGGGGTGGTGTGTGTGTGTGGGGACCTGTAAAATGGTGCAGCTGCTACAGAAAACCCTGTGGAGATTCCCCCCCAAATTAAAAATAGAACTACCACATGATCCAGCAACCCCACTTCTGGTGTACATGCAAAAGAACTGAAGGCAGGGTCTGGGAGAGATCTCTCTATACCCACGTTCCTAGCAGCACTGGTCACAATAGCCCAAGAGATGGAAGCAACCCAAGTGCCCATAATGGGACGAAAAGGCAAAATGTGGTATATCTGTACAAGATATTATCCTGCCCTAAAAAGGAAGGAAATCCTGTTACATGCTACAACACGGATGGACCTTGCAGAAACAAGCCAGACACAAAAAAACAAATACTCTAGGATTCCACTCCCATGAGGGATCTAACATAGTCAAACACATAGAGACAGAAGGTAGAATGGTAGTTTCCAGGGGAGGGGGGGCAGGGAGGGAGAGTAGAAAATAAGTTGTTCAATGGATGTCGAATTTCAGTTTTGCAGGATGAAAAGAGTTTTGGAGATCTGTTGCACAGCCATGCGAATATATCAAATACTTCACATGCTGAACTGTATATTTAAAAATGGTTAAGATGATAAATTTTATGTTATGTGTTTTTTTTTTACCACAATTTAAAAAAGAACCATGATACATGCCGTAACATGGAAAACATGGGCAAATACTATTTATTCTATTTACCTCAGTGGGTCACATAGGATTATATATATCAATGTTAATTTATATATCATCTACAGTATAAATATTAGTTGCTATGAGAAAGGAAGGCATTTAGTCCAAAACATTACTGTTAGAATGAGTTCTGAAATCTACGAGTGGCCCTACTGGTCCTCTCCCACAAGTTACTGGTTAGCTGTATCTGGATCTGTTTGCAGTCATGGCACAGGAGGGAAGCCAGAAAAGCTCAGGCACTGGGAATGGGAAACGGTGGCTGAACTACAGGTAGGCACTGAAATAAATCCATGTCTGTCCACAACGTTGCCTTCAGCTTGACTCTAGCAGATCTCTGGCAGCTGAAATTACTCATTGCCTCTTGATTAAGAGCTACACACAGTAATACATATATATCTATTCTTACTGTTCCAGGAAAATTCTTAATGGTTGTGCTTTAACCTATGGCTTCAATTTGTGTATTTTTAACCCAACACAACTGGAATACTGCTTGAGGACTTAAAATTACTAAGTTAGCTTGAAATGATGTGGTTAGGGTTGTTACTTAGATGTCATTCTTTATGCTTTATGAACCCTTTTCATATTCACTATCTCATTTAATAGTCACAATAACTTGGAAGTTGGTGGGTTAGGTTTATTATCCCATCTTATCAATAAGGGAACCATAGGGGAGAGAAAATAATTTACCCAAACTTTTGATAGCTAGAAAGTGGTTGACCCATGACCAGATTCTAATGCTTCTCTACCAAGTGTACTCTTCCTGTCACTACAGAGGAAAAATTTTATAATGAATATTTTGTAAATAAAGGTATATTTAGCTACAATTTCGTATTTTCCCTATATATGGTGACTTTGGGGACACCCTGTGCTATGATTATACCTGAAATTAAATATGATTTGTTATAAAGTAATGAATCAATTGAAACAGAATATGGCAGCCACCTTCCTATCTCTCACTTCAAACCTTGATGACTGAGAGTCTGTGAAAAAATGCTTCCTACTTCTAGTTCTCTAGAATTTCTACAGTCTAGGTCTAGCTACCTTCCTGCTGGAGTGGAAGCAGAGCTTCATCAGATAGCAGAGCTTATAAAACAGGAAGAAATGGGTAAGTTTTTTATAAGTAGGAACTAAAATTGAAATGATGTTGAATTTACTTTTGTGATTATGGAGGGCCCACAGAAATTTTATTGCAGAATTTGGAAAACGTTCTGACTAAAGACAGAATGCTATCCCGAGTCCTTATGTTATAAATGTATACCATAACTGGTATTATTATTTTATACAAATCATATAAAAAGATGGCAAGATATCATTAGTACCTACTGACCCCTTAAGATCCTTTAATAAATTTGCCATTAATAAAGTTAGAACATTGATAATTTCAAAACATGTTGTTACTCAAAATAGAACTTCAGTAGAACACTACGTTTTTCACTAAAGCAGAATTCATGTGAGTTGGATTCTCCTGGGACTTTAGGAGAATTTAGTGGTGTGCTCAAAGGGCCTTGTTATATAAGTAGTCTTTAGGAGTATTTAGCTTGTTGTTATTTATTAATAAATACTTACTATCAAATAAGTATTTATGTGATAGTAAGTATTTATGAGGTCATTCTTTACCAGATCTGAATGTAGGTAGCCCATTCCTGACACTATTGTCTATGGGACAAATGAATTATCACTCTCCAATATCATTTGTTCCATGTAAAGAACGGCACAGTATTTCTAGCTATGGAGCAAGAGGAATAAAAAGAATGGGTTCAAGATATACATCATATAATATTGACTTTATAGTGTATATATCATGCTTTCTAAACACTGAAGAATTTCTGAATATACTGTTTCCTCCAGGACGATGATTTTCAAGCTATAGGTGAGAAAATCAATTTAGTGGATTGTAACTAGCACTTAAAAAAATGAAATAGAAACAGCAGGGTGCATTCCATAGAGCAAAAGAAAGTACCATTTGTTGACCCACTGGTTTTGGTTATTAATATATATGTAGGTATGTACTGGGTCATGATGTAAAATTTATTTTTTACTAAGGACTGAGGTTACAAAGTTTTAAAATACTGTTCTAAGCTCTTGACAGTTAAAGATGAATTCTTTTATTTTGAACTCAAAGTTGAGGGTCACTTTAAACTTCATGTTTTTTTTCCTCAGGGTGTTAAAAGTTCACAGGCCTGTGACTCCTCTATCAGTTAATTTAAGGTCTTTCTGGTCAAAAACAAATTTGCTCTTTGTATTCATCCTAATGTAGAAGAGCTGGAATGGCAAAACACAGGCCCATAGAACACATCTCTAGATTCCACTAGGTGTCGCTCAGGCTTCAATTAGGACAATCAAAATTCCTGTCAGGGATTGGTTAAATAAGTCATAGTATATCTATTCAGTGGAATACTCTCACATCATTAATTGTAGGATTATATTTATTGGTGTAGAAATCTAGCTATTATATATTGTTATGCATGGTTCAAGAATCAATTAAAAATGTATACTTATAATTACACCCACATATATACATAATCCATATATATATGAATGTGTGTCTATCTTGAATATTATATATACACATCTGGAAAAAAATGTTACTTGTGGTTATCTTTAGGTGATGGGTGCTTATTTTTATCCTATTTTATGAATGTTTTTATAAGGAGTACTTTTTTTTCTATAATCAGAAAAAATTTTTTAATTCCTACCTTAAAAAAATAAAAACCTTCATTTTGTACTTTCTATAACACCCTTGATATAATCTGCTATCTCTACAACTGTCTCATCAAATTGATATTTTTATGTCATATTTCAGAGGAAACAATCTAGTTACAAGAAAACAGGAATATCAAAGGGGGCAGTAATTAAATCACTCATCAAAAGCTATACTCAAAACAGGAGCAAGAGTTTTGTCCACATTACCTCTGCCTATATTGGCAGGCATGCCCTCAGCATTAGGGGCCACTTCATATGGAAATTTCTTCCATAAAGTTTTCTCTCCCCATCCTTGGCTTTTTTAGGTTTAAGTCAAGATGAACATCAGGCCTTTGACCATTAAGAACACAGCTTGTTTATAGTTAAGCTCGTAGTGCTATATCTAAATAGAGGCTCATCCTTCCTTTCTTTCTCATTTTATAAGTACATGGAGGAAAACCATGCTTCTCTGTTTCTATAAGCATGAACTTCTAATTGAAACTGCAATTCACATATATTGGTGGCTAACCCAAAATGAATACTATGGTAGCAGCTTGTTCTTGGTTTTGTTTTTCTGACCAAAGATGGAAGAATTAAGGCTAGAATCACATGCGTGGGTTCTCAGTGCTCAACTTGTTGCCATCTCTTGGGACTCTTCTTCTCTTTGAATTCCCAGCTCTTTGAATTTCTACACAATAGGCATGTTAATTATTAATGTGAGCTTTGACTGAGGTTTGTTGGCAGGTTTGCTAATTGTTAACCAAAATTTTTTCTACTGACGGATTTTTTTAACATTATTTCTCTTAACAGAAATAAAGCTTATGCCTATAAAACATTTTAAGCTATCAGTAAAAAAAATAGTAGCATTAGATAATATTCATTGAACATTTTTCCATGAACCTGACACTATTCCAGGGCTTTAAAATATTAAACTATAGGCACTTCAGCAAGCTTTGGACTCAGCCTATCAACCTAAATCAACCTACTTTGTAGATTTTCTATGCATTTCCAATAAACTCTTAATTTTCCTACCTAATCTCTTGCCAATCCCAAGTAATATCTACGGATTCTACCTTTCTTACTCGTTCACAGTTGCATTTAGACCTTTTAGCCACACCTTTTCTTCTGTATACTTTAGGCTTTCCTTTGGATAAATATGACTCAGTTTCTTTTCAAAGTTTTGTATAGAAAAATTGTTTTAGGGGAACTATATTTATCCATCTTAGCCTTTTAGATGAGCCTGGAATGTCCATTCCTGCTAGCTCTACTTGCTTCTATGTGCTACAAATGCTTTGGTGTAAGGACCATGCCAGACTTCTACATCATATCTGCCTGGTGACTTTCTTATTTGAAGAGTTCAGAAAAACAGGGTCTACAGGCAAGGCTTTGCCCAGAGAACAACTCCATGGACTCCACACTGCAGAAACCCAGGACTCTCTTCCAGTACATCAGATATAGAGACCAGTGACATAACAGAAGTTGGGATTTGGCACCAACTGGTGGTTGGAAGGAGTGTTTGTGGGGATGGGGGCACAGAGAATCATATGGCTTGATGGAAGGCCTCTGCACCTTAAATTCTTCTACAAAACTGGTGGAGAGCTCTCAGTATCCATCTTCATCTAGAAATGAGAATTTGCCTGCATATCCTGGTCTAGTCTATCTTACAGCTAATTGCCCGGATTTTCCATAGGTGTGGAGGGGGACGCTGATGATATACCAGAGGGTTTTCTAAACTGTATGGAAGGGAGCCTTAATTCCACGCCTTCTCCTTCCCTCTTAGAGATTCCCAATGCAAATTAACTTCAAGGGCTCTCAAAGTCTCGTGATAACCTAATGTCTCCCAAGTATTTGGCACAGAACCATCTTAGCTTTATGCAACATTTATTTACAACATTCAGAAGATGCATTCTTGAAAATGCTACTGAGAAGGGCACCTCCTATGAAGGTGGTCACACCATATATAAAGAATGAATCAATGATACTAACCCCAGTCACGATGTTTTCTAATACATTGATCTCACATGAGCTTATTAGGTCAGTGAATAAAAACATGGACACCAAGTAAGATCTGCCTCTCAGAATAATGGGAAAAGCAGATTAAGCCCTGTCTAAGCAGTGACTGCTGGTCTTCTGTTAGTGATGCGAGTGCCGGACCTGCTGACTGAGTATCTCTAAGACAATGGCTAATGACCTCACAACACAAGCATGCTGCCTGTTTAGCACATTTCTGTCTGGAGGCACAGGATAGGGAGACTGATTTTTTTTCCCCCCACATGTGAACACAGTCACTGTTAACTAGTCACTACTTCTTACCTGAAAGTGTTCTCAGCATGTTTAAGTTTGTGGGTCATGAATTCCCCATTCTGTGACTTCACTTCTGTAAATCCTTTCTTTCGATCCATGAAGCTCTTAATTTCTTCTTTGGGCTCTTTGTCCTTTTTAATCTTCTCATCTTTGATCTAACCAACAGTACACATCAGGAAGAAACATAACGATAAAAATCTTATTAGATTTTGGTTGGTGTCACCAAATAAGACCCAAAATGGTTAGGAAGGCAGAACACTCAGAAGTCAAACAAACCACCCAGTGGGGTAGAGCTGGGGCAGAGAAAATTCTTACGGCGTGAGCTATGGTCCTTTAGCCTGTGAATAAAGACCTTAACCACAATTTCAGGAAGGCAAGGTCATTAGGAAGGCAAGATCATCCCTGATCTCACTGGGGTTTTTATTTTTATTTTTCAGAGCAGTAGGAGTGTTACAGTTTGGAAATTATTGAGTTCTGGGAACTTCATGTACTCTGTTTGCGGTTCCCTCAGGGAAGAGTAATTATTATTAGAGTGGCTTTGATGTTAGAGTGGCCACGTTGCTTGGACTGTCTCTTGGCTGGAGGGAGAATCTTTGAGAGGGACACAAATGAGGAGGAAAGAAGAGGAAACCTACCAGGTTAGCTAAATCTGCCCAGCCAATTCTGGTGAAGACCACCCTTGTATTTTAATCGAATGAGTAATTAGTTCCCAAGGGTGGAACACATAATAATCCTACCTTTAGGAGGAGGATGCAAGATATCTGGGATCTGTGGGACCATGTTTGCAGTCATCTAAACATTAAAGTTAGAATGGAATAGGAAATATTCCACAGTTTATCTTGACTTCCATTGCCAGTAAATCTTTAGTTCTCTGGAAGTGGTTTTGTGATTGTTATGGGAGACAGAGGACGTATAGGGCAGGTGGTAGCTTTAATATTTTGTGGGTTTTGTGTTATAAGTTCCTCACAGTAAATAAGACAGATTTTTCCAAAGCAAACTGAATTTATATAGCTTTTTGAAAGGGGGGTGGTGGTGGAGGGAAAGGAGTTCAAATCACTTCACCTATATCATCTCACCCATTCTTAAAAGATGAGTGTGAAAACAGGTGAGGTTCATTATTGTTCTTTTCAAGACAAACAGTTACAAAGCACTATTGTTCTAAGGAAACCTGCAGAGGAAGGGGAGGCCATAAGAACTTAGGGCTTTGGGTAGTGTGGTCTAGAATGTTCTCTCATGGCCTGATCCCTCAACCTCTTTCAAATACTCTTTGAACTCCTAAAGTGCATGTTTAACAACACAGAGTCCACTGTTTTTGCTCTTTTCTGATGAGCCTTCAACAGTCCTTTGACTGTCTTCTGTGGGTGTGCTTTGGTTACATTACTATGGACGAAGTATTCACTACTATGTTGCCCTAATTAAGACTTTAATCTTTCTCTAGGAGTTATATACCTAGCATGCACCTCGGACAAGCTGGAGAGGGGGGCTATGTTTTGCATTCTCTCCAAGACCTCTGTCTGCAAGTTGGCAAACCTGACTTTTGGTTCCAGTGCTGTCAACAAACTAGCTGTGTTACTTGAACAAGTCTCCTCATTTCTCTGGGATGCTGGTCTCATGTGTGTAAAAAGACAGGATTGGACTAGAGGATCCTTCCTAATCTTTCATCCTGTCATTGCCCTCTTGGCTCCTGGTTGGTTGTGAGAGGCTACAGCAAAGAGAAGGGTGCTCGTGGCCTGTACTACAGCTTGACTGTGGCTCCTTGGTGGCTGTCCTTGCCAAAGAATAAAGCAGTATTCATTCATTGGACAGGCAGGAGGAAGCAGAGTCTATTCTCGTTTGGGCTGCCATTGTTAGATTTAGCCCCAGAAACCATGGCCTGGAGTTTATATTATGGTTAAGAAGCATCTGGGGATACAAATTTGGAGGTGACGGGATCCCATTTCAGGGATACCCATGAAACAAATTCGGAGTCAAATCTCACGGCTTGTGGAACACTGTGTAGAGAAATTCCCTTTACTCATTTCTCCTATTTTGCAGCTAGAAATGTTTCCATCCTCCCAAAATGTATGACCTGATTTACTGGCCAAAAAAGTCTTTAAACTAGATTTGAAAAATCTACATGTCTAACAGAAGAAAAATCCTCCCCCCTTTGTTTTCAAGCTCTGTCTTTACTGGCAAATGTTATAGTGGATGGTAGGCTTATATTCCTGTTGGAAAACTTTCTTAGAAACGTTCTCCATGTAATAATGATAATTTGAGTTTGACTGAAAACTATTTTCTCTTTCTGGGAAATAAATAAAGTAATTCCATAGAAACTTTAAATTTTATTTTTGGATTCTGTGGCAGATTCAACCCAAATCCATGGGATTCTGTGCTCCTTGGTAAAGGCATTAGACCTTCCAGGTCAGAATGTTACCATGAAGAAACTCTGTGCAGAAGTATTAATAGGTAGCCAAGTATCCTGAAAGAGTTAATGTGCTTCATACACGGATGACATTAGCATACTCTTAAGAAAGGCTCTCACCAAATGCGATCACTTGGATTTTAGAACTCTGGATATGTGGAATATCCAATGGAATAACACGTGAGTGTGTGTGTGGAGGGGGTAGGAATTCAAGTGACATGCCCTTGTGCCAGAGAAATACTCAAAAAGTTAAGTGAGCAAGTTGAAAAGGATTGAGATGTGAGTCTAGAGTGTATTGCATTATTTGATTCCAGAATAGTAATAAGAACTGGGTGCAAGCTACAGTTTTTCCAGACTAGGTTTAATGGGCTTTTGTTGGTTTCAGAAGCCCCAAGTCCTTTTCTGGGTCCAATTTATAGCGCAGGGATGTTTTCTGGACTCGTTGCTACTGCAAGACTGGTCCATGGACAACAGAGACCTCACTGAATCAGATTCTGCATTTAATAAGCTTCCCAGGTGATTAGCAGGCATGCTAACATTGGGAAAGAGTTGAGCTGGACAGTTTTTAATACCATACAAGCAGCTCTGTTAGAAACTTTGTTTTTCTGTTAGAGGCAGGGGGAAAAAATAGCTACTGGGTGTAGAACTAAAAAGAAGCTTTTTATAATTGGAGAGGAGTGAAAGAAAGCTAAATTAAGTTTCAAGGTTGGTGATCCTCTGAGACCTGTCGCCACAAACAGAGTTAAACTGCAGTGGAGAAAGACAGGTTTTATACTTCTGTTTGTTTGTTTGCAGACCTTGGAGTGATATCTGGAAATGCTTTCCTCTAAGAAGGCTCGCGTGATGTTTGTGTTTCGCTGTGGCTCACCTATTCTGCCCATGTTGTATAGGTCCTTGAAAGGAAAGGTTGTAGTTTGCTTTTTGGGTTTTACTTTTTTCTGAACGAAAAGGAAAATAAAAAAGGAAGAGGTTGTTTTAAATGGTTGCCTCATGTAAACATGATTTAAAGCTGTCTACATAAAGTAACAACCCAACTAGCTGGAAAGGGGAAAGCTTAGTCTTTCAACCAGTGGTTTATGTACGCAATGTTAAAAGGGGAATACAGTGGGGTTTTTTTCCCCCAAGCTTGTGTTGAGGAGCTTATCTGGCCTTGTGTAAAAAAAAGGGTCAAAAGTTTTGGGAGACTGGAATGTGCTGTGGGGCACACTGGGAAAGGGGTAGGCCTCAAACCATTCCCTGGAATGTCTGATGGAACCATGGACACTGTTGAACTGGGGCCTTCTCTGAAAAGAGGCAGAAGGGTGATCCGGGTGAGCACTGTGACCCTGTCTAGCTCTCAGACACCATGTGCAGGAACAGAATGCTTTGGTGTCACTAAAAACAAATTCAATCTTAGTGAGTTGAATGAAATTTTAAATATAGAACCCAAGCAGTGTTTTCTACAGCCCCCCGTCCCCATGTTTAATCGCGGAGTCATCATTTCATGCCCACTTCCTTCTGTAGTCAAATATATTCACCCTGAAACACTAGCTTTCTAGAAGAGTCCATGTGGGATATTTCTGTCTGAATTTAGCTCCAAGGTGACTTTCACGTTTTTTTTTTTTTTTGGTAGATGACGTTGTAAGCTGTTTTTCTGTCCCCAGATGAAAGCAGTATTTCCCAACATGTTCAACTATGTTCTTAGCTACCTCTCGAGAGCTAAATTCAGTTTCCCAGTTCTTAGCATTTACACTTTCTCCTTCCTTTAGATGGCCAGTGCTCACAATGCAATTCTCACTCCCAAACCACCACAAGTTCTATCAGAAACAGAGAGGAACATGGATAGTAACATAAATATAATATATAACATGAACTAAAGGTTCTTAGTTTTCACATGGATTTTATGAAAAATATTTAAGAAAATAACCCAGCCCCTATTTAATCTGGTCATCTGTTTTCTAAATATGGATTTTTCTGTTTAAAATTTTGAGTTTTCTTAATAGATGCCAGAAATAGGCAGAAAAATATAGCAAGAGTCCATTTGGGTTGGTGCTTACTGGCTACACTTCACTGGTCCTGTAGGCAAAGCAATTCAAGTCTTCCTACCTCTGATAATTCAGTTCTACCATATTTAAGTACTGTGAACTTACTAGATATAGTCACAATTTTTAGAATTATTTGGGACTAATGTAAGTGTGATGGTTAAAATGAGGTCAGGTGTTCTGATGTGACATTCTGATTACATCGGAGGGCCATGACATTGTGTCGGCAGCAACCTTGGTCCACGGCCCGTTCACTTACCTACAGTCAAACACCCTGGCACCTGTTTCCGTGTGTGCCTCAGAAATGCAATGCAGAACATTTGGCCAAACGTTTTTTTTGGAAACCAAATATCATCTTCCGTTCACCAAATTTCCTACTGAGATGTATGAGGGTGTTTTTCCTTTGAAAAGTTAAAGCGTTAATCAAGGCCAGTTGGAAATATTTCATAATTGAAGTGAAAGTAGGATGGCTCAAGGGAAAATATTAGCATTCAGAAGAGTAGAAAGCAGGACAGGTTGATTCCAGAATGCTTTGCAAGCCTTTTCGACTGTGACCCACAGCAAGAAAGACAATTTATATGACAATGCAATACTTACTCCCTACAATGTTCTTTGATACTTTCTATTCCATTTCACTTTTTTAAAATGCCGACTGACACCTTGAACTCATTTTGAGACACTCCAAGCTGATCTCACCATTCAGTGAATCACGAGTCGTGGCTTGAAAAACACTGGATTCGAGGTTACAATTTTGGGATTGTCGGAACTGAGATGCTGTGGAACTCTGCTCTCTGTTACTTTACAATCAGAACACACTGCTCAGTGATATTTACCTCTTGTTTTTTGAAGGCGGGCTTGTCTTCTTGGGACTTGTCTCTTATAGCTTGTACTTTAGCTCCCTTTTCTTCTTCCTTTTTATTTTCAAGAACGGTAAAGTCACTCGTGCAAAAGAAGCCCTTCCTAGCTTACGAGAGTGAGAGGTGCTCAGATCACTGTGCACGTGCCGCAGGATGGCTTCTTTCTGCTGTCTGAGTGCTCACCTTTCCCCCCTTGGTGCCCGTGGTTCTAAAGAGCAATGTGGGGTATCTTCTTCCCACATTGTCTCGTGTGCCTGCTATTGTGCGCTCTGAAATCTAGCAGGACGTAGCACTGCTTGTGTGTGTTTACAAACCTCGTGTGTGGTTCGGTGCGCTTTGTTCATGATCTTCTCAAAAAGAGCTGTGTTCATGAGCCCCTTGCACAGAAGCAGGAGTGAACGACAACTTCAGTGCAATGTGGACTTAGTGATAGAGTCTGCTCTAGAAAGGTGAGTATGCAAGCATCTCTGTTTTCATTTTCTTTTTTTGGGGGGAGGGAGTGGTGGTGATGATGGTAGTGGTAGGTATAGAGCTTTTAATGCAGTCTTGCAGACAGAAAAAAAATCTTTTGTACCTTACAAACAACCTCCCGCCCCAACTATTTCCACCCTTCCTTGGACTACATACATGTGTGTCAATCGGATGGTAAAAGTAGCAAAATGTATGCTCTTAATTATCAGTTATAAAGCGATACTATCCAAGATGAATGGCTTTCTGCAAGTCTACATTAAACTCAGGTCTACATGATGGCAAAGCAGGGTTTTCACATGTTTAAATATAAGGCTCCAACCAGCTCCTTTCCCCATTTTATTACTAGTTAATTTCTGGGGATTTATTTTTGTCTTAAGATGAAATTGTCAGACCATTATTTTTTATACCAACTTCCCACCCCAACTTTATAATTTTTTTTTTTTTTTTTTTTTGAGACAGAGTCTCGCTTTCTTGCCTAGGCTAGAGTGAGTGCCGTGGCGTCAGCCTAGCTCACAGCAACCTCAAACTCCTGGGCTTTAAGCAATCCTACTGCCTCAGCCTCCCGAGTTGCTGGGACTACAGGCACGAGCCACCATGCCCGGCTAATTTTTATATATATATATATATATATATTAGATGGCCAATTAATTTCTTTCTATTTTTATAGTAGAGACGAGGTCTCGCTCAGGCTGGTTTTGAACTCCTGACCTTGAGCAATCCGCCCGCCTCGGCCTCCCAGAGTGCTAGGATTACAAGCGTGAGCCACCGCGCCCGGCCTATAATTTTTTTATTCAACGTCAAACACATGAGTCCATGAGCCTCTTGCCTCATGTAGACCTATGGATAGAGGAGAGGTGTTAAAAAGGATGAGTTTAGATGCAGGTGAAAAGAATCATAAGTCAACACAGCACCACCACATATATCATCTTTGTGTTAATTCATTTTTTTTGGTGTTCATAACAACCAAGCACAGAGCAATTAGTTTCTCTCTGGCTGTCCCAGTAAATTTGGTTGATTGAATATTTAGCCATCAACTGCTTGCTTCGTGCTTGCATATTGCTATGGCATGAAAAAATGAATAGCTTGCCAAAGGATCAAGCATGTGGGCTGTACGCATGTGGCCTCAGTCCCCAATTTCATGTGCATTACATTTCTCGTAAGTCACAGGCATCACACATTTGGTGCAAAATGTTTACTGTACCTGTTTCTTTAGGACAGGTGTCTGGAGTTTATCTTCTTGCGCTTTCTTTTCATTTACCTGTTTCCCTTCTATCTTTTCCCCTTGTACCTTTGTCTCTTGCATTGTGCGTCTTTTCTCTTCTAGCTGCTTGTTGAGTTTCTGCTCTTCTATCTTAGCCTTCTCCTCCTCTGCCTTTGCCCTCTGCCTCTCCTCTGCTGCCCTTTTCTCTTCCTGCTTTTTCCTTTCTCTCTCCTCTGTTTCCCTCCTTTTTCTCTCCTCTGCCTCCCTCTTTTCTCTCTCCTCTGCCTCCCTCCTTTCTCTCTCCTCTGCCTCCCTCCTTTCTCTTTCTTGGAGAGCTGCTTTTTCTTCTGCTTCAATTCTTGCCTGCTCATCTGCTATCTTTTTCTCTTGCTCGGCTTTGATTCTTTCTCTTTCTTCTGCTTCCAACCTTGCCCTCTCAGCCTCAGCTCTTTCCCTGTCCTCATCTTCCGTCTTTTCGTTATGGGGAATCTCATCTGAACCTTGTTCCCTCTCCTCCTCTAGTTTAGGCTCTTCTGCACTGATTTGCCCATTTTTCAATGACATTACCACTGTTTCCTCTTGGCTTTCTGCTGTATTCTCTTCTACCATCGCCTCTACCTGATTGTCTCCAATGCTCCTTTGCTTTGGCTTCTCATCCTCCTCCTCTTCCTCCTCCTTTTCCTTTTCTTTCTTGTTCTCTTCAGCATCCCTCCAGTCATTCTTCTGGTAGGACTTGGTCACTATTTGTGTTTCCTCTATCTCGTATCTTTCTTGGCGACTTTCATTTTTCTCTTCCTTCTCTGCAGTTTCGTTTTCTGCCGTGTCATTTTGCATTCTTCTGCTGGGGAGCGACAGACTCGCATCTGTTACTGTTGGGTCGAACTCCTTCTGTCGCTCCAGAGCTTCCTGCAGGCGTTTCTGGCGTCTCTCCTCCCGCCGAGCCAGGCGCTCCAGCAAGGCAGCCTCGTCATCCCCTTCCACCTGAGCGTTTGTGGTGCTTGTCTTGGCCTCCTCGTCGGGCACACTGTACAACAGAGAGAGCGACACCAAAGACAGCTTGCTGATTCACAGTCAGCTGCATTCATACAGCCTGTGCTACCCAGGACTCCAGCAGATGCCCACATCCCCCGGGACGTTACCATTTTAGTACATGCCCTCGGTCTTTCTCTGGCCACTGGAGTCTATTCAACATGCCAGAAGTGCTTGGGTATTAATGTAAAAAAACAAAACAAAACAAAACAAAACAAAACTGATGAGCATTAGTGTATAAATGGATACATTAGTGTATACATGTATAAAGGTGCACCCCTCACCTTTTGAGTTGGATAAATCATGTTCCACATGAGACCTTAGAGTTCCCCAGTGGAGTTAAGCTCCAGATACCCACAGTGGTGACCTGCTGGGTAATGCAACCTTTATTTGGTTGCCTTCCCTTCTCGGTCGCACTTCCCCACACCCCTACCAGTGTTTCCTGGGATCACATTACTAATAAACAGCTTGCACTCAAATCTTTGTTTAAGACCAGCTTCTTGGGGAATTCAAACTAAGACAAGGACCAAACTGAAATAATGAGTGAATTCCTCTAGTGTCATATAGTATTCTCACATGTCACCAAGTCTTTTAGAATTCCTGATCTGGATTGGTAAGACACAAGGTACTCTGAGAGAAAGGGAGTGAAAGTTACAGTTGTGGAGATTCTACACTCACCAATGAATGACCTTCATGGAAGAGACATCTAAGTGTCCATTGCAATTCCTGCTCCTCCTTGCATAGTCATGGGGGAGTGACTGCCAGTCAAGGATTGCATTTCCTACCCACTCCTCCTCCGTGCATCCAGGTGGGGCCAATGTGACCAATAATTGCCAATGAAATGTAAACAGAAGTGTCTAAACCAAGGCAATTAAGAGGCAGAGGTGCATTCTCTATCCTCTCTGTCTGCTGGGTGCTAGATCAGAAGACTAGGGGTTGGCAGTATTGCAAAATGAAAGAGGAGAGCTGATTGCTTCCACCTACTGACAGAAATACCTGCACTGGATTGGTATGTGTTACTGCATTAAATACTAAAATTTGGGGGCTGCTCTTTGGTATGGCCAGCATTACTCTAACTAGTGCATACACTATCTACCTTCTTTGTCAAGATCTCCATGAGTAAAGGGTTTCTTGTCCTTCTTTTTCCACAGTGGACAATGGACAGTTAAATTTGATATTTATAAAAAAGGCAAAGAAAATCTCTAAAACCAAAGTCTTCCATGTCCAGCACCTCACTCACTATTGCAGGATGCTGGACAAGTCAGTTGGTCTCTACTGGCAGAAAACAACCAGTCATGTGATACCAGAATTGTAACCAGAGTTGGAAGAATACATCTTGCAATGTTTAGAAACTCCATCAAGTTTCATGGTTCATATCGAACTTGGCCTTTTTGAAGTTCAAGTTCACTTAATTTTGGAAAAACACATTTCATATTTAACAACAAAAAATGGCAGAGTAAAGGCTAGATTTTAAACTTTCTTGGCCTTAGCTTTTGCTGCAGGATACTATCTACATGAATTAGACATATGAGGATCAAATGTCCCTAAAAATACAAAGAGTTTAGAATGTAAGGGCAAAAGTCTATATTTAAGTCATTTGGGTCAACTGAATTCTAATAATTTTAAAAATGTACCAAAATTCAAAGTGCTAGCCATATTAAAGTATTCTTAAGGTAAGAAACCAACAAACTGTATTGAACCTTTCTTTGCCTATTTATATATCATGACAACAATCATTAATAGATATTAAGTGCCAGTTATACCTGTTTAGCCCCAAGAAGACTTATTCCTTTTGCGGCTAATTAATATGTCAGAGATAAATCATGTATTCTCAGACTTGAATATGCTTTTCTAAACATAAAATAAAGAAAAATAAAATAAAAATAAAGAACAAAAATATTTTATCCTAAAAATAAAGAATTTTGGGTCAATCAACACCCATGAAATAACTAATAATAACAAAATGTGAAAACAGAAGAGAAACACAAGCAGAAGCAAGGTTTCAAAAGCAAGAAAACGACAGACCTCTAGTAATTTTTTAAGCCATTATTGGTCACTCTCTTATAACTAGATTCAGGAAAGACCTCAAAATGTCATTTTCCAAACCCATTCCATCCCTTCTCCTTTAGCTTAAAAATAGAAAAGGCAGTGAATGACTATGCTGCTCTCCTATAAGACTGCTAATAGTGAAAATTTATTGAGTGCTTACTGTGTTAAAGGCACTACACATTTTACATACATCATCACCTAAATTAAGTTTAACAACATTTTTAAGAGAAAAGTATAATTTTTATTTCCACTGAAGAGAAGAAACACAGTTAGTTAAAGGCCGAATTGGGATTCAAAGCCAGTTAGTGAACCCCAGAGATCATACTTGCAACCTCTTTGCAATGTTTTCTCCCCACTTAGGAGCTACTTACCAAGGGACAACGTCTCTATCTCTTCACCTAACCAATAAGCTTCCTTGTTCAATTTATCCTGCCTGCCAGCATTTTAAGATTGCTTTCAGAAACCTTCTGATACAGCTTCCAAATTTGAGTTAAAGAGGGTAGGACCCTTTCCCTTTAGAATTTTCTAAATAGACTGAATTAGACAAAACAAACTAAAACCACAGCCACATGTGAGATCGTATAGAGCGGATCCATCATATTTAATCTGTCCATAGTTTTAAATTAAAATTATTTTTTCTCCATCCCCCCAAAATATCCTCATCCTTTCTAGACCTTGAGGTATATAAGTGACATATACTGACCATTAGCATAATGAACCCTGTGACTTTATTTCTGTTGTAAAATCTCTTTTTTGAAGAAGTTGAAACTATTAGGCATTCTTGACTTCCCTGATTTCTACTAGGGCCTGAGTAGGAAAAGATATAGTAATAGATCATTAAGCATGTTTGAATACTCACATTAAATGCAGGAATCTGCATCTTGCTGAATATTATAGTGATCAGAGAATATTGATTTAGGCTGAATATTAGGAAAAAGAAGACATCTGCCATTCATGCCTACTTTTAAAATTCATGGGTTACTGGTAGGCACAAAGGACTCTATTAAACTAATAACTCTTCAGTTCAAAACAGATAGCAATACTCTATAGAATGAATATAAATAGTTCTCCTTATTTAAAGATATAACTCACCATATTTAATACATTTAAAAATACTAGATTATGAAATACAATAAAAAATTTCAACCGAAGTATGTTTAGAAGATGGGAATGGGTTGGGTTGAGGGGTGACATAAATAGTGGTATCCTAATGTCTAAATCAGATTGATTGTCCAATCTGATTAGTTGTCCAAAAAATGACCATAAAATAATTGAACAAGTTAGATGAGCTAAAAAAGGGTTTATTGCGATGAGAATGGAATGCTTTGCCTGACAAATTCTGTCCAACACACAGGCTAAGACACAAGTTAGAAATTCATCATTTGAAAGAGGATGGTACCTGTTCTGGGCATTAACTTCCACCTGGTCGGTCACCTGTCCCAAGGATTCTTCCTCTTGCTTCTGCCGCAGCCTTTCCTGTCGGGCTCGGCGGCGCCGTTCCCGGGCCGCCTCTTCCTCATCATCGTCGTTCCTCTGGTAGGCAATTCTGCAACATTGCAAAGACAATCTACTGAGCATGTCACCTGCCAACTATCTCCACCAGCTTCTTGGTAGGAACAGCCCTGAGCCCTTCTCTGAACTTGACTACTTAAAGAACCACAGAGTTCTAAAAGGATGGTTCCTCAAGTTTTGAGACCCAATCAACTAGTTTTTAGACTTTTAAGTATTTGAAAAGCATTAATCCAATAACTAAAGAGGGTCATTTACAATGATCAAATAACGGCTTAAACTAAAAATATCCACACAAAAGCAGGTTGCCTTTGGAAATTGTGGGTTCGCATATTTAGATTTCCTTACTAAACTAATTATCAGTATGTAAGATTTAGAAGCATAAATCCAAAGTATTGAACCAAAAATAATTGAAATACATATTATTAATAAAATGGATTCAGCAGGTCATGTGAATTATTTGCATAGACATGTCACAAAGATTAGAAAAGAATCAAGTTATGCTACCAAACAGGGTAGCATAAGCCAAAATTAATTGGTGTTAATAAGCCAAAATTGCTAATTACAATTGGGAACAGGGTATTTTTTTTTGTACTTTGCTTTTGTTTTTCTTTTCAGTTCCTTTTCACTGGAGGGACGGGGTGTTACAATTGGTAGGAGGCTTTAGAGTCAGTGTACTTTGAAGGGGCAGCAGCTTGCTCTAAGGCCTCCTCTTTTTGCTCTAAAACATGCTTTAGTATCACATCACCCACACACCGGGCATGTCACAGTAACCCACAGGTAGATATTTAGATAGAAGCCTCAGGGCTGAGGCAGATAGAAGAGACACAGAGAGCATCACCTATGTATACAATATTTAGGTTTTACAGTTTTATCTTAAGCAAATTATACAATCAGTATCACCGTGCTAGATATATGTCCCCTAATACTTATTCTCAAAGAATTAGGGCTGGGAAACTTCAGATGCTCCAACTCGAGAAGAAATGGCCTGCATGGTTGACTTGGCTCCTTTTGAAGGTTTAACATGTCCTGAGGTATAGAATGACAAGAAGGCATGGGTACTGCTGGCCAGTCTGGGGTGAGCTGGCCAGATGGGTCAGGGGGTTAGGGATGGGGATGGGGATAGGATTGGAGACTTAAAGTGTTTTTATTACAATGTTACTTTATTACATATTTACAACTAGAAATTATGATATATAAACCTTTCACATGAATAGTACTTTTTTTTATTGTGGTAAGAATACTTAACATGAGATCTAGCCTCTTAACAAAATTTTAAGTGTATGATATAGTATTGTTAACTAGAGGCATAATGTATAGCAGAGCTCTAGAACATGCTTATAATTCTTACATAACTACAAAGCCAAAATGATTTACAAATCAAACAAAACAGCGGAACCATACTATTTATACCAATAATATGAACCTAACGTGACTGATGATGGTTTGTTTATATTAGATTTATAAACTAGGTACTTTCAGGCTTAGATCCAGTACTTTATTTCATCTGTTTCATCTTCTCACTTTCATAATAAAATGCTATGAATGTTTTTTCACCAAGGTATCTTATAAAAAACAAGATTAGCAATTCTGAAGGTTCGTTGGTTTGTTCTTTGCTATTTGAGAAAATCTGACTTATTTACTAAAATCTGCTAGCGTGCAATGTTCAAATGCACAAAAAGTGTCACTTAGTAAATCTATAAAACTAACTGGTTTAGTTCCACAAATCTGGAGAGAAGGGCAGTGTGATATAGTTGATGATAGATGACTAGATGTCTAAACACCAGACAACCTGGTTTTAAAACTGGTCTCTTAACTAATTTGCAGCCCTTTGATTAACCTGAGTTAAATTTCCTTGTGAGCGACAATCAAATGAAATAATATTATGGCAAAATGTTCTTTACTGCAATGTCTTAGGAAAGTTCAGTTAAGGAGCTGCTTTGGGAGGAAAGATGAGTGTTCAATTTTAGACTTGTTGAGTTTGAGGTGACAACATGACATGATTTGCATGTTCCTTTCTAATTCAATCACATTGAAGTTTGTAGTCAAAAGTCCTTCCCAGTGGTTTGGCTTCACCCTTCAGATTCTTGGCCTAATATTCCTTTGGCTTAATTCTCAGTAGACAGCTTTAACCCTAGCAGGGAGAATGAGTCCTTAATGACTGCTTCCCAGGCTAATCAAACAGAAAGTCTTAATTTGCTTTTCTGTATTTCTGGATCAGCCATGAGGACATGGATATACTTGGGCCTTTCTCTTCCAAGATAAGCAAGAGGCATAAAAGCTCCACATAGGACATTCCTATGCTACAAGCAAAACTCCTCCCTCTCCTTAATAGAATTGAATTTTAAGCCTTTAATTTCCCCCTATACTTGAAAGATGTGAGATGTTACCGTCTTTCTCCTTCTACCTACTCAATATGCATCATGGCTAGATGTTGCTGGTCATTAGCTCTGACATGAACTAGATTTGTCACCGAGGGCATGTCACACTTAACCTTTCTTCATCCTCTATTTCTCATTGGAGAAGGGACCTGAACAACCAGGTCATCTCCATTTTCTCTTCTAACTCTTCTTGCTTGGTACAGATTAAAATTTACAGGTAACCACTCTCCATTGGTAGCTCCTTTTCTAGGATACATGCTTACCAGAACTAGACTTTTAAGGATCTTTTACTACGACTAATAAAGGAACATTAAAATTGTTTACAAAGCTAAATACACACAAAAAAGCCAAAATGGTTTCATGGTATTTTCAACCACAACATGCCCAGTAGCTGGCTCAATAACATATTGGTTGACTTTATACTTTGCATGTGAAATCGTGCCCATGTCAAAGGACTTAACAGGTGTGGACATTCTTCAACTGTGAGACCCTCTTCAGTAGCCTTCAGCATGCAAAGCACACAGTACTTCCGTAGCTTTTAGACACCTCCCCAATGGCAACCTACCCTTCATACCAACACTACAGGTTTATTTTTTTCTTTCAAAATTGAAAAATAAACTTAATTGTTTATTCTTTTGGATTCTAAAGGCAACACATTATTTTTAAAAACCAGACAATACAAAATATATTAATATAAAAGAGAAAGTAAAAACCAGCTCCCTGGGATCATACCACCCAAATATGAATGTGATAATATTCGATATATTCTGATAATATTTGATATATTAATATTTGATATATATCAGATATTTTCCTATGTTTTCATTTTTAATAAAGTAGGATCATGTTATACATATCACTTCATAAGCCATTTCTTTAATTTACCTTGTTTATGACTATTTTTAACATTAGTAAAATATAATTTCAATAGCAATACAATATTCTATGTGTATGTATATACCTATATGTATATATTAATACATAGAATGTATATGTGTACACATAAATAATTCTACAGATGTACTATAATCTCTTTAACAAATTGTCTACTGACAGACATTTAAGGATTTTTCCAACTTCATGTTCTTAAAAACAATGCTGCAAAGGACATCATTATAGATATACTTTTTACCATTTGTTCAATTATTTACTTGGGAAAATTTCTCAGAAGTTAGATTTTTTGAGTTTAAGAGTATGTTCACTTTAAAGGTTTCTGATATGCATTGGCAATTTGCCATCCAGGAAGGTATATAACACCAGCAATGTATGAGTGGTAATTTCACAAATAAAGCAGAATTTGTCCAAAAATACAGGCAAGTGTATCTTTAATATATCCAAATGATA
Source organism: Microcebus murinus (assembly GCF_040939455.1). Taxonomy (NCBI): domain Eukaryota; kingdom Metazoa; phylum Chordata; class Mammalia; order Primates; family Cheirogaleidae; genus Microcebus; species Microcebus murinus. The sequence continues at coordinate 86,157,446 of NC_134112.1, read as the reverse complement.
GCACAAGCTCTGCTTCATGCTTCCGTTAAAGACAAAATGTTAGCATTTCTGATTTTCCACACGCCAGACTGAAATGTATTTGAAATATTGCTGACTAGTAAAAAATCATACCTCACCAGCCACTGGGTTGTAATAAAAGCGTAACGATCCTTTTGTTCCTTCTGTGAAAATTCAGCAGACTCTGTATTAACTAGTCTGCCCATCTTCTACAGAACAAAGACAACTGATGTTCCCAGATGAGTCAGAAGCAGTGTGGGATGTGAAGTCCCTCTGAATCATCTGATAATGACTGGACTGTGTTTAATAGTGTTTTAACCAAATGCATTTTACTGCAATTTTTTAAAAATCCACACATGATCTGTAAAGCAACTTTTATGAATATTCATTAACACACATACACACACGCACACACACACACACGCACACACACACCCTAGATTGTCTCTATAAGCTGTTTCTGGTAAGCTGTTTTTCTGTTAGCTGGCCTTCCCACAGAAAGATCGATCATACCCTTCTCTAAGTATTCATGCCAAGAGATGAGCAAAGGCAGTTACCAAGAAACGAAGCAGAATACTCCAGAGTAAACTCTCTTCCAACCAGCATGGGTGGGAAACTCAAGAATTCTGATCGATCAGACATTTTATTTAATAGTGAGTGGCTTCACAGATCATTTGTGGATTTGAAAAAACAATCATAAAAGCCCACAATAATTACAGGATGTTCTTTGACGGTGTCAGTGGTATGTAAAAGTAGAAGAGGACTGGCTTTTCTTCCATGCCTAGAGCCATTGCTTAAAGGCCCTGGTGTTACACGTGATAAGAAAAAACAGATCCATGCAATGGGAAAACTCTCTTGTAATGCTGTGGCTTTTACACCAAAGACAACTTAAGTCTTTACCACCAGAGCTCTGCTGCCTCAGTATATTCAAGTAACAGGATAACCATGTTACATCCTGTGCCTTTTAGATAGAAAATTCAAATGAATAAAACTATTGCAGACACGGCAAATAAGGAAAATCAGTGAGGACTCTGTCTGTACATGTGGGTGAGCCAGGGTCTAAATGTACACCAGATGAGAGAGGGACTGGTGGAAGCTTCCCCAACAGGACACTGGAGCAAGGCACCAGTTGTCCTGCTGCTGTGCAGACCCCTCGCCCCAGCTTCTCCACCAAATATTTCTCAAAATGTGTGGAACACTGGAAAAATTCTTATTATAACCTTACCTAAAGTTCAGATTGTTTTGTTTTGTTTGTAGCCCATGTTCCCCAAAGTTTGAAGAGTGTTGCTCCGACTCCCTTTCATTTTGTCTTTTTTCTGTGTTGCTACGTTCTGATTTGAGTCTATATGACATTATCCTTAAAGTCTGCAAGTAAAATGCTGGCAATAGCATTTTATTAACAAAACCAGATCTCTCATCAGGAAGCCATGTTTAAAAATGAAATAAGGGAAAAAATAATAGCCATTTTTATTGCAGGGGCAGGGGCTGATTTTATTACATGTATTTTAGGAGCATTAAACACCCAGCAAAAATGACAAAGGTGTACAGTTGAGAGTGAGTACAAATTTACTTATTTCATGTTGATACTCACAGTACTACGCTGAGTAATTAACTGGATGGCCAAATAGTTAATCAAGTTTGGATTTGCAATCAGACTATTCTATATTTTTCCATACATGGTATGCATGATATAGTTATCATTTTGCAATTTAAAAAAATTTAGTAGTATGTTTGATGACTTTTCAAAATCAATTCACCAAGGCATACCTTATTCTTGCCATCTACCCAATAGGGATCTCATAGTTTATTAACCATCTTCCTATCCATAGACATTTTGGGCTTTCTTCCATTTTTTTCCCCTGTATTGTGTTTCTTGAGGGTAGATACTAAGAAGTGGAATAGTATGTATTTGTTATAAATTTAAAAGATTCTATCAAATTGTCCTTCACAGTACTTGTTTCAGTTTAAAAGCACATGCTCTGTCATTTCAAATACCCAAGTTGGGTCAACATAAATTAAGATAGTCCACTGCTAACTGACAGGATCAAAGAAAAGATTTAATCTATATCTTTTCTAACATTTTAAGAATGAGGTTCCTTTTAAAAGATCAAGAAAAATTAAGATATGACAATTGCTTATACTTTTGTTATTTATTGATAAAACTGTTTACAAAGTATCCATAACTTTAATAATGCATAAAAAGGAATCTATATCCTATAAACCACTGCATCTATACATTTTTTCATACATGAGACAAGTATTTACCAGACTAAAGAAAATACTTGGTATGGATAAGAATTTGGGAATCTTTTTCAAAAACTTCACTAGAGAACCACTGCTCTATTGAAAGTGATCACAAGAGCATTACCGAACAGATGTGAATTGTCACCTTCCATCTTGTTGTGTACTTCAACATTCCCCATGCTCGGTAAGCACACACACGTGTACAGCCACATACACAGACCCACAGGGTAAGTGAGAACAAGCCTGAGAGAAAATAAAAGGCTCAAAGCACTCTAAGGAGGCCCAGTTAGAAAAGATTTAATTAGAGGACCCCATTCAGATCAAAGTTTCCAAGTCCCTTTATTTTCCTTAATTGTTTCTGTCATATTCCTAAAAAAACAATACCCTACCTAAAATTCCAACAGATCGAATAAATTCATCGACTGAAATAATAAGTCCTATGGACGTTCTCCATCTGTAAATGCATAAAAACTTACAAGCCAGGGGACAGTTGCCTGGGCCCCACGATCAGCTCTGATCTTTCTGTGTCCCCCTGTACCTCCACTTTCATGCAATAAGTCATTCGAGAGAAAGTGGTATTCGTTGAAGGACATTTCGGGCTTGTTATTCAGACCCTCAATCCAGAGCACCATCCTGCCCTAGTTTTGTGCAGCTGTACACTCCTGATGCAGGCCACCCCCCACCCCAGGAAAACACCTGGGGCTCACAGCCCCAAAGTGTGACTTCTTAGTCAATTACTTTTCTTTGATTTCCATCATTATTGGTGCTGCCAATGTCACTGTCTTGGCCTGAGATCCAACTGAAAACCTCACGTGGGTTGAAAAATAAGCTCATCCACTATTTGGAGGCAAAATGACTCACACACACTTTCATTATTCTTTTTCATGTACCCCAAACCCCCAGTGATTTTCTTTCAAAATATGAAATGCAAGCAAATTCTCCAGACATATCCAGCCAGCCCTTTAAATTGCTCAAACACTCTTAGCAAAATCTCTGGCCATGCTGTGATCAGGAGGGAAAATCCTGAGCTACTGAAATAAGTAATACTTGCCCTGCAGATTTACTATATGTTTGAAAGTTAAAAGAAGTTTATAGAAACATTCCAGGCTCTTAAATATGATTTTATTTATATGCGGTGTCTGCGAAATGTTGTGGTTTTATTTAATGTACATCAAGTCCAACTCTGAATTTTTTCCCTTGGAGTCCTTAAAGGAAGGCATTAAAAATTACAATGGAAAAAGAAAAGCAGCCAAGAAAATAAATTTTTCAAGGCATAAAATGGTAGACATTTATTAATAGTCAATAGTCAATTGGTTTGTTAGCAATTAATATAGGATAGAGTGAAAGAAAGCCCCTTGGATTTAGAAAACAAATTTTTGGTGGAAGTGTGCTGCATTATGTCATTGTAGGGTTCATTGCTATGTCAGTGTCGTGCCTTTTTGCTGGAGTGAAGGTACACAAGGGGGTACGTTACTTTGAAAAAAATTACCCAAGAAGAGACGTATGTCCCACTCCATCTATTCCCCCTTCTCCCACCCCACTGTCCCATACTCAGGCACATTTGAGAATCTCTAAAGTTTCCATACCAACCGTACATTTGGGTTCTCAATAATAAAACCTCGTGCGCTTGCAAACCCCAGTGTTCTTATGTATATCCTCACAAGTTATCACCACCAGCCCACTCTTTGCCTTATACAAGGGTGCCATCCCATCATCACATGAGTTTCTATAACTACAGGCCATGCTGCACAGCAGAGTAGAAGGAAAACAGCAGATGGTGAAATAAAAACCTCTTCCCCTCCTGTCTACAAAAATCACAGCAGGCTGGTTCTTAGTGTCATTATACCTGCAACGTCCTGTCCAACAAAAGGTCGGATGTGATGATCATGTATGGTCAGAAGAGGACAACTGGGGACAACTGGGAGTTCTGATTCTGACTCTGCATTATAGGAGGACAGTGCTCAGAATGGTCCTGCTCCATGGGAGGCACAGTCCCCAGCTTAAACGCTCATTTCTGAATTGATGCACATGGCCACAGGAAATGTAACATGATGGATTCTAATTGTTTGGGTTCATTGCTTTAAATTAAAGACTTTTATTATGAATTATATTGTACCTACAAATAACCGGGAGCCTGAATTTTGGGATATCTGAATTATTCTCTTGCTTTTCTTTGTAGTTTTAGCACCATGTTACGGATCCCTAAATAATATATTTGTTTCTAGTTTTGCCTTTTGAAAACTATACATAATGATACTGTATGCATTCTGTGATTGGCTTCTTTCCCACAACATTATGTTTTTGAGATTCATCTATGTTTATATGAAGAGCTGCAGTTTGTAATGATAAATGAAGCATGGGGTTTTCTAAACAATTCTTGGGATTACAGTTTGGATGGGATAAATGTCTAACTTCTCTTCAACTGGTGTTATTTTCTTTTAGGAAGTCCATAAATGATTTGTAGTATTCAGTAGTGATAAAATGAATATAATCTGGATTGACTTTCCTATTGTTATTTTTCTCACATTTATTTTTAAAAGAGAGAATGCATCTGCCCAACCCATTAAATTCAGATTTTGGAGGGATCATTCCATGACTGTTTCCTGAGATAAACTAACATCTATTAATTTTGTCATAAACAGGACAGAATTTGTACCACCCCATCTACCCCACCCCATTAAAATAAGCCTGCTCAGATACAAATATTCACTTTTTAATTTATAATGTTTACAAAGGGTAGGTATAGAAAGAGAGGCTTGAGGGTGGCAAAGATATTTATTAATATTATGAAAAGGAGTTAAGAGAAATGTTTAAGTGGCCAGGAAGATAATTAAAATAAAATAGCCAAACTTCCTTCCTCTCTTTCCACTTTTACTTAAGATTCAACTGGTATGAAGGTGACTGCTTGAGAAAAGCCCACGTTACCACCTGTGTTTTCATAAAGGCTACCTTTCGTCATCCCCAACCAGGAATTCTTTGGCTAATAAGAATATTAAATAATGAATGAGAATATTAAATAAATATGATCCTTAATGAACTTAGACCTTTTAAAATGTTGTCAGTCGGCCGGGCGCGGTGGCTCACGCCTGTAATCCTAGCTCTCTGGGAGGCCGAGGCGGGTGGATTGCTCGAGGTCAGGAGTTCGAAATCAGCCTGAGCAAGAGCGAGACCCCGTCTCTATCATAAATAGAAAGAAATTAATTGGCCAACTGATATATACAGAAAAAATTAGCTGAGCACGGTGGTGCATGCCTGTAGCCCCAGCTACTCGGGAGGCTGAGGCAGGAGGATTGCTTGAGCCCAGGAGATTGAGGTTGCTGTGAGCTAGGCTGATGCCATGGCACTCACTCTAGCCTGGGCAACAAAGGGAAACTCTGTCTCAAAAAAAAAAAAAAAGAAATATAAAATGTTGTTAGTCAAAAGCAAAGTCTGATATCTGGGGCTGTTCTCTGACGATGTGTCTATCAAAGGACAATCTTGCTTTAATGTGCATCGTAGATGTGGACAATACACCTTGGGCTTAGTCAGTTTTTTAAAAGCAAAACATTAGAAAGCATTTCCGACCCAGGTGTCTATGCTGGGAACACTACATTTTGCCAGACTCTTGCACAGAGGCCTGCATCTGGATACACAAGTAACTCACACCTGCTCCGGAGCAGCGGGTAGGGAGATTCCCACATTTCTACCAGCTGAGTTGGTGCAGCTGCATCTGACCACAGGTATATAAACAAGCAAATTCTTTTCATATCCAAAGACTGTCTCCTAGAAACAGAAATTTCCATTTCCATCTTCAAATGTAAAAATTATGAACCCATTTTAGATGAGTCTCAGAGTGATCTAGAAATTCAAGTCTTACTCCCAAATTTGAAGTATTTGTGTGATGTGGCACAGAAGTCCATCATTTCCCGCGGTGGAGCTTCACCTTATGGGACCGCTATCAAACTGGTAAAACATCTGACAAAAGAAAGTGATCAGAAAAATGAAAACAAGATGTCCTTCAATGGAGATAATAAACCTGTGACTAATTAAAGGCAACCCTGGCAAGGGAAAGTGGGATTGCAGACATGCTGATAGAAGTGGCACAATGCACACATGTGGACACCGCTAAGTTGAGTCCCATCTCCTGTGTCAGCTGAGCGGATTCTCAGCATCCTCTCTAGACAGCCAGTGCTTAATGTGAGGAAATTTATGGGTAATGGATTTTCATAACAGGCCTTTTATGATCTTTCCCTCCCCAAAAGTGCCCTCTGGAGTTTTTCTGCTTCCACTCTCATTTTTCTTAATTGGAAAAAGATTTGCTACTCATTTCCTCCGTTCCCAGTGCTCCTTTCCATTCGAGTGGCATCGCCTCCCGCCTTGTCTCTCCCTCTTGCATTCCTCACCTCCTCTTCGGAAACAGAAAGCTCTTACACATTGACAGGACACTGGGGTGTTGTTTCTAGCACTGCTAGTAGAAGAAGTGGCTGTCCTTCTAACAAGAAAGCACATTTTGGGGTGAATACTCCCTCCCTGACTCTTAGAGGTACTGCACAAACTTATCTAATATCCAATGGGCTCCATGTGCTAGAATTGCAGAGTTTTGTGTACAAGTGGTAGCAAGCAGAAAGACAAACTTCAAGTGGAGACCGGAAATGGGAAACGAAAGGCCAAATCCTGGATGTTTGGCCCGTTGGAAAGAACACTGATTCTTGCAGGGGACTTGGTAGCCGACCAAGTCTAATCTAATGGGTCCAACCTCCCTACCATTAGGAAAAAAAAGTCAAAGAGTCTGCTCTGCTCCATGGTGGGTCATCTTCCTAAACTGGTGGAAACCTTACCTAAGACATGGCCTGCTCAATGTGGAGGGCAAAAAGCAAACAACTATTTGTTGTGATTTGGTAAAAAGCCAGGCTGACCAAACAAAAGCGAAGGAAATCTTCTTTCATGCTTAAAGACTCCCTTTGAGTTAATAGAAGACCTCCATAAAAATGCAAATGTTTTAACAGATAGGGAAATATTAAATCATTAAGCACCCAAATTTGTGTGTGGCATTGAATTAGAATCACCAACAGCTTAAGACTCAGAGAGCCAGGGCCCTGAGAGAGGGAGGTATGGGTATTACAGATGTTCTTGGACAGCCCTTAAATGACTTGAGGGTACCTGTCCTGGACCAGCAGGGATAGGACTTCTACTGTATTGGCCATGTTATTAACCCATAAGGCTTATGCTGTCTTCTTAGTAGATACCAGTGCAATCACTAATTCCTCAAAATTGTTAGCTAATAGAGGAGGAACTGCTGCAATAGTGGAGCTAAATGACTACTCAAAAATATCATACTTTTGAATTATAAATGACAAAGTTATAGCACTGGCATTGGCTTATGGGTTTCTAGTCTTGTGTACATTCCTCTCCCTGACTGAACCACTGATCCACGTGGAATCTGGACTTGGAGGGGAGGAGAGTTCGATCAGGTGGGCGGTGAGAGTGGTAAGCCCTGGGCTGCAGAGGGGGCTGCATGATTCCGAGGAGGAGGTGGTGGGCAACATGCCAGATATCAAGAAGGAGTCTTAACTTGCCGTAGTGGGATGCTGGTTGGTAAGGCTTGCTGCTCTAACATGAAAACAGGTGACACCTGGGTGGCTGGAATTAGCACATCCATTCAACACATGTTTATTAAGCATTTGCTCTGTTCAAGCCACTCAGGGCAAAAGCCAAGATGAATTAAACCCCTGAAAGGAGTTTGTAATCTTGTAGGGAAGCTAAGACATGTCTAAGCATGTGATAGTAGGTAGAATGTGGTAAATATTATAGGGGACTTATAGATAAAGTGATTTAAAGTTTAGAGGAGGAAGACAGTTCCAACTAAGGGATCAGAGAAGGCTTCACGAAGAAAGTGGTATTCGAGCTGGATATTTTGGGATGGCTAGGACTGGGAGCTGGAAGGATGAAAGAGGACCTTTCTACAAACAGAGAGCTCAAACAGCAAGGCTGCAAAGTCAGGAAACATGGACATGGAAAAACAAACAATCCCGTCTGGCTGGGGCTTGGAAGGCATGAAGGGCATTAGTGAAGCTCCAGTCGTGCCTGGCACGTACAGGACGACTTCTAATAACTGGGAAGAGCAGACCAACACTGTGCAAAGCGTAAGCTCCTTCCGAAGGTCTTGGCGCGGCCCTGAGCAAAGGAGGCCTTAAAGGGTAGCATGCAGGGAGGAATCGCTAGTTTCAGCCTCCACTCCAGGTGTTTCATCTCACTCTGCAGCTTTCCCCAAGAAATAAAAGAAATGAGGGCCAGCTACCCCAAATCCAGGGCTCCATCAGTCTTAGCTGCAAGAGGAGACTTTGGCAAATCCAACAATCATTTAGAACCGTAGCACCGTGGAGGGTCCCTGAGGAGCAATAGCTGTGACTATCCATATCGCAGAATGGAATTTCTCTCCTTTTTCATTCTTGCCACCTCTCCACTGTCTTGCACTCACTTTGCCCACATAGCCTTAAATTGGATTTTCACGTATTCTGCTTCTAAATCAGATCCCAGCTGAAATCTACTGCTATGGCATAGGTTTTAGGATCATAGATAAAACTAGAAGGAATTTTGGATGTTATTTTGAATTCAAGCTGCACATTTTATACATGATAGCCTGAGATCTAAGAGGTGAAGTGACTCATACAAGTAATTATAAAATCAGGATTGACCCAGGTTTTTACCTGTTTTCTTTCTAACATAGGAGCTTTCTTAGGGTGTTCTGGAGATTAACAAAGAACTTCAGTCATCTGGGCCAGAGATTGACAAACTATGTCCCGCAGGCCAAATCCAGCTCACCCTGTTTTTTGTAAATAAAGTTTTATAGGAACACAATCATGCCTGTATCACTGATGGCTGTTTTTGCCAGAGCTAAGTAATGACAGAGACTATATAGCTCACAAACTTGAAAATATATATTATTTTTTTTAGCCTTTACAAGAAAATTTGTTGATTCCCATGTTTTATCAATTAAAAACATTAAGCATGCCCTGATAACATTATATATTCATATATGTATATATATGCACTTATACATATATGTATATTCATTTATAAATTGTGTAGATATAATGCTATTTAAATGTTTATAGATATTATAAAACACATTAAACAGAAATTTAAAAGGATGGGACAATGAAATAAAACTATATTTAATGTTTAAATTGTTAATGTTCATTAAACTTTTATTATTTTTGAAAAATCTTGGCTTAACATGTTATGATCAGTAACCTGAAAGACTGGCCCTAAATTTAGTTTATTTTGGCATTAAGTTTTAAATGACAGTCCAAGCTTAATTTAAAAAAAAAAAGTCCCTAAAATATATATAGATACAAATGGAAGAAACATACCACTGGCTCCTCAGGTTGAAGCACAATACTAATATATTAAATCTCCCTCACCAACTATACAGTTTTTTTGATTCAATTTGTCTAGAGAACTTATATCTGATCTGTCTTGTTGTCAATCAGTTGTTTCTCCAAAGTAATCCACAAGTGTTTTATTAATAGTTTTCCATTTTTACCAAATAGCTTCAGAATCTACTGAAATGCTTCACTAGGGAGATTTTTAAATAGATTAGAAAATGTTTCCAGGTGATGTACGAAGATCTGATAGCTTTGGTAGGTTACACATTTATATCTTTTTCAACAACAAAAATCACAAAAAATAGGGCCGTTTTCCAAAAAAAATCTCTCTGCTGCGTGAGTATCTTCTGAAAAGCAGTTATAATGCCCTTTTCTGTTGGAAAAGTCACCTCTGACTTTGAGCTCAAAGGAACAGGTAAAGTGTGGTTTGAGGACACACTGCCACATGCTCGCCAGCCTTACCGTCCACACTGCTGGGTTCTCATCACGTCCTGGGCTTGCATTATCAGTGCTACTTTCTGCCCCTCCCTTCTGCAGAAATACTTTTAAGCACAAGTCTATTTCATGAAGGTGAGTTTAGTTTAAACTAGAGAAGATTTACCACTGGAAAATAAATCCACTGACCCAATCAGTTACAGGTAAATTTCCTTGAGCCACAAGTTGCTTTTCAGACAGGACTGAGCAAAGGCCCCACTGTGGCCCCCTGGGGTGGGGCCTCATGCTCTTCCCTCCAGACCAGTCACACGTGGCCAGAAATATGAAGCAAGGGAAGGTGCTGGTGCCAGAAATGAACCTCAGTAAAGCTTTGTTTCTTTTTCTTTTAACTTCATTTTAGACTCTCTTGCCTTCTTTTCTTTGATCATGCTTCAACTTATGATGCTCTTCCCTCCTCCCTGTTTTCACCTAGAGCCAGCCTGTCTGTCCCCCAAGGCCAGCTCACATGCTGCACTCCTCCATCACTGAAGCCAACCGGAAGGAGCTCTTTGCCTCCTGTGAAATCTTTGTTTTTGCTCCAGTTATTTATCACATATTGCTTTGTCGTTAATTGTATATTATCTTATCTCCCAGTCTCCCATGCTATGCCATGTTTCTTGAAAACAGGAGTCACATTTCATACATTTTTAGCCCCCTCTCCCCAGTATGCCCTGTCTCAAAGTAGGTATTTAATAAGTTATTTTTGGTAAATTACATTCAAGAAAGGCATATGGCATGGAAACACTGAGCAATGGCAATTATGAAGGCTAATTAACATGTCCCTGAACATGAGGTGAGCTGCCTAAATTTATATGCATTTATCTGAGTCAGAGCATAGAAAGGTCAAATACTCCAAAACGAAGCCATTGACAAGCTTTAGTGTCAAATACAGGACAACAGTGCTTCTCTAACAGACAGATCAATGAGATGGGACTCAGTTTCATGTACAGGGGAAGGCTGACAATTCTATACTAGGATCATGAGTATTTGCTGGAAAAATGATGTTTAAGGTTATCACAGGTTTATCTTCTCTGAGCAACAGAGGTAGGAGAACACCACTGCCCAAAGCCAAAGTATGTACACGTACACACACACACACACACACACACACACACAACACACACACACAATCAGAAGCTTTGTGGGTGGCCCCTAAGGCAGATACTCCAAAGGCAGATACTCCATGAAGCAGGAATACCTGGCTATGCCCGTTGCCATGTTGCATGGGCTGTGAGTTTGTTCTCTGATCATGAGTTCCAGAAGCTGAGAGCCTACTGATTTACCAAAAGAAGAAATGATCTCTCAGGTTTCAATTTCATTATTATGAAGTGATGGGAAAAAAACTTATTAAACCACTTCTCATATGAGTGAGAGTGGCAGCTTCAAAGCTAGGCTTGGAGACAGAAGCAGCATTGGGAAAAATACAGGTGGTGGAACCCCAACCCTTTACATTTCCCTCATTTCCTTCATGCCAAAAGTTGGAAGCAATTACTAACCACCACCTTTCTTGCCACTGTCTGCCTAGGTAGGCGCCCAGTGCATTTTGCTCATTGGTTCAGAATACAAAAGTTTTAATGGATTTTTTTGTGAATTTGTTTCTCATTCCGATACTACTTTCTCTGTAAATGGCATTATGTTGCAACTATATATAGAAAATCCTCTTGAGTTCAGAGCTGGAAAATGTGTGTTTTCCTCGTTAAGAAAAACCAAATGGTTATGGACAGGAAAGATATTTGACTTTTGAACCTAGTCAATAATCAGGGGCTAAAGTCAAACTTAGTCAACTGGTATTTTCCATTTAGATTGTGGACTCTAACCTGCCTCAAGTGTGTGTGTGTGTGTGTGTGTGTTTGTGTATGTGCATGTATGTGCCATCAGTCAGCCTCTTTTATTGTCACGTGATTGGCCTTGGGTTGGTTCATGAACAGAGCTGTTCTGCATTTTCCTGCTACTCTAGTACTTGCCTTTCTCCATAACTCCTCCTGCATCATCTTCCCTTGCAAATTTCTTATAGCCCTCTATGTTCTCTCTTCTCACTATCAAGCCTACTGTTGGTTTTGGCCTTTTGCAATGTCTGTCTGTGGAAAGCAAAACAACTCAGCACAACTAGGTAAACTGAGCATGTTGGATTTAGCCAGTCCTTTAGAAATATTCTCATGTGCTTTAGCCAAAACTGGTTCTGTCACTCAATGGATAAGTCACTAAGATAGCTAATTCACCTGTATTATGGGCTGTCTAGTCACTTATACATTTAATTTCAGAGTTAGGTTTATAAGTTAACTTAACCCGTTTTGTACTTGACCTAACATCACCTTGGGATGTATCTACATGGAGCCAATGAAGTGATTTTGTTCAGTTCCAGACATCATAACCACTTGTCCAGGTGATCAGACTATCAAAAGGACAGTTTATTTTGCTTATTGAATATCTCAGAACACTATATTCATGACGTTTGGTATTTTCGATCCAGACATTAGTAGTTGTAACTCCAAAGAGACATTGTGTTATGGGCTTGTGGTCTCTAGAGCTGTCCTTTGGAACAAAGTGTCCCATGGACCTTTACACACCCCATCTTACTTGACCTCACAGACAGCTCTGGCACTGTTGACCACACCTTCCCTTTTGAGATTATCCGTCTTTATTTATTTTGTAGTTTCTTTTATGTCTTTCATTGAGTTTCTTCTTCAACAATTTTTTTCCTCTTACTCAACATATTTTCCCTGGGGTAATGTCATCCACGTCTATTTGACAGTTTTAAGGTGATGATTCTCTAACTTATATTGCCAGCTCAGTATGCTCTCCTGAATTTCTAAATGAGCTTTCTTCCTGGGTCATGAAATATCCAGTAAACAGGTTGAGAGTAATGAATTATTCTAGACACTTGATTAAGCCATGATTCTTCCGAAATTCAAAACTTTTCCCCGTGCTGGTACTGCACTCACATATCCTCTTATTTTTGAAGATCTTAAAAAAATTTTGTTTTAATTCCTTGGTCATATCATGCTATCCTTGCTACTGCAATTTCACAATTTCAGGATGTGAAGTTGGCTTAATATTAAAAGACAAATCAAATAAAGAGACATTTATTAACTAAACGAAATGTCAAGGGATGAATAACTCTAATAACACAGAGAAAACATCAAAAATATAACTTCATTACTCATGACTTTGAAATGGATACACCATTTTCAACTACTTGGCAGAGTATTTCACTCCTTACATGCATGGAAAATAAAGTTTAAACAATATCCATGTGTCTAGAAGTTGATTTTCATTGGAAGCACAATTCTCTACTGTTGGGTTTTAAACAACTGCACTGAACCTACCAACCTGAGAAGAAACCTGTCTAACTTGTTTCATATATGGATGGTATTTTCTTTAGAAATTTCAAAATGTCAGAAAGAAAGAGAGCCTGGCTCCTCAGGGAGCCGGAGGGTACAATAGAGGAGCATTCAGGGCAGCAGCTGGTTCTCAAGGTCCTCAACCTTGGTGGCACATCGGAATCACCTAGGGAGTGAGTAAGACTCCTGACACCTGGGCTGTGCCCCAGAACAATTAAATCAGAACCCCCACTCGAGGTCTGACCCAGGCATTAGGAATTTATAAAGCTCCACAAGTGACTCCGGCCTGCAGTCAGGTTGAGTAACACTGATTCATAACGAGTGACTTAGGAACAGTTTGGCCCAGATGCAGTTATGTTAAAAGGCAGTGTGGAGTCATTCAGAAAACAGAGCAAAGAGAGGAGTCAGCAAACATTTAGTGATCAGACGGGAAACGGATGAGCAACTTGGCCTCGTGATCCTAAATGCCACTGCTCTTTTTGTTTCTTTTATTATTTTTCAATTGGGGTAGATGAATACTTACAAGCAAAAGTAGGTGTTATTTAATGTTGTTGTGCAGATACATTTTTTAAAACTTATCAAATATTGGTTAAATATACTGAGTAGTATATCCCTTGTTCTCTCCATACCCAAAGTTCAATACCACCTTCATCGCCTGGTGACTCACGGGATCTAACCTGTGACCTCAAGCTCCTTTAACGACGAACATGTCATAGAACCCCAAATTCCTCTCTTCCCATCATAGATAAACTGTGTCAAGATGATAGCCTTAAAGTTCAGCTAAAGAGCTGTGAGAAAACAATTCTTACAGTCTGTTTTATGGAATTTGAACTGTAAAAAGAGAAAAAAACCAGGTCGGGAGCCAGCCAAGCCAACGAGGTACCTGCCAGACCACACCTTCTCCTCCTCAATCAGCAGAAATATCATCGACCGCCTGACTCCCCTTACCTCACCAACAGGGGCGCGTTCATTCCCTTATTAGGACACTGGCAGCGGCCAGAGACACTGCTCCTGTCTGAGGGCCCAGGAGTGGCGTCCACAACATGTGCAGTTCATCAAAAACGAAAGGGGGGGGCTGTAATAGGCATGGGAGGGGACTGGAAAAATGAAATCCTCACTATGGAGGAGAATTCATTTTGGGTAGGCCACAATTATGGTTTTGGAAAACAGAAATTTTTTTTTTTTAAAGGCCAAACCAGAAAAACACAATCCTAGTTTGTTTTTAAAATGCATTTTTAGGAAGAATTTTTTGAAACTTAGAAATGCAGTCAAGGAAATTCTAATTTGAATGGATCCAGGGAGTTGAATATATAATCAGGGAGCACCCAGTCTTAACTTTTAAGAAGGGATGGGCTTGGGTGGTCTGCATTGGTCTGTTCCGGTTCTAGGATCTAGGACATACGCCTGAACCTATAGGTGTAATTTGATTTTTTTTTTTAACCTGGAGCAGAATAAAAGCTTTGTCCCCCTCCCCCCTTCTGTCTTTCAGCTTCTCCCCTGTTTACAGAGGCTACTTTGTCTATGCTCTGACCTTAGTCCTCACTGACCATCTTCTTCTTCTCACAATGCACCAACACTCAAACCAGGCTTTTCCCTCTAAGATACTGGTGCAACTGGAAGTAGTTTCCAAGTCAAAATGAGACATCTCACTGTTTTGATCTGTGTCAGCAAGGCTGTACTGTTAATTCCATCCTGCTCAGTGGCTAAGCAATTTTCAGAGCCAACTCATGAACTCAGATCCATCCAAGCAATAACAGTTTGCAACTCTTTACAAAACACTTTCATCACATACCTGATCTAATTTGATCATACTGGTGAGACAGGCACTCTTACCATATCGACTTCACATAGGCCTAGAGGGGCTGGATGACCTGTATTCAGAGCCAGGACATCACTATCATTTGGGGCTCTTCTGACTGGTGGTCTCTTCTGCTTCCAAGATGTCATAGTATTGTAGTGTTCTGCTCAAATAAGTAGTTCTGAAGCCTACCAGAGATACTTTAAGTCCACCAGTTCCCCTAGAGACTTCTAAATAAATGGTATTGGGGCCCCTGGGAGACTGTAGGAGCCCCAGGAATCACTTCACCCCACTAGGGTTGGGCTGCTGCTAGTGACAAACACCTAACTCACTAAAGTTTATTTTGTTAAAGTTGTGGGTTTACCATTTCTAAGGCTAAAAAAACAAATACAACAACTATTGTCTGTTTAAAAATAAGCAGTAACATTGATGATTAAAAAACAAAGATGAATGTACAAATCCAGCTGACCTTGACTTTGAATGAGTGAATCAAACAACTTGTTTCAAAGGATGAGTAGGCTTACTTAACAGTGATAATTCCCGTTTGTGTGGTGCTTATAAGGTGCCAGGCAGATGCATCTCGTCTAATCCTTAGTAACATTGAATACACTCGATTGTTCTCATTGTACAGTCTAGTTGAGCAAACCCAGCACAGAGAAGTCAAATCATTTGCCCAGGATAATACACAAAACATTTTAGCTACTACCTGGCTGACCCCCCAAATCTGGGCTCCTGGTGCTACAACATAGCTCATTCCTTTCTTTCCAGGTCTCAGTTCTCTGAGCATGACAGGGCAGGAGTTAAGATACGCAGAACTTAAAAATTATGCCAAGAGTTTATTTTCTTTTAATTGGTGTACAAAAGTCAGTGATGTTAATAACAATGGAATTAGAGGAGTTGCTAGCTTTATGGAAGTCCAGGTCTCCTGCTGGGGGAAGAGGTATACTCACAATCTCTTTTTAGGGCCCGCAAAGCAGTATTTAGTCCCCTGGGCTGGTTATTTAAGATAAAGTCATGGGAGATCAAAGACCCTTCCTAGATCCCTCTCTCCAGCCCTCTAGCCCCGCTCCTTCAGAAGGAGAAGCTTGCTCATCAAGCGGGATCTGACGTCAGGATGCAACTGCTGCCAGAACCACCCACTCAAAGACCAGAGGTTAGAGCTCCGAAAGCCCACACAGGGAATAACATGCAGCAAATGTGCAGCTGGAGAGAGCAGGGGAGCCCCCAGGAGCCAGCCTGGAGCCAGGAGCCAGTCTTCACACACACCCAGGCAGGGAAAGGGGGGCAAGGGGTCTCGCTTTCCTCATCTGTCAAACAGAGGGAATAGTACTTGACTCATCGTGGTGTCTTAAGGATTAAATGAACTAATATTTGCATAGTATTCAGAACAATTCTTGGCCATATCATAAATACTATATAAGCGTTAACCATTTTAACAATTTTATTGTCATCCTCCTCCTCATCATCATATCATCATATGTGCTGATAGGTCTTTCAAGGCATGCCGTTGTTTCCAAACAAGAAGACAGGAATTGGGCAGAAAGATTTTTCTAACTCAAGGATCTCAAACTACTTTTCCTTGATAATATTAACACTAGAGAAGGCTGAGGAATGTAGGATAAATATAGGGGGAAATTCTTATCTCCTGTTTGTATTCCTTGTTCCTCCTCTGTCTATTACCTTTTTCCCTTGCTTTCTTTTTTTAAAGGGTGGAAGGAGAGAGTTATGGCTAAAAAAATGTCCAATAAATGGAATGCCTTTCATCTCTTATTTTCTCTATCTCTTTCTTAATCCATGTCACTTCTCATTAAAATGCAGATGGAAATTTATCATCAGAGAGCTTTATCTTCTCATGCCAGAAAAGGCATGTGTCCTAGTGGAAGAGGATAATCCCTTTTCTGTTCTTTGGGGCTGGCTTAATACCCAGACTACATGGAGAATTGATGGGTCAGAGCTCAATGCAGGGAGGCTGGTTCTGACTCTCACTGGAATGGTTTTCGACAGGCTTTTGACCCGTCAGGGAAGGACCCGGCTGTTCCCGCTGCCCCAGCATCCTTCGGCCAGCTGGCATTTTAAATGTGATCAATAATTATCCCACTTATTGCTTATGAATTAAACTATGGAACACCAGTTTAAAGGTTTTGAATCTTTCTGTACTTGTCCTATGCTCAGTTGTGTCCTCCAAAACATGAAGATGTTGACAACCTAACCCCTTAGTCCCTCAGAATGTGACCTTATTTGGAAATAAGGTCTTTACAGAGGTAATCAAGTTACAATGAAGTTCTTAGGGTGGGTTCTAACCCAATATGACTGGTGTCCTTATCAAAAGGGGAAATGTGGGCTCAGAGACACAGTCTTTGCCGTGTGAAGGCAGAGATTGCAGTGATGCCTCTATAATCCAAGGAGAGCCAAAGATTGCCACCAAACCACCAGCATCTAGGAGAAAGGCATGGGACAGATTTCCCCTCACAGCCCTCAAAAGGAATAAACTCTGTTTCTTAATTTTT
Source organism: Microcebus murinus (assembly GCF_040939455.1). Taxonomy (NCBI): domain Eukaryota; kingdom Metazoa; phylum Chordata; class Mammalia; order Primates; family Cheirogaleidae; genus Microcebus; species Microcebus murinus. Next base: position 86,139,718 of record NC_134112.1, on the reverse strand, counting down.
AAAAAATATTTTATTTTTTGTACAGCAATTTTTGGTTCACAGCAAAATTGAGAGGAAGATGCAGAGATTTCCCATGTATCCCCTGTTCCTAACACATACAGCCTCTTCCATGATCAATCTTATCTTCTGTTTGCATTCCATTGTTCCTCCTTTGTCAATTACCTTTTCCCTTTCTTTCTTTTCTTTTATTTTCTTTTTTTTTTTTTTTTTGAGACAGAGTCTCACTCTGTTGCCTGGGTTAGAGTGTTGTGGCATCAGCCTAGCTCACAGCAACCTTGAACTCCTGGGCTCAAGCAATCCTTTTGCCTCAGCCTCCCAGGTAGCTGGGACTACAGGCATGCACCACCATGCCAGGCTAATTTTTTCTATATATGTTTTTAGCTGGCCAATTAATTTCTTTCTATTTTTAGTAGAGACGGGGGTCTCATTCTTGCTCAGGCTGGTTTCGAACTGCTGACCTTGAGTGATCTGCCCACCTCGGCCTCCCAGAGTGCTAGGATTACAGGTGTGAGCCACCGCGCCCGGCCCCTTGTTTTCTTTTTTAAGGGCTGGAAGGAGATAGTTATGGCTATGGCTAAAAATGTCCTGTGGTACCACAGTGGTACATTTGTTAAAATTTACCAACCTACATTGACATGTCATCACCCAAAGTCCATAGTTTACAATAGGGTTCACTCTTGGTGTTGTACATTCTATGAGTTTGAACAAATGCATAATGGCATGTATCCACCATTACAGTATCATATAGAGTATTTTCACTGCCCTAAAATCCTCTGTGCCCTGCCTATTCATCTCCCCTCTTCCTTCCCCTAACCCCTAGCAAGCACTGATCTTTTTACTGTCTCCATAGTTTTGCCTTTTCAAGACTGTCATATAGTTGGATTCATATACAGTGGCCTTTTCCAGACTGGCTTCTGTCACTTAGTAATATGCAATAAAGTTTCATCGTATCTATTCATGACTTGATAGCTCATTTCTTTTTAGTGCTGGATAATATTCTATTGTCTAGCTGTGCCACAGTTTGTTTATTCACTCACCAACTGAAGGACATTTATCTATTCACTTACCGAAGGACAACCTACCTGTTATTTTAAGCCACTCAGTATGTGGTACTCTATTAAGACAGCCCTAAGAAACTAATATAGTATTCAATTTAAGGATTGAATAACTCTGTTAATAATTTCTAGCACCTTGTACTGTTTATTGAGGTGTGTGGTTCATTACATTGAACCAGCAGCCTGATTTATTAAGATACCTTCTGTTGTAACTTATAAATTTATTCTCTCCTATGCTCAGTTTTTACCTTTGCTATGTTCCTTTCATCCTCTGATGTCTGGTGATCTTGGATGGAGATTAGCCTATAGGCCTGAGGTGGGCTCATAAAACCTAAGTCTACTTAGGTTCCCAGGGGTAGCTACATCATAGAGCCACACCAGTCCCTGGGAGTCAGGGATGGTGGACTCCCTCCCAGCCCAGGAGTCTTCAGGTTTGAGAGTGACAGACTCATAATACTTGCCTGGATCAAACTGAATGTTTAAGTAAGGTCACACACTTAAAACGTTTATACAGGGGAAGGGAGAGGAAGTGGAAATAAATATTTCCATGATATGAACAGATAGAGCCAGGATGGTTCAATCTATGGCTGCAAGGCTATTTTCCTTGGGATCAATAGAAATGTACCTATTTCCTGGTTGCCCTTCACTCGGTGAGGTTAAAAGGAAAGTCCTTGCCTATGCTTGGGTCCAGCCCTTTTGTAATCAGGAAGTATTCACTTCTTAGAAAGCTAACCAGTATGAGAAATACCATTTTTCACAACGGACCTCCCCAGGTTGCAAGAGGTTTGCCCAATTTGTGGAGACCTCAGCCAACTTTAACATGTAGGGGCAATGGCCGGGCTTACTGCATTTCACTTGAGGAAGTATGCATACTTTTATTATGGGTTGAATTGTGTCCCACCCACCTCCAAAATACGTTGAAGTCCTAACCCTCAGTACCTCAAGATGTGACCTTATTTAGAAATAGGTCTTTGCAGATGTAATCAAGTTAAGATGAGTCATTAGGGTGGGCCCTAATCCAGTATGACCTGTGCCCTTTGGACACAAACACAGACGTGCACACGGGGCAGGCTGCGTGAAGGGACATAGGGGAATGCCATATGTGATTATGGAAGCACTGGAGTGATGCTGCCTCAAGCCAAGGACCATCTGGGGCTACCAGAAGCTGGAAGAAGCAAGGAAGGGTCCCTCCCCTGTAGGTGTCAGGAGGAGCATGGCCCTCTCGACACCTTGATTTCAGCTTCTATTTCTAGAACTGGAGACACTAAGTTTCTGTTGTTTAAGCCACCCAGTTCACAGTACTTTGTTATGGCAGTCCTAGAAAATTAATACAACTCCTCATGGTCAATCATGCTTTCGTGATTACCTGGAAGCTCCCTCAGATCCATCTCCTATGCACCCTGTTCATGCCAATAATTATTGTGGGTGATCACCTACGCCACCCTCTCCTGTTTTGAGCACTTATGAAGCACCAGGCACTGTGCTAACATTTGACATATATTTTTCTCTTTTTGTAGATAAATAAATTGAGAAACTCAGAGAGATTCAGTAACTTGCTTAAGAGCACACAGTTACTATAGTGATGGGACCAAGATTTGAATCCAAGGTTACCTGGATTTCAAAGTCAATATTCTTAACTTATACTCTCGTCACTTGTCAAGAATGTGTAAAGATTGGTGGCATTAGCTGGCAAACAAATCCCTACTTCTTCCTCCACTCTTCTTGCAATGTATGTGGTTTAGGCCAACCAGGAAAAGTAGTAACCGTACATTTTGCCAAAAAAGTCAGTTTTTAGAAAGTGTCCTTAAGCCTTTAGTTATTAGCATGAAAAAAAAAGAAAGTAAAGAAAGTGTCTTTTAATATCAGAGTTAGCCAAAGTATAGAAATGCAAATTCTCATTTTAAATCATGAGTAAATGAAACAACTAAGATCTGAGACGAAGAGCTCTGATTTTCCCAAAAGTAGAAGGATGTTTTAGCGAATGCATGGCAATCGCAAACTGAATTCTGCTGCTGTTCACCCCAGTGTCAGTCACTTTGTTGGCAAAAGATGTCATGTCATTATTTCTCTCGTGGGGTCTTTGGGAAGGGAGTACTTTTAGGGAAGGGAAGGGGAGGAAACATGATATTGATGAAGCCTCCACTCTGGTTTACACACTTTTACAGAGCTAGTTCCTTTAATTTTCACTAAGTGTGTAAGGCAGATAGTATTCCTTTTTTACAGATGGAGAAACTTAGGCTCGAGTGAAATTAAGTGACTTGCTTGAGTCACACACTGAATAATGAGTGCAATCCAAACACAGATGTGGGAGTCAGGATATCTGGGCCTCGTTTCTCTCATTCGTCAAGAATGTGCCCGTTTAGTGCTGTGAGGGCTGGGCCCGGGCGGGAGGAACACTGAGACTCCTGTCCCCAACCCGCTGTGCTGCTGCAGACCAGAAAGGCTACCTGCCAGGTGTAGGGTGAGCCACCAGCTCCTCTTTAAAGCCACCCCTTCCGCTTCCAGCCCTGTTACCTAAACGTCTCTGGGCCTCAACTTACTCATCCAAAAGTTGGGGTGAACACAGTCCTTTCTGATTTAATTCTTAGGTATATCATACATGTTTGTGAAATAGCTGTGGAAACTAGTCTAACCAGAAGCTACGACTGTCATGAAATCAGCACAAAGCTAGGTTTTAAAAACTGCTTAAATTTTATGCGGTTGATGTCTTTTCTCTGGAAACTACACAGAGTAGCGATGAGCGGTGGCCTTGGGTGGGGTCTTGCCTATCGGTGTAAAGGATGTTCTCATTCTTTAAAGAACAAAAGTGGCCAATTTATTTCCTTTTCTTTGGTGTGAATATAGTACTTACTAGTATTTTATTTTGTTATTATTTTATTTTCTCTCTGGTACCTACAAATGAAAGGTAGAGTGATTTGCAGAATCGAGTTGTAGAAAAGGTGAGCGTAGACCTTCCTTGTAAGGATCTGCGATCAGTCAGGGGAAGGCAGAGAAAAGACACAGAGGGTTCGTGCAGGCAGAGGTCCCCTGCAGCAGACAAAGGTCCCTGTGAGTTAGGCCCTAAATAGGAATTCAGCAGGACTTGAAGGAAGCATTCATTCTAATCAGCATCTGGTCTGTGTGAAATGAGGTTTAGAAAAGCTATAAAGGAAAAGGAAAAGATCAATGAGAAAAGTACCATATTTGATCTAGAAATTTATTGCTTTAAACTCTTCTTAATATTTATAAAACTATCTCTTTATTGGTTAGTTGTATTTAACATTAGTTGTTTTTAATAAAAAGTGGTCTTAAAAACAGTGGAAATTAATGTTTATAAATCTACTGGGTTAGAGCAGATAATATCAGGCAAAGCACGCTCTGTCATAAATAGGCTCATGACTTAAAAACCCAATGGCCACCTAGTTGCTTCCTTGATCTTAAAACCAGAAAAAGCATTTAAGGACTCGGGGGCCAGGATGACCTGGCTGAGCTTCTTAAATACAAACCTAGTAATAATATCAAAAACAAATGTCACTCTGAGATTTTCATTTATGAAGTTCCATCATATTATAATAGCCTGTTCAAGGATCCTTTCCCAGCTCTATGAAGAATAATGGTCCCTCTGGTTGTTCCTCTGATATTACATTTTAATTGAGGAAAGTAAGGCTGTTTAATAATAAGTTGTACTTGTTTTATATTTAATCTTTTTTTGTATACTTTAATGTATGTTATTATACTGGATGTCGTTGTTCACCCTCCAAGTTATGAAGAGCAGGCATTAGCAGCTCCAATTAATAGCTGCATTGAAGTGAGCTGAAGTGACTTTCAGTGCTGATTACCGAAGGAGCTAGACCAGAATCCAGACCCTCTAACTCCCATCCATAAAACCTTTCCTTAAGTCTCCAGGCTGACCCCATTGCTGGCAGCCTGGGTGGTCACCAACTAGCAGAGCATCCTCAGCTGTTCTGAAGGCAGGGACCAGAGATACTAAGGTCATATGATACACTCAGTCATTTTCAAACTTCAGTTATGTGACCCATTGGCAGCTTCTTAAATCTATTTAGTGGATCATGACCAGCATTTTTAAATGAAATATGATAGTACAGAAAATATTAGAGGCCACTGCATACAGCAAGGGTGAGAACTGTTTTGTGAAATTATTGTTTCAAATATAAATATTGTATATAGGTATTAGGTCACGAAGTAAAATGCATTTCTTGCAGAGGATCACAGGAAAAAAAAACTGAAAGCACTTATGTAGATAATGCTAATCGTGTAGCTGGAGCTGGAGAAAGATCTCTGCAGTGGGTGGAAGTTTAGAAGACAAGATAACCTTGAGGCCAGAGCCTGTGTTTTGTCCTTTTTAACATACCCAGTGCTCAGCTAGTGGAGCTGTACTAACTAGCGTGGGAAACCCTCAATGAATATTTATTGAATGAATGAATGGATATGAGTAAGGTTTACAGATTTTTTTAAGACTCCTCTTAAAAATTCAATTAGGCTTGGAAATGAATCCAGGCAGTGCTACATTTATGAAGAGCTTATTTCCAAGACCTTCAGTTATAAATTGGCTTTTGGAACTTTAAACACCATTGCACATGGTAGTTGGGATCTCAGGCCAGCCCACAACCATCTTTTTAAACCCAAGATATGTCTGAAGCTAGCACTGACAACTGAAGCTGCATCTCTATAGCAAAACTCATCCTCACTGGTTCAATTGGGAATGCCAAGGGCAAATTAGCCTCCAAAAGACAGAGGAACTGTTCCCTTAGGCCCCATTCCTCTTGCCACAGCTAGGGCCCTGCATCTGCCAAGCCACTCTGATGGGTGAGGAGGGATGTGAGAAGCAGCATGGAGTAAGGAATCATTTTCAAGGATCAATAAGCCAAAGGTAAGAAGAGGGAAAGAGTAAAAAACAATGCAAATAGCATCAACAGGGCAGAAAGAAAAGCTTCTGGGCACCAGGTATAGAACCAGTGTGAATGTGGCCAGGTGGCCATTCATAGAGAAGACACATGCGGAAAGTCGAGACCACCTCCACAAAGGCTTGGAGGACCACCTCCATAGTCACCACTACATGAGCAATGCAGCAGTACCATTTATAGGGTGCCCAATACATGCAAAGCACAATGACCTATGCCTCTGCCATTCTTTCTTAGTTTTCATCCACAAACAGCAAGATGCAATTTTATCCTTAACCATACAAGGGGACCAGAAAATTCAATCTTTCAAAACCTATTTTTGAATCCAAAAGTGAGCAAAAATGGCCAGTTTGGTATACAAACTAACATTCACAAAATGTACATGCCAATTTCTTTGTAGGAGAGAAGGTACCTTTCCTATATTATTGATTTTCACTTTGAAGATAATACTAACAAGTGGGTTTCCTGATACCCTTAGTTACAGCAGAAGACAGAAGGAGGCCACTAGAAGTAGATGCATGAACAGGTATTACAAGAGATAAAAAAACATCAATAAGAATGTGGAAGACACCCCATATTAACTGGACCCATTTTTGAATGGGAATCTTAACCTATGAGGTATCATTATTTTACAGTATGATTAAAAAACTACATTTTTACTGACAACTCCCAGCAATTGGAAATTGTTTCAAATATGCTGTAATATTTATTTTAAAGAAAATAGGGATAGTTTCCACTAGAATTTTTTTTTTAGCATGCTGGAAAACTGTAATATTACATATCCTGATATCATTTGATAAACCAGATATTCTTTTTTGCAAATCTCAACATTCCTGTATATATTTCTTTTGTCATTTCTACAGAATCTTATACAATTATAAAAATAATTTATTTATTTCCTTGCAAAGTTTTTAATTTAGTTCACTCAGAAAACAGTGGGACAAGCTAAATAATTTCCTATGTTTCCTTGATTTCATGATTTTAGCATTTATAGGCCCTTCCCCATTTGTTACAAAAAGTGATGCAAGCATAACGTTTTTAACTTTCAGCCGCAGGACATATAAAAGTATACTTCTTTATAAGCAATATAACTCTTAATGGACTAAAACATAAATATTTACAGGAAATCCAAAATCTTGACTGAAGTAAACTTCATTAGGGCTTTAGGAAAATGATAAAAAGTAGCAGTGAAAATATTAAACTGCAAGTGACAGACTCTCAGTGATTTAGTAGGAACAAATTAAGCACACCTTGAAATCGAAAGAACTGAATATCCATTCACACCTGCTCCCGAAAATAACATGGCCCTTGTGTAGACTTTGGCGTTCAGGAATTTTTACACGCTTCATGTAAAAAGCACTGCCAATCTTGCTCTGTAGGTGATGAAACTAAGATAAATTATCTGATGGAAATGCAAAAGAATTTAGAATTCATTTTATTGGGCACCTGCTTTAGCATTTAACCTAACACTTCTTGCAAAGCAAAAGGAGCAGAAGCTTTGAGTGTTTAAGTGACTCAAATGAAAAGTGTCAACTTAGATGGACTGAGTTTGATTTATTCAATAATAGGAAACTTAATGTTTTTGAGCATTGGCACTATTCTGGATGCTGAAGATTCAAAGATTCAAAATAGTTCCTGTCCTCAAGTGAATTATCATCTCTTGGTGGGAAAGACAGGCATGTTCACCACTAACTTTAGTGCAAGGCTAATAACAGAAGGATGGACAAAGGTTATTAGAGTGGAGAGAAGAGAGGAACTGAGGAGGGGTTATGGGGGAAGGGAGCATCTGATCAGGCTTTGCAAGAAAGGAAGGAAGTCGAAGCAGGGACAGCGGAGTATTCCCCGTGTAGGGAATAGAGCGAGGCAAGCAACCAGGATGGCTTGTACATGCTGAGTTTGGGGAGCCATGAGTGATCTCATTTAGCTGGCGCAGGGGGAGGTCAGAATGGGAAAGAATATTGAAGGCAGATTGTGCAGAACTTTGAATGTCGTAATAAGGAGAATGGGCTCTCTCCTCAAAGGTGGGGGCAGTAGGGGTCTGGATCCGAAAATGGAGCGAGACCGAGGCCAGGGACCAGATAGGAGGCAATTATTGTGGGACTAGGGGAGGGGCAGTAAGTGGTGAGACCCAGGAAATGACAGAGACAGTGGAGAAGAGAGAGACACAGAGAAAGCAGATTGATAGAACCATGGGCATGATGAAAAAGAAAGAAGAGTCAGGACCAAGAGTTGGGAGAAATAGACACACTGGGCTCTTTTCCTAGCATTCCAGGATCTGTTGTGACTCTAGGCAAACCCTTCATGTGCCTCAGTTTCCTCATCTGAAATGAAGGCATTAAATGAGGTCAGTGGTTTCGGAACTGTTCCTTGGAGACCAAGGACGTTTTGGTGAAGGATGTGGGAGGGTGAGGTAGAGGAGGGATGAAGATTGGGGTGGAGGTGCGCAGATGTGGAGCTCTAGATCCTGAATCTTCTATTTAACCAGTACATCTCCTTTATACAAGAGAATTCCTTGTAAGATTAAATTTGATTTTAAAAAGAGTTTGATGAGCATTGGACTATATAGACAACCTCTAAAGTCCCTGTGAGCTCTGACACTAGCGTAATCACACGTACAGACACTGGTTATCCCGGATGTGGGTCTTATTTTGGGGGACCCTGTTGAGTTCTCCTGTTTATCTGATTAACTGTTGCACAAACACTAGAACAACTGGAACAACAACTGTCATGCTGAATCAGTGCCAAAACTCTCAAAAATGGAAAAGATTTACTGAAAGGCCCTTTGGTGTTCTTACTCTTGCGCAGTACCTTTTCCCAAGACCCAGTCGGTTTTTCAAACCTCATAAACGCCACTGTGTAAACGGCCCATGCCTGGGAGTACAAAGACATGGCTTTGCTACCGGTTGTTGTGTGACTCTGGGTAAGTTGAGTTACCCCTCTGGGCTCCTTTTCTCCGTCTGTAGAATGAGAGCATTGCACCAAAGATCCTAGAGGCCCCTTCTCGCTTTAACATTCCAGGACTTGGAGCCCATTATCTGAACAATTCCCTGATCAATAGCATATGCTCTGGGTCTTGTCCTGTCACAGTCAGATGGTCAGTATACCGAGGGCTTTGGCTGTTTACTTTAAGGATTGGGCAACGTATGGTTTAGCCAAAACCTCTGAGTCCTGCAAATGGGGGGCTGAGCAGGGAGGCTCAGGTCTAAATGAACAGCAGATCTTTAGAGACACAGTGCTTTGCGGATCGGTGTTTGGACCAGAGAAACCCCTGCCTAGGTATAAACTGCTGCAAAGGGTCTGTCTGCAAACCACCATAAAAATGGAAGCAAGGAGATCCAGCGAATCAGAACCACACAGCTCAGTCGAGGCCAGAGAGTTTCATACCGGTCTGAAACTTACACGCTCGCTGCTGCATTCCTTTCCCTCCTGCTGTCCCCTCTCCCCTCCCACTCCCACAATTTTTTTTTTTCTTTCTTACAACAAAGCTTTTGCTTAAAAAGAAAGGAAAAAAGAAAGCCGAGGAGGGGAAGTGAGGACTCACTGGGAGAGCGCGGCCAGGCTGCGTCTTCCGTGCGGTCCGGAGCCACCCAGCATGTCCGCGGCGGGCCGGGCGGCGGGCGCTCGCGGTGCGGACCGGCGGGCGGTCAGGGCGGGGGCCGCGCCCGCAGAGAGGCCATGTTCCCGCGGCCGCGGCCGGTGTGCAGGATGCTCCCGCGTTCTCCCTTTGTGTTAACACTTTGGTCTGTCCCTGTGACGAAAGTCTGGGCTTGTCCTCAGCCAGATCTACTCCTCCCCACCCTTTCCCTCCGCACAGGATCATCAGAGAGCCGATTGTTATTTTTTACTGTAATCTCTCTAATAGAAGCCCATCGTGTGTGGCTATTAAAGGGCACTGATTGCTTCGGGATTTCCAGAATGTTATCGCTGGGGAGTAAGGGCCAGGATCCCCCATTAGCTTTTCTGAAGAAGATTTTATATGCTCAACCATGAATAACTATCCCAAGGTAGGTAACTTGTCAAAGGAAAGGATGCTGATGGCCCTTTGGAAAATAGTCGATCATACTATTAAATGCGAACATAACCTAATTCTGACAAGATCAACAGAAATCAGCCCACCAGAAAGTTCATCCGGGTGCAGTTCTCAGGCTCTGGTTCTGAGCTCTGTTCTCAATTAGCATTGGTGTAGGTGGCTTCCAAAGCAAACAGTTCCCACTGAGAAATCAAATCTGAGAAACTCCTCTTATCCCTTTTATCCAGGGAAAGATGCATGACATAAAAATGCAAACCAAATGCAAAGGGATGAAGAGAGACAGCCCTGCTCAGTGATGGGCTGGAGCGTACAGCATGTTTGGTGCTTGCATTCCTCCAAGAAAGGAGGGCAACAGCCCGCCTGGGAACATGTCGCAACAGAGGCCGGTCTGCACCCATGGTACCCTGGTGGTGGTGATCTCATCGGCCAAGCCCGGCAAGGGAGCCTGGTCAGCAGCTTGGAAAGCAACCAGATCCCAGCCCCTGAGGATGGGGGGGGGGTGTTGATTTCATCTGAAGATGACACTCAGTGTCAGCCTGACTTATGAACACGTTTCTTAGTCTCTAGTGGCCAGTAAACAGATTGTCCTGGGGTGCTGAGCTACTTATGGGACACTGGCTTTCTATCAAATGAGTGGAGCAACCCAGATGTCCACAGTGTAGGGTTAAGATTGTTCTTTCAGTAAGCAGCAGGAGAAGCGATCAACTCCACACATTGAGAGCCCTGTCACAGAGCGAAAGAGACCTTTGAGATCCACAGTTTCACGTCGCACAGAGACAAGCACACTGAAGCACGGAGCATTTGGCCCACCCAGTGTCATGGAGCTGAGCTGTGGCAACTACGCTTGCGCTCCACTTAGTTTCATTTGGTTAGGTTACATGCTCTCTTCACTTCGACCAGCTAGAAAATTTTGGTTGTGTTCCTGCTTGAATACTATGCTGTCATCAAAGTTATTGTTTATTAGAGTAAATATAGTTTGATGAGCGTCGTGGTGCATTATCTCCATATATCATGATGTATATATGCATTTAAATATTCTTACCATTATATATATATATATATATTTTTAATCACCAAACATTTATTGACTAAAGTAGTACATAAGACACTCCTAAAAGTAGGGATACGTCTCTGCCTTCATACAAGAGGACTTAAGTACTCAGTGACATGGCTTGAGTTTTTCGCTCTAGAGCTGAGACAGGAACATGTATTGAGATCCTTTGCTGCTCCCCTTTCTAATGAATTTTGTCCATTTAATTTTTTACTTTGTTTACTTACAAAATTCAGTGGTTTGCTGTGGTAGGCAGAATAACTTTTCCCCTGAGGATGTTCATGTCCTAGTCTCTAGAACCTGTGAGTATGTCACCTTGCATGGCAAAAGGGACTTTGCAGAACTGATTAAGGGCCTGGAGACAGGAAGGTAATGCTAGATTATCCAGGTGGGCCCAGTTTAACTCCATGAAGCCTTACAAGCAGTGGGAGGGGAGATATGACCATGGAAGAATGGTGGGAGAGATGCAGCGCCACTGGCTCTGCAGATGGAGGAAGGGGGCCAAGAGCCCAGGAACGTGGCAGCTAAAAGAAGCTGAGAAAGGCAAGGAAATGGATCCTTGCTCCCTGGAGCCTCCAGATAGGAATGCAGCTCCGCCGACACCTTGATTTTAGCCCAGGGAGACCTATGTTGGGCTTCTCACCTATGGAACTGGACATGGTAAGTTGTGTTGTTTTAAGCCACCGAGTTTGTGGTTATTTGTTGCAGCAGTTCTAGCAAAGGAATGCATTTGCTTATGGGATTCATTTGACCTTTGGAATAAATATTATCTCCTGATTCCCTCTTCCCCACCAGCCCAACTCCAGTTCTGAGGTGGCAAGTATAGTTCTGGCATATAGGCTCATAAAATGGAATAGCCTGTCTCTCTCTCTCCTCTCCCTCTTTTTCTCACACATACATACACACACACAGACACCTCCCCTTATTCTCCATGGAGGAGAGCAAGGATCTAGTAGCCTATGCATACACTGACATTCAGGTACTGAAGGTGTGCTAATGGCCAGCTGCACAAAGGTTGTTGCTAGACTGGCTTCCCAGCTGTGGAGATAGGGAAGGGGAAGCCGGCACACCCACAGCTGGCCAGTCATTGCTAGGGGAATGCATTTGGGAGGTAGCTGTCTATCTTCAGTTTGTGACGGTAAAACTCACTGATGTCCTAACTTGTGCTACCTGGTAGGGTACCGACACAGGAACAGTGAAGAGGGAAGTGAGTCTTGGGCTTGGGTCAGACACCAGCTGGGAACAGGAAAAGCACAAAGGCCCAAGAAAGGCAGATGCCACGCATGGGGAGTGGAGAGATAACACGTGAGTCATAGATCAGAGCAGGCCTGGGGGAGGCAACAGCTTCCTGGGAGTCCTCTGAGACCCAGTGGCTGGGGCTGGAGACACAAGGCAAGAGGAATTAGGGAGGAGAGCCACAGGGGGTCTGTGAACAGTGCTCTGTTCCTGCAGAGCCCCACAGGCGTGTGTGCTTTCACTGCGTGGCAGAGACGGGGCCCTCGGAGTCCACCTTCCAGAACCGGCGTCTCTGAGAACTGACCTAATGACCATCTGCTGGCACCGCGAACAGCTGGGCCAGTCACCCTTCAGTAAGAGAGTAGGTGTCTCGAGTGTGGTGATGCTTCAGGCCTCGTCACTAGGGAAAATGAAAGTCTGGGCCACTCTTGGACTACTCAGAGCATTCTTTGTTTCTGGACACTTTATTGTTTAATTTTTCATCAAAGAGATTCTGGGCTGGGAAGGTTTGAGGGAGGTCAGTGCAATAGAAAGGAACAGCTCCCGCCACAGGGTGGTCCTTTATTAATAAAATATGATTTTTAAAAATAACTTTACTTCATGGAGGTAGAAGACTGGGCCACATGATCTGTTCCAGACTTTATAGTCTGCAGTGGTTGTTTAAGAACAGCTTCTACCTTGGAGCCATTCCCCAGGGAAAAGAGAGGGATGTGGGAAGTGCTGTGTGCGTGCCCTGATGCGCCTAAGACACACATGCACACACACACGGACACGCATATATGCTAACGCACGTACACATGCATACACATGCACACACAAATATACACACATATGCACACATGCACACACACGGACACGCATATATGTTCACACACGTACACACATGCACACATGCATACACATGCACACACAAATATACACACATATGCACACATGCACACACACACATGGACACACATATATGCTCACACGCGTACACACATGCACACATGCATACACATGCACACACAAATATACACACATATGCGCACATGCACACACACGGACACGCATATATGCTCACACACGTACACACATGCACACATGCATACACATGCACACACAAATATACACACATATGCACACATGCACACACACACACACACAGACATTCCCTTCCTACAGAAACTTCACATAAACCTGAGGGAAATATGCTCACTACGGAGGCAACAGCTCAAGTAATTTAAAGGGGATTTTTGAAAAAGCTCTTGGAGATAAATTTTCTTATAAACAAATTTATAGACTCCACACTTTTAGAACTAGGCAAAAAAATCTTGCCTAGACAGCTGCTCACTGAGAGGTGGGTAGGAATGCAAGTAGAGGTGTAGACTGCATGTTTGCAGGCAGAACCTCTTTCCTCCCTTTCCCTTGGCCTCTTGCCATCTTGCCCCACAGCTGATGGCATCTTCCCCACCCCCACCCCCTGCTATGGCATTGAACATGTTCCCTTAAACTATATCGCTTCGTACTGTCCTGTGATAGTGTTTTTAATGCATCTTCCTGAGACTTCTTATGAATGGTTCCTCCCTTTCTCCATCTCCCTTTGCAGAAATTACAGACTTCTCCCATTTCCCTGCTTTATACCTTCCATTAAATTCTTTTCATTGCCTCTCCTTCTCCATTGTCTTGGTCGTTCCGCCGTGTCTTCCTTTGGGAATATGTGTTGGGCTGGGTGAGGGTGGGTGGAGGGACGTGTGGGCTGCCATGGAAAGTCCTGGTTTACCCCTCATTGCGGGGTTCCAGTGTGACTCCCTGTCCCCCACCAGAGTCCTTATGGCCTGTGCTGGTACAACGTTGTTAATTATTCTTTGCCTCACTTGTCTCTAAGCCTGTAACATGGGCCTGGGTTGCTATACTCTCTTATTGACCCTACAGTGGGTGACAGATAGAGTCATCCCAGCATGTTTCTTTCGTTTTTTTTCCACTTAGCGCTACTGAAATGTTTACTACAAGCAGATCATTGCACTGAGTGCTGGGGGGCGGGGATCCAGAGATAAGGAAGGCCGTCCCAGTGGGAGACAAGATATGTGTGCAAAGATTTCAGTGCCAGGTAGAGAGTGAACAGCACTTTGAAAGCAGTAGAACTAAAGTGCTGCGTTTCAAAAGGTGACACCCTGTGATCAGGGTCCTGATGTTTAATCGCCCTCACGCTCAGTTTGTTCTGTTATCAGACTGGACTTCCTGCTGCTGAAATAGAAACCCACTTATCTCCATCAGGGCCGCAGGTATTAAGTCATCCTTTAGTCTCCTCTTTTCTAGGCTAGATGCCAATGCCTATTTTCCATCCTTTTAGCATCAGCCTGAAATTTAACAACTCTTCAAACGGGAAACCAAAATTGGCCATAATAAAGGTTGACCGAGGCTGGATGTGCCTGGCTGAAATCCCAGTGCTGCCTTGCCATGTTCCTGTTAACACATCCTAACATCATTTTCACGTTGATAATGGCATCTCTTACAGAGATCATTCATTCAGTTCGTGCTAAATCCAGGGTTGTTTTTTTTTTTCCTTCTCCAAATTTGTTGCTTAATCAGTCTAGTTCCCGCATTTATCTGTAGAGCTGTTTTTGTTATTACTATTATTTTCCCTTAAGACAGTGAAATTCATACTGTTTTCGGAGAACCATTCTTCAACTCTTTCAGGATACCCTGTATTATATTTTTCTTGTCTAATGTCTTGGTAACTTAGATAGGAAACTGAGGAACACAGAGCTGATTTCAAAAAGGGAGAAAATGATCTTTCAAAGAGCACCCATCTGAATTTCAGTACCTGAGAAGTCTAATTATCTGTTCGAGATGACAGAGAGCCCAGGGCTCTGGAAGGCTCCAATAATGGCTTATGCATTTCTGCCTCCCATTCCTAGACTTTTCAAGCTCCTTGATTGAGGTGGGTGGTCCTGTCTTCAACTTTTTGATACTTTCCTCGCCCCAGTTAGCATAGTGCTTGATGTAGGGTAGGCCTTCTCTAACATGTGTTGCATAAACGAATTAGGGCAAACAATGACCTTGACAAGTTAATGTATTCTTTCTACGATTCGGTCAAAATGGGAGGATAAGAGGTGTGAGTGGTGGTCTGGCTTCAAGTTTAGTTGTGCTGTGCCCACCGTTGTAACCAAGATACGTCTGGATACGTGTGACTGAGTTATTGAGGTGGGTGTAGATGGACACTTTGCAGAGGGCTTTGTGGGTTTATGCTATTGCATACCTTAGAACTGGTCCCTCAGCCCAGCCTTGCCCTGAGGAGAGGTGGGCGGCAGAGGGATATTTCCACAAGGTGTTTGCCGAGTCTAGGTCAAGCTTTGGTGCCCGGTGAAAGAGTCACAGAGCAGAAGAGAGGTTCACTGTCCCTACATTTATGGTTTTGGAGTTCTGGAGGACTGAAGAGAATGCAGGGCACTTTGGCACCTCCAAGGTTGTATCATAGGGGCATGAGATTGCATCTTTGACACAGATGCCCAGAGTCTCAGTGTGGGCAGCCACAGCGGAGGGTCCTGCAAGTGACTTCGTGGCCAGGGCCTCACTGGGGTGGGGACCCAGCAATGAGCAAGTAGCATTAAGAGTTATATTATTAGTAATGTGATTCTATTGACATCCATAGATAAGCATACTCTTACTGAGGATATGTAACAGCTATAAAATTTCTATACCTCTTTAAAATTATATTTTCTTCTGAAATCTCTTAGACAAGCTAAAATGAATTAGGAATATTTAATACTATAAGGCATCTGCATACTCACCGTCCAGCTTAAGAAGAAAAACCTCCAGAGTAACTGAGCGCCCCTCTGTGCTCTTCCGGGACAACATTCTCTTCCTCGCCACCTGGAGTGTAGCTACTCTCCTGACTCTGTTTGTGTCCAATCCACTTTCTCATGAGCTAATCCTTTGAACTCCTCTCCCACATGCATCTCTGCTCCCACCACAGTGGAGTCACCCATCAGTGTCACCAGAGCATGTACCTGGCTCTAGGGCGAAACAGGATGACAGTGTGGGAGTGAGACATCGCTTCACTCTGTCCCGATGCTCCTGTCTATTTCACAGTGAAATGCAGGTTCCCTTATCATGACACTACTACTCGGTCAGTCGGGAGGGCTTTCTTTCCTTCCCAAGGCCAAACCTTGGGTCCCAGGCTTCCTGGCCAATTTTTTCCCTGCAGCAGATCCTGACCTCTAGCTGTACCCTCGCGTGCAGTCTGACACACACCGTCAGTCAGTGTGCACCCCAACACTTACCATAAAAAGAACTGATACTCTATGTGAGAATTATTTGCATTTGCCACCGTTTGCCTGATGTTTCTTAACATTTCCCACCCCACCTTCACCTGGCAGAGCTCTTGCTTCTCCTTTTCTCTAGATAAACGTCTAGAATTTCTTTTCTTATTACCTTTGCTTCTCTGAATTCTAGTGATTCTTTAAGAACCAGTGCTTGACCTCACCTCCGTGAAGTCTTCCTGGGTTTCACTTTATATCTTTGTAATTTACTGTCTTAGGAGGAGAGATCAGAAAGCTCTGGCCTACTCTTGGATTTGGGAAATAATTATGTTGCAGTGTGTGAGTCAGCCCCTCCACCTAACATGCTGTGAGGCTCCCTGATTCTGTTTAAATCCCCTTGCTCCAATTATTTAAGTCTACTCTCTAAGCTCTTTTTTAAAACCTAGGGTTTGTAACCAGCTGGACCATTTTTTTTTCCTGAAGAGAAAAGTTTCTATCTTAAAAGGATCATACTTTGAAGTCTTTAACTCACGTCTGCCCTCCAGCTTAAAATACATCTTTAAAACAATAAACAGTGCTTGGAAATAGGAGGGTTCTAACAGTTTTTTGGATGAATGGTTGCTGGTGCACAATTATAAAACCTTGGTTCTGGTCTCAGTGAAAATAATAATATCTACTGCATATAAGTCTAGGAAAAAAGTATGTACATGAAGAATAATATTTCTACCCATAGGCCATTGTGATATATTTTAGAAATTAGATTTGTTATATAGAGAAATAATTAAACTACAAAGGAAATTAAGAAATTATCATAGGCACTCTAAATATATAATTCCACTGCAGGAGAAAAGCTCAAATCTTCAAAGGAGGTATATTAGTTCAAAAGCCACAGAATTCTCAGTATGTATCACTCTTGTTCAAAGTATCTAAATATTTCCACAGCCATAAATTTATTTGCTGGCATCCACTTTATGTATCTGTATATTAAATTTACACATGACTTTTATGGCTGGAATCAAATCCAGATTTTTTTCCAGTGATACCATATAAAGTCTTAAAAAATACTGATTTCCTTTTGGGGAGGTCAGACGTAGATTAAAGCATATTATTCCTATTGCTGGAAAAATAGTCTATTATGTGTTTTGGATACTTTGGGTATTGTGTTTATTATTTATATTATATAAATGACATCTTGGTAGGTACTATCCTACTTTGTAATAACATCTTGCTTGAATCAGTACATGATTATGATATCTATAGATAGAAATAAATATATTGCTGCATACACACATCTTATTTATTCATTGTTCTTGTTACATACTTTTATTCAACAAATAAATCACAATATAACCTTTTTGCTGGCAGGGATATTTCCTAATACCATTTTTGCACCTGATACAGCCAAGAAGAGAGTTAGGCCTATAGCAGATTGTCAATTAGTATTTGTCATTTGCTCTCTGGGTTGAAGAGGAACAATAATTGAGCAGATAGAAATGCCATACTGAGAAGGTCAGTCAACTGGTCCTTCCAAATGCTTCCGCAGAGTGGCATTTTTTTGAATATTCATAACAGTACAGGATCTACAAATTCTTCTGTACCAGAAATTGGATTTTAGGAGTTCTAGAGTTAACAGGTCTCAGAGAGACTGACTGACTCACAGGTGCACAAGAGACTGATGTGTACATCATAATGCTAATTAATTAAGATATTATAGAATGAATGACATCCCTCTTCAGTGCCTGGAAAGCTCTCATTTCCCAACCATGGCACCTCCCACTCCCCAGGCCAGAATGTCAGGAAGCTGCATAGTCAGTAGAGACTTCACGAGTGTGGAGTCAGATCAAGGGAAAGTGAAATCTCAACAGGTAACAACATTTCACCTGAGCCAAGGGGATGTGTAAAGAAACATTTCTTCCAGTGGAGAGAATACTTCTCATGTCATGAGACTGAACCAACCCTGAGATTCAAGATCTATCTCATTTGGATATTCCTAGATGCTCAGTGCCAAACCTGGTTTTAGGGTTGGCATTCATGCAGACCTCTTCTGCTGGCCATTCTTTCTCTGCACTTTCTAATATCATAGATTGCAGTTAGATTCCACTTGCTTAAATCCAGGAGACCTAATGCAATTTGACCCTTATGCATTGCACTTATTAGAAATGTTCTTTTGTAGAATTCTTGGTGCCTTTATAATGGCAGCCTGAGGCAGGAGATTAGAAATAGAGTAGGAGAAGAAAGCTTTTCTGCTTTAAGATGCTATTTTACTTTGAAGTTATTGAGCAATGAAATCAAACTCTTATTAGGATTAAGACAGGAAAAGCAAATGGAGCTCATTTTCTGCTCACTAATTTATAGAATAGAACTAGGTAGGTTTTTAAAGGAAAACATTTAATAAAAAAAATCATATTCACTTTTCTCATTTAAGCCAGAAGCCATCTGGAAAGCTCTTTAACTTTTAAGACTTTATGAAGACTACAAAGAATACAAAATAGATGATACTTTAAAAAAAAGTAGCAGTCACTTTAAATTTGAAAGCCAATGATCTGAAATATGAATTTAGCTTTCTAAAATATGTTGCAAAGTAGAGAAGGCCGAAGTAATCTGAGATTCTCCTAGGTATTTTAGAATTCAGAGTCTTTCTAGGATAACTTCAAATTATCTTTCCTTCTGACTCTTTCCCAGTGGATCTAAGAATTAAAAATTAAATTAAAAATTAAGAGATACAATTCTGAGGCTATTATATTGTGCTTCCAAGGTATATGTGTTCTGAGTGTTCCAGTTCACTGAATTTAATTACAAATTTTATGTTAACAAATTAGCCAAAGGGTATGCTTTTCTAATGAAGAAACTCAATTTATAAGTACTCCTCATCTTTCTTCCAAACAGTACTAGTTGAGGTGCATGAACCAATTATAAAAATGCTCCACTTTACTGGGAATAAAAAAATTAAACCTCTATATACCTTGATTTAAAAATCTTGGGTTCTAGGCCGGCGTGGTGGCTCACTCCTGTAATCCTAGCACTCTGGTAGGCCGAAGCGGGAGGATTGCTCGAGGTCAGGAGTTCGAAACCAGCCTGAGTGAGACCCCGTCTCTACTATATAGAAAGAAATTAATTGGCCAACTAATATATACAGAAAAAAAAATTAGCCGGGCATGGTGGCGAATGCCTGTAGTCCCAGCCACTCGGAAGGCTGAGGCAGCAGGATTGCTTGAGCCTAGGAGTTTGAGGTTGCTGTGAGCTAGGCTGATGCCACGGCACTCACTCTAGCCTGGGCAATAAAGTGAGACTCTGTCTCAAAAAAAAAAAAAAAATCTTGGGTTCTGATGTATTGTTTTATTCTTTTCATTTCTTTATTTTTTTTTGGTCCATCATTACTTTCCAATATTAGAAAACAATCTACCACTAAGAGTCTAAACTTTAGACCCAACTCATATGTTAAACATTCTCTATTTCAGAGAGAGTGTTGATGAATACTTGCCTGAGGTTGGCCTTACTAATTGTCTATTTCTGCCCATTCTTCTGGAATTAACTGGAGAACTTTACTCCTTCTGACCACAAACTTAGTCTTTCATTAGAGAAATTTTTGTTGGACTCCTGAGTGTTTGGTATTAACCCTATAATTTGATGATTATTGGATTTTACAATGCAGATACTAATTGCAAATAATATTAAGGGCCTGAGTACTATAGCAAACAGGCCAAGAAAAAGGAATTGACTCTTACCATATTAATATCGTTTGCCTCCATAATGCAACTAAATGGTCCAAATTATATGATGTGAAAGTCCAATTATCCTTAATAATCAGAGAAATGCATGAGATTAATCTTTTTGTATCTCTAGAGAAAAATATATGGAGTCAAAATTCCAATGGCTTGAAGGCTCAGCAGAGGAGTGGTGGAACCCCAGGACAGGTACTGATGGTGTCAATACTCAGAGGATACCAGGAAGGTCGCTAACATTTCTGCCTCTCCATGAATAGCTTAGCAAATTAGCAATATTCTTCCTTGATATACAGACATGAATTGGAGTACTTGTGCTCATTCAACATTGTGTGCTGGTCTTTGGGGAGATAAAAGTGACTATGATGTAGTTTCTGATCTAGAGTTGCTTTTAATTTGGGGGAGAAAACAGACACGTGAACAAATAATCATGCAAAATAGGTGATAATAATTAATATACATAAAAGGTGCTATGTGAGACCCAAGGTAGGAAATTAATCACTTTGACTGGGAACATCTGGGAAGGGTTTTTTCTGGAGGGTGTCTGTTGAGCTAGGCCTTCAGGGCACGAAAGAGTTCACCAGTCACACGAGGCTTGGGAGGGAGAAGACAGCCATGAGGAAGAGCACAGATTAGAATCTCTCTAAGCCTGAGCACCACTGCCCGCTTGGAAACAAGCCAGACGAGTGAGTGAACAACTGCAGGGTTCTCTGGGTAAACATAGTACAGTTTCATTCCGATTGGGATAAAGCCACCATTTCAAATCTTTTGAATTTTCTCTTCAATTCACAACTGGAGGAAAAAGAGAAGATAAAATGGCTTTGCTTCTCCTAATCTGCAATTGCAGTCCGTAGCCCTCTCCAGAAGTGACAGGCTCTAGAGAGAGTGACAGGTGACATTTTATAATATTTTTTCTGTGTCTGATTTTTAAAAGACTAGAATGCCCGAGGGCCAGTCAGACAGCATAAGGTGGCAGGGTGAGAAGTGTAGAAATTCCTTTGAAACACAGTACGTTACGTGCTCAGTGTGAAATCCGCAACTCCACGTACAGTTAAATAGAAGTGAATGCAATTGAAATTAATCACATAGGCACCTCAGCATGATAAACGTGTGACACGTGCATCACCCTTTACACCTCTGGTGACATTTTTCTGTATCTCACTTAATCTTTTCAGCCACCCTGAGAAGGCTTGGCTCTGTGTTATAGAAAAGGAAGCCCAGATCTGCTAAACCTTTATCCAGTGTCTTTTCTCTCATCCTTGATTTAAAAGGTACTTTTGTTAGCAAGAGTTACAGGACATTGTATAGGTCTGTGATCGTAGATTGAGAGTTGGGCACTGTGCAGTGTGTAGTAAAAAGTCCCCAGAGTTGTAGGAAATGAAAAGGCTTCCAGATTTAACCCTCCCACTGACTGTGTGCTCTTGCGTGTTGCTTGCAAGCCTGGGTCAAATGATTTGGGCCTCTTGCTCCCTTTCAGAGAACGTAAGAGAGAGAGAGAGAGAGAAAGATGGCTAATTTCTGACCATATAACCCAATAGGACACTAGAATCTGTCTCTTGGAAGTAATTCTGCACTTCAGGCAGAAGTATCTTGGATAAAAGACCCTTTTCTGAAGCGTATGTCTCCCTAGTATAGCTCTACCATAGCTCTGACAAATTGCCACAGTGAGTTAAAATTCATATTCATGTGCCAATGATGTGAGGCACGTAGGGACCCAAGGGTTTGGGACTTTCTATTCTGCCTCAGCCTTGAGGTTTAAAAAACTTCATTCTATATAGTTCAAAAACCACTGAGCATCTGTAGCAATGATAATCCCTAGGTAGCCAGTATATACTACGAGGATGCTGGTTCAGAGATAAACACAGGTATTTGGAATAGTAGGCTTTCATGGTTAGATAGAGTTAAAGGCTCTTAAAAGGGAATAGCAAGAAGGAAGGGTATCAGGTATCAGCTTTTTCCACGTCACAATTATCGTCCAAGGCCCATTAATAGTAGTTCCTTGCTCATCTTCTTCATCAACGAGAAATGTTGAGGGAATATTAGATCCCTGAAATGAACGCCTACTAAAAAAAAGTCAAGATTTACACAACAGTTCTGATTAGAGAAACAGAAGGACTGATCAAGGAAGGAGTGGGCGGTGGTCTACGTCTACTGTAGCGCCTGGGGAAAGTTGCAGTGTAATCATACCTGGTGATGCTTCTTGTCTTTGGGTCAGCATGATAACCCATCATCTCGCCCTGCTTTTCTGTTTGTTCACTTCCTGCTCAGTTATTTTCCTTATTACCCTCTTGCGTTCCCCCTGAAAAACCTGCCAACACTGCACGGTTTTCTGTGGGAATCAAAAATGGGTTGACTGCTGTTATTCTAAGCAGGCACAGTAGTGCTACTAGCTCCAGAAATAAAGGACTCTTTCATTACCTCCTTGCTGATGCCGGCTCTGAGCTATCTAGCTTTCATTTGGAGAGCCCCACGAAGCATGCAACATTCCCACCAGACAATAAGACCCAGGCTAACCTAAGAAAAAATAAAAAGCATGTACTGAGCGATCCTCTGGAATCTATCAGTTGAATTCCTAAATGGTACAGGAAAATAGAAGCCAGTGAAGATGTGACACAGGATAGCCCATGTCACCCACAATGGAAAATCTGAATGATGGAAGAATTTCCTATTCTAAACAATGTGGGGTTTAAAATACACTCTCTGGAGACTCTCCTGAATGTACAGGCTTGTAGCTGCTATTTATAGTGACTGATGTGTACTTTACCAAGATTTTTATTCCAACAAAGGAACTATATGTGATGTAGGGGCTTATTAAAATGGAAAATAAACCCTCACATTTTAACTCAGTCATCGGTACTAATCTCAAATGTAATGTCAGATCTCACTAATCTAGACCAACTAGAAGGAGGCCAGTAAACACTATACAATATTTTAAAACAAGTTTAGTTCTGAAAAATGTTCAAGTAGACCTGGTAACTTTCACCAGGCTAACAAAACATTAGAAGCTTGTTTAAAAAATGAATCAATAAAAATGACTTATAATTAGCAAATTAAGCTGTTAAATGGAAGTGAATGCTTCTAAAGTTATTTAAAAAGTTTTAAAAAGTTGTACTCTCCAGTGTTTAAAAACCTAGGCATGGAATGTAGCTTACATAGTTAACATGTTAATCAAATCCTTTATTTATAAATAGTTCAAAGTTCTACTTTACTACTGTCCCTGAATAATGATTAAAAATCCAAACATAGAGGACTCTGAGTTAACACAGATTTGTGATAGACTAAAAACTGGTTTTCCAACTGCTAATGGACATTGCTTATTAGATTGCAAACTAGTGAAAAGAACTGATTTTATTCACAAAGTAGGCACATGATTCCTCGATAACCTTATTCGCAGATGAATGAGAACACAGTTATGTAGCCACTACATGGCTCCAACATGCTGGTGTTTCATGCCCCATGGTACTTTCTTGTAACACCGTTAAGGACCTTTGGGATAATAAAGGTCAAGAACATCTTTGGAAGACTTCAAACAATTGAGATAGCTTTCCCTTGACTAAGATTTTGGAATAGTTTGTCATCATTCCTGTCTGCCACCTCTATCTGGCCAAATGACAGCTCAAACACAGATCTCTCACACCTGCTGGTCAACAAGAACACCAAAGGGCAGAAGAGAGAGATTGAGCATACATGTTGGATGGCCTTCATTACATTTTTACTTTCTTTTGATGAGAATTCTTTGTTCATGCTGTATCCTTCTCACAGCTTTGGGAAATATAAGGGTTCCTTTGGTCCTATGTGTTTAGAAAGACAAACTTCTTGCCCTCTTGGGGGAATGGGCTGTGTAATTAATATCTTTATCTGGGAGTCTGGAGAGAATCTTTGGAATGCCCTGGATCCCAGGGCCCTGGAAAAGCTATCGCCTAAATTCATGTGATCTCATTTAGAATTTTGTTTTAAAATAAATAAATTATTCAGGATACTAATTATTCAGGATACACCCTTTGTGGGTGGAGAGGAAAAGGAAGCGTTTGGGGAGGAGCCTGCAGGAGGCTTCAGTAGAGATATTCTAGGTAGTAACCTGAGTGGTGAATTTATGGGCTATGCATTATGATGATTTAGAACTTCCATATATACTAAACAAGATTATTTTGCATGCATCGGCTTTTTCATAATTGAAAGGAATAAATCAGTAATTCAGACTAAAATGATTCAAAATTATTTTGTAAAAATTGGGCCTGTGATTTTCCTTATATTACTAGTACAGTATTTCCACAGAATGTTGATGCTGAGAAGCTCCTGGTTGCTGCTTTAATAGTATTGAAACCATAGATTATGCAACATGAAATAGAAGTTATAATTTCACAAGGCAAAAAATCTATTTAAAAGACAGCCATATCCTTCATTGTCCATAGGGGAATGTAAATGCTATGTAAATAGTTGTTATACTGCATTATTTAGGGAAGAATGACAAGAAAAAAGTCTGTACATAGTACAGACACAACCATCATAGACCTAACTATGTTTTCAACCAGGGTTGGTTGAATTCCCAGACACAGAGAGCTGACTATATTTGATTAATTGAATTATATATATATATATATGCATACATACATATGTACATGTACATATATGTGTATATAATTGAGATAAAGATTTTTATATATACTGGAGTATCCTGTATTTTTGTCTTGATTTCAAACCAATAGGGAAAGTGGAAAAAAAAAAAAAAACTCTTAAAAATAAGGAGGTAGATTTTCTTTTCAGCCTGGAGACCTTTATATTCATAATTCTCCCATCACTTCTCCATCACTTCTAAGGTGGCTTTTCAAGCGGATTTGAAACACAGTAGGTAGGGACCAGACACTGAACTATTTGATAACATGGCACTGTGCCTTGTTCAGTGACACCCCAGAAGGTATCTGCCAAGGGGCCAAGTCTCCTGGGAGATGCCACCCAGAGAGGGTTTTTCTGATAGCTCCTTCCTTATCACAACTTCCAACCAGCAAAAAAGCAGCAACAACAGGCGATATTGCCAGAGCACTAATCATGTTTTAGGAACTATATACACCAAATATTTCACAGTCTGCATGAACCCTTGTGAGGAAGAACTGTTATGATGGCCACTTTCCAGATGATAAAACGGGCTTAGAGAGGCTGAGTGGAATTACTCTTGGAAACCCAGCTGGGATTCAAACTTAAGTCTCTGAGACTCTAGATCCTACTCTCTGGAAGGCACCTGTCTGTGTCCCACTCCGAATCTGCCCCATCCTCCCCGAAGATAGTAGAGATAAAAGTAAAATATAAATTCCTCTTTAAGGAATTAAACTGGTTCTTATATCTTTTGGTATCTAGAAAGAAAGATCCTTTGATGAGTTTAAATTGTTAAAATGAAACTGGTAAAGATGAAGAATCCTATATAATAACTTAGTTCCATAATTAAGCTTTGTTTGAAAAAATCAGAATGCCAAGATACTGTATACCAAACACAAGACTTTCAAAATTGATGGGAAATAGGATTCTAGTATATCACCACAGTTTTTTTTCCCTTCTTGACTCAGATGGCAAAGTTTGATTCCTAACTATTGATTCCTAACTATTCCTAATAGTTCCTAACAGTTAACTATTATCATTCTGCCTATCCACTTCTCTTTCTTTGCTTTTCATTTCATTCACCATAATCTGATCTAATCTCATTTTATTTAGAAATATCATCCATAAACTGTTTTTAAATTTTAAAATGCACTCTCCATGTAATACATTGTAGTATGCACTCTTTCCCCAAAAGTCTTCTTTGTTTTCCTAATCAATACCCATGGCATTTTTTACAGACAGCAAAATCAGGATGGCTTCATTTATCCAGGGGCCTGCACTACGCAAGCAGGCTCTGCCTCAGCTTAGCTGGGTGGATCTTGGGAAGGTCAGCCTCCCTAGGCTTGAGTTTGAGATTCTGCATATGTAACATGAAGTTTGAAAATTCATTATCAAACTTCCTGGCCAGGAGTTTTGGGCCCCCGGGAGGTTTGCGGATGGAGGTCCACGATGCCACTGAACGTCAATGGCAAGTTCTGTGGGTACATGTGTGCATTTTTCTTGGGAGGAGGGTCCACAGCTTTCATTAGTGCCTCAAACTAGTGTGTGGTCCAAAAACTAAAAAGTAACATTCCACTGTAGAAGATGATCCATAATATCAGTGACAGCCTTAAGCTTGTAAGGGTGATGATGTGACTAAAGTCCCTGTCCTAATGATGGACACGGTCTTATTGTGAAAAATTCAGTGAAAAGTCAAGAACAGTCATGTCAACAGCCTTCTTTGGCTTGCAGGGGGAAACTTGATCTTCTCTGTTTCTATTTTTCTGTGAAATGGGAATAACATGGGAGGTTTTTTTTAGGGCAAACAAAACAATGACTATGTTTACCTATGTAAGCAATTTACCAGAATAAGCATAAAAACAGTTCAATTAGGCCCAATAGTTTTTGCTTAGTCTATTGCCACATAACTGCTTTGAATGATTTTTCCCTGTCTTGGGGAGTTATTACATCACAGAGATGATGGATCTTCAGCTAAGACAACTAGTTAAAACACGAAAAATTCTATTGACCAATTTGTTACAGTGGTAACATTTTGAGATTTGGGGCAGGTGGACAGAATTAGGTTGTAGTCCCTAGCTATATGAAATGGAACATATTACTTGAGCTCTCAAACCCAAAGATTCCTTGACTGTAAAATGGGGACAATAATATCCAGGTCATGGGGTTGTTTTGATGGTTTAATGAGACAATGTGCATAAAATGTATCATCTACTACCTGGCACTTGGTTCATGTTAAACACATGATGGGGCCAGGCGTGGTGGCTCACACCTGTAATCCTAGCACTCTGGGAGGCCAAGGCAGGAGGATCACTTGAGCTCAGGAGTTCGAGAGCCACCTGAGCAAGAGTGAGACCCCATCTCTACTAAAAATAGAAAAATTAGCTGGGTTTACTAGTGTGCACCTGTAGTCCCAGCTACTCAGGAAGCTGAGGTAGGAGGATCACCTGAGCCCAGGAGTTTGAGGTTGTTGTAAACTAGGCTGGCCTGGGTGACAGATCACTGTCTTAAAAAAAAACCCAAAAAAACCCCAAACAAACCAAAAACCAGAAACAAAACAAATAATGGTTCCTTCCCTTCTTAATAATAGATAAAAAAATTAGCTGATACTTTTTTTCTACTTAAGGAATATTTTTGCTAAATTGACCGAACTTTTAAAGTGAAATGCTGAGGGATGTTTTAGAGATTATATTTTAAATAAAGAATGTCATTAGTGAATTAGAAAATTAACCATGTCTACAATATGTGATATCAGAGTCCTCATATAGCAATGATATTTGTGAGGGAGACTTAGATGTGGCCAACCTCAATAGAAACATCTTAGCAAGTGTCAAGATCAGCACAGGAAATAAGCTTTGTAGCAAGGATACAGCAAGTCATGATATGACTGAGCTGACGAAAGCATAAGATTCATATTCAGCAAAATTTTATTTTATACCAAAAGTCTACCAGAACATTAATATGATTCTAATAATAGCACCTAGTATTTGTTGCACATAGACAATGTGCCAGTCTTTGTGTTACTTTCTCTACAGGAGTCACCCAGCTGAATTTTTACAATGACTCTGTGAGGCAGAAATCATGATCCCCGTTTTTATAGATAAAGAGAGAGAAGCAAGAGATATTTAAGAAATTTGTCACAAGGTGACCCAACTAGTAGTTGTCAGCATCAGAACTCGAACCCAGGTCTCTCAGACTTCATCACCCACACACCTAACTCCTACATCATTCTGCCCTTCCCCAAGTGACCAGAGATTGATAACTTATAAATGTCACATAGGGAGACTAAAAAAAATGTTGCTGGTATTTTAATATGTAAGTGTATTGACTCATTTATATGATATATCTCTCTCCAGCTAAGAATAAAGTTATGGATCAGCTTGTGAGGTCCTTAAGAATCTAGATTTTCAGGTTTTTGTACTAAAGTTTTGTTTAGGTATAGTCATTGAATGGGTGGCACTTTGGGTGGAGCCTCAAATCTCAATGCTCCACTGGTCACCATAGAATAGGACACATTTGGGACCAGAGAAATTGTTAGGCTAGTAGAAATTGGTCAAAGTATGTCATCTTTACCTATAAATTGACAAGGGTGATAAATAATGTCTACTTAGAGTGGGAGGGGGAATAAAAAAAAAAGAGAGAGGGAGGATATGAATGTGTATGTGCATTTTTATTATGTTGCACTAATAAGCAAAGATGCTTTATGTGGAAATTATCTGACTCATCTTGTCCATGCTCCTATATTCAAGTTGGACTGAAATTAAACAAATAGATTGTAAAAACTAGAAATAGATATGAAAATCTATAGTTTTATATCAAGTAGATATATAAGCCTGACTGAAATATTTTAAAATCTCTTTCAAACCAATCACTTGAAAAAAATCTTTTCATTTAAAGGTTAAAAAAATTAGATAACAAACTCTATTTTTTTTTCACCCCTGGAATGATCAAATTTCTGAGAGAACTGTAGGGAGGTTTTAAGCAAATCTAGCTACTTTAATAATTTAGACAGTTTCAAAAAATATTGTATTTTAACTGTCTAATAGAAAATAATGTTTAATTATAAAATATCAAAAAATTACATTTTAAAATATTTTTATTTAAAAATGTTAAGGTTATGATGATAAGCATTTCGAATAAATGTTTTTTTGGTGTGTGCGTATTTGTGTGTTGCATAATCATTTATTGGCTGTGCTATTAAGCCATGTAAAAAAGTGTCAATAATAGAGTTCTGGGAGGGGACTTCATAGTTCCAATGGATTTTTAAAAATTGCTTGTTTTTCTAGCCTAGTAAAAATATTGACTTTCAAATGTCTAATCATCAGGATATTTCAGAGGCCCATAAAAATGTATGGACGATGACAACAGCAAGTGTTCTCACTCCCTTTATTTATGTCTATCAGCCTCTGGCTCTGATAACATCACTCCACAATAGGGGCCTTTCTTCTGATCAGAAAGAAGAGCTCACGTTGGGTGTGGAAAGCTTATGCTGGGAATGTAATGAGTTCACATTTTGAAAAGTGAGAGCGCTGTTGCTGTGAAACCAGGCCCAACATCGGGCAAAGTATGTCTACCAGAGATTTCCTCACGGATAAAAGCAAGACTGCTGGCTTCTCAGAAAACACACCAGAGCTGAAAATCCTTTTGGCCAACCTTTTGAAAAATAAGCTCATCTTAAATTGGTGTTAACTCTTCTCGCTGAGACGACACAATCCTTCCTCAGAACTTGCTTCTCATCACACACACTCAAAGCTCTTTGCTCAATGACAAATTCCTGCTCTTTTTGCCTAGGGTTCTTGTATCTTCCCCTTTCCCCCCCCCCCAAAAAAAAAAACCTCTGTAATTTTTATTTTTTTTCTTTGTGTGTTGTAGAGATAATGAAATTAATCAGATCATAAAAATAATTAACAATGAGTTTATTGAATGTTGGTTAGATGACTAGCACTATATTAATACTCTCATCTATTGTCTCTCTCTATTCCAACAAAAACCCAGGGAGGTAGATACTTTTATTTCCTCCATTTTACAGAGGAGAAAATAGAAGTTTTGAAAGATTGAATAATTTGTAACATCACATGGTTAATAAGTGGCAGACCTGAGATTTGATACCACAGCTGCCCAACGCTAAAGTCCGCACCTTAACTGCTAAGCTACATTGTCCCCCACCATTATGCCTGTTGGTGTTCCTTCATTTATATAGGACATATATGTTCCATTCAGACATAGCTATGCAGGTGCTGTGATCAGTCCATCTTTCCCAGAAGCACATAAAATGACTAGCTGAATTTCTCTCTTCCTCTTTAAAAATGTCTTCCCAGCTGGGCGTGGTGGCTCACGCCTGTAATCCTAGCTCTCCGGGAGGCCGAGGCAGGCGGATCCTTTGAGCTCAGGAGTTTGAAACTAACCTGAGCAAGAGCAAGACCCTGTCTCTACTATAAATAGAAAGAAATTAATTGGCCAACTAATATATATAGAAAAAATTAGCCAGGCATGGTGGCGCATGCCTGTAGTCCCAGCTACTCGGGAGGCTGAGGCAGGAGGATCGCTTGAGCCCAGGAGTTTGAGGTTGCTGTGAGCTAGGCTGACTCCACGGCACTCACTCTAGCCTGGGCAACAATGTGAGACTCTGTCTCAAAAAAAAAAAAAAAAAAAGTCTTCCCTTTCCTTGCCAAAAGTATGCATTTCCTAATGATACAATAGTACATGCATACATAATCCAAAGTATATAGATTAGGGGTGCAGATGGGAAGAGATATGGAAACAAACAAACCATGTGTGCATGAAGATGTACATGGACCAGGGGAAGATACACGAAGGTGCACTGAGGATAGAGAGATGAAGGCAGAATGAGAGGGCTTGGAATAAGACAGAAACAGAAAGGCAAGCAGAATATACCTATTAATTTTTTATTCCCATGGGATTGGTGGAAAATGGTGAACAGCAAAACTAAATTTTTATTTATCTGCTCAAACAGGTAATTGATTCAAAAATAAAGTTTAGGCCAGGCACGGTGGCTCATGCCTGTAATCCTAGCTCTCTGGGAGGCCGAGGTGGGTGGATTGCTCAAGGTCAGGAGTTGGAAACCAGCCTGAGCAAGAGCAAGACCCCGTCTCTACTACAAATAGAAAGAAATTAATTGGCCAACTAATATATATAGAAAAAAATTAGCCGAGCATGGTGGCGCATGCCTGTAGTCCCAGCTACTCAGGAGGCTGAGGCAGCAGGATTGCTTGAGCCTAGGAGTTTGAGGTTGCTGTGAGCTAGGCTGATGCCACGGCACTCACTCTAGCTTGGGCAACAAAGCAAGACTCTGTCTCATAAAACAACAACAACAACAAAACAACAACAAAAAAAATAAAGTTTAATAGTGTCGTCTGCTTAGAAGCCACACGTTAAGGATTTTTACCTGCATATTCCACCCTACCTACTGAAATGTTTTTCTTCCACTTTTGATCAAGATTGCTCTGAAGTTACTAATCCACCTAGGATATGAGCTTCATGATTACAGGGACACTATCTCTATTGTTGACCATTGATCTCTATGGTTCAGGATAGCATCTTGTATTTTGTAGGTACTCAAAAATATATTTTTTTAAATGACTGAATAAAGGACCTCCTTTTTGCCAAATCTAAAGACCTCATCTCAAGATCTTGGAGTGGGAAAGCAAAATGAAGGACAAGGAAAAGGCGATCAGCATAAAAAAGTTGCACAGGATAAGGGGCAAGACAAAGGGGGGAAGCATGACTTTGATTAGCCAGGCTTGCAGTCTAGGTTATTTGGAATGGACTAGACTAAAACTCTCAGAATGAGGTATGTGGACGACAGCTATGATGTGGTGAGTAAATGCCAGGCCCGAGCCCCTGAAAGCCAGCATGGCACAAAGCCTGCAATTAGCTTTTTAAGTAGTCTTTGAAAAGATCTACTTCTGAGGAATAAATGTGTAAAAATCTCGTTTATTTGAATGTGTGGTTATAACATCTGGTGAAAGTACAAGTTTTAAATTATTTATCATTGCAAAATAGAACTGTACCTGCTAATCAAACTCAATAATAATTAATTGAAATAACAGGGCATTTTTATTTGGAAAGTCTTTGTGGGTACGGAAAGGCAATGGACTTTCTCTTTTCTGCAGTGCCCCTCCCCCTCTGCAGGGGTTTGGTGTACAGAAGGCGTGAGTCATCTTTAATAAGTATGAACTAATATCAGAGTACATATGTTTGAGGATATAAAAGTGTCATTTTTTTATTATTGCTTGGTTTTATATACATTAAAAAGCATTAAGCACACTGTTTCTAATCCTGTCATTCTGTTGGTCTATCCTCAGTGCCTGAAATAGAGCTTGCAGCAGAAAAGATGCCCAATAAAAATGTGTTGAAGAGTGAATGAATGAATCTGCAGCTCTGAGCCTTGGACCACTGTATTTTGGCTAATTTGCTCCACTACCACTCAAGATCTAAGATGAATTCTTTCCTTTAGTTCCCTAAATCCAAAGGAAAGTTAGTTCATTTTCAGTCTAGCCCCAGCTATACTGCCTAGGGCCATAAAATTATTATTTTTTTCCAAAATGGAAAGTTGCCTTAATTTTTATTTAGTTTTAAAAATGTGTATATATGATCTTTGTAAGAAAATTAGACAATATCAAAGCCAAAAGGAAATTAAAAATGACTACCAATCCCCCAGAGGAAACACACACAGTCCTGTTTTAGAGGAGGAAGCCAAGGTCTAGAGCTAAAGGAAGGGACTTGCCCAGGGTCTCACATGCTCTTTGTCTTCAGATCAAAACCACAATTTTCGACGGCCCTTGATTTCTGGTTCTGGCCATCTGTTTCCTGTACACACCCTGACTTTCCCATTAAAGCTGGCTGGACCATAAATCCTGACTTTCACTATTCCCATAAATGATCCGATTTTACAAAGTCTTGAAGGGTGAACAAGGATTTACCAAATCTCAGAACAACAGGATTGGAAGGTTCATCTTGAAATGTGAAAAGATAAACTTAGTACAAATATAAAGAAATACTTAAGTACTTCTCTCTCTTAAGATGAAAGAAAGAAAGAGAAAGAAGAAGAGAAAGAAGGAGAGAAAAGAAAACAAAGAAAAGAAAGCAGATAGAATATAATATTCCAACAGAAATAATACAGACAAAAATGTAAGTTAAAGAAGGTTAGGATAAATTCGTGTAAATTTATTTTAGGTTATTAAAGTTACCTAACTAAGCTTTACTGTGTACATTCCTTTTAAGTCTGATATTAAAGGAAGACAAATCTTATTAAAGGAAGACACCTTTTATTCTGTCCAATGCTGTATCATCTGACCTCAGGTCCTCCTGACAGTCTACAGAATGTCTTCATCCAACAAATATTTATTAAGCACCAACCAGGTTTAAGTGTCTGTACTGGGGATGGGAAAAATAATGGTAACAAATAAGCAGACATGGTTTCTGCCTTTAAGTACCTCACAGCATGCAAGGAAACCGACATATAGGAGGACCAGAGAACAGGTCAGGCCAGAGTACAGGAGCTGGGCTAACAGAATTGGGGCTAGAGAGACTCTGGGCATTTTCTCTGACCACCAAAGAATGAAATCCTTCCCAGATTTCCCATCTGGGACAATGCAGAGACCTTCCTTCCAGCTCCTAAG